>NC_089504.1:15789784-16091118 GCF_036850995.1 Saccopteryx leptura | reverse complement strand
AGATATGTCAGAAGGCTTAGATGCCAGTCATTGTTCCCTCACTTTCCAGACATATCACCCTGGACGAATCATTCAGCCACTCAGAACTCTGGCTACCTTACCTTTCCCAAGGGGCAATGCTACCTACCTCCCACGGAAGTGCCTTGTGGACGGTAAAGCATTCCATATGGAAGGTATGTCCGATAGGCAGAAGAGGCGCAGGAAGAAAAAGAGTGGAAAGAGGAAAGAAAAAAGGAGAACACAAAGAAGAAATGAGCGCTGTGGGGTTTTAGAGGAAAAAAAAATGCCTTCAGGTTGCAAAGTGATTCAGTGTCGAGGACCGAGTGGGACTCAGGCCCCTGCTCGCCCCCACCTCCCCAGCTTCCTGTAGAGCCTGTGCTTACAGCTCTTTGCCTGGCTGTGAATCGGTTACGTGACAGCCCTCACCACTGCCCCACCCAGCTGTGTGAGCAAAATGCTTGGTAAGCGTGCATTTCCCAATCTGTGAAATGGAGTTAAAGGTCGCATCTGTCATAAAGGACTGTGGTGAGGATCGAATGACTTAATTAGGCTATGAGGTTATCTAGATATTTATTCAGTATCATATAAAACTAGTTTATGGCCTGACCTGTGGTTGCGCAGTGGATAAAGCGTCGACCTGGAAATGCTGAGGTCGCCAGTTCGAAACCCTGGGCTTGCCTGGTCAAGGCACATATGGGAGTTGATGCTTCCTGCTCCTCCCCCCTTCTCTCTCTCCTCTCTCTCCCTCTCTGTCTCTCCTCTCTAAAAATAAATAAATAAAATTTAAAAAAAAAAAAAAAAACTAGTTTATGAGCTCCATTCTGTGTGTGCTTTGTTTTTATTTTTCAATGTTGTTCTTGGTTCTGGAATGAAGTCCAAGTGAATTCCATTTTAAAATTCCTCCCATCATGCTCTTCATGTGGGCTCCACTTGCAACATCAAGACTGGGGGTTACATGGTTCTGCCTCCCAAACACTCTCCCTATGGGAAACCCTGCTCCCAGTGGTCCCTTTCCTTGGCCTTCTTAATAATAATAACAGTTATTAGCAACAATGATAATTAATAATAACTATTAATAATTATTATTATCAGTTAAAAAGCAGGCTGAGCTGGAGCCGTTAGAGAGTGAGAACTGTCGTCTACAGGAAGTGCAATATGCTTAACATTTCCCTTTTGCTGACAAGCATCCCGGGCCCTGGTGCCCCTGTGCCCTATTGTAAATCAAAAGAATATTGAACTCATTATATTGAAGCACAAGTTATCCTTTCATCGGTCAATTTGTCTGGGTCAATTGTCCTCACACATTTTTCTGGACATCTAAAAGAGAGGACATCTAACAGCTGTCTTCAATGTTACAGCTGCTGTTCATTTTGTTATCCTGAAATGATATTCTGAAACCGGGCCATTCAAGTGCAATTCTTAAGTACAAAAGCCACTATCTTCCATCTGAATAGCGGAAGGCAGGCAAAGTCAGTCTTGGGGGCCGGGGGCCTGTAGACAGGAACAACAGGGCCTATGCTTACCTGGAGGTATAGGGCTTACCAAGAACATTTACTTCCATGTTCCCTTTTGAGCATCACTACTCTGCAAGGAGGTAAAGTTAAGTTTTTTTTTTTCCATAAGGAGAAGGGAATTGAGGCTCACAGGGGAGAGGTCATTATTCAAAGATCTAATGCAATAAAACAAATGCAAATCTACAATTCCAGATGGAGTTCGCCTCCACCCCCTCCTCTTCCTTCATTTCTTCCTTGTGTTCAATAACCAACTTTCAAGGTACTCCCTCAGGTTAATTGAATGCTTCAGAATTAATTTTCAGATTGTGTCTTAGCACCAAGTGCCTAATATCCAATACCTTCAGCCCCTTCCTTGCCCCTCGACATACTCCTTCTCAGTGATCTTCACTCCCACATTTTTCCAGCCTCCTTCCTCCTTCCAAGGTTATGCCTAGAATGTGTCAGCTCCAAAGCCCCTCTAAGTCAGACACATTGTATTAGAACACCCCAGCCTCTGGTTTCTGTATCACCTCACCTACTCCTTTCCTCTTCAAGACCTCAAGGCCCAGGACAATCTCCTTTCCCTTTATCCATTATCTACTGTCCTCCCTTTCTTTTGGATCAATTTCAAGCCAATGATCCATCTCTGCGTGAACTTTTGGCCAATACTTTTAACTCCTTTACCCAATTGTCCTTGCATCTCCTTGACCAACCCCTACTCTGTTTGAACCCACATCCCTGATCCATTTTCTTTCCTCGACTTTTCAATCCTTTTGGAGAATAATACCCCAGCTGCACAGGCTGCAGCTGCTATAAAATGGTGGTCAACAACATGACCAAAACCTTAACCTCTTCCTTGGGATGCTCTTACATTTCTTTACTCAGATCTCTCCACAATTCTGCAGATGAACTACTTTAGAGTTTCTCCACATACTACCGACCTTACTTGCACTCCCAGAGCCCCTTCCTCAGTGATTAGTGTCACATCCCACTTCACAAAGAGAATGGAAGCCACTGGAGTTCCCTTCAAATCCCCAAGAGCAAAATCGACAGATTTATCTGCACCCACACCTCTCTTTCTTTATATTTTGACAGAAAGGTGTCCCTCCTTTTACCTCCATCTCTGTGCTCTTATCCTTTCCCTCCCTCTCTCTTGAGAAAGTGCTTCATCAATAATGACCCTAGCCTGCCACTCAGCATCAGTCTCTCCCTCCCTTAACGGCCTCTTCCCCCTTAGAAATCAAAGAAAAACAACCGAAAATCCCCTCTTTATTTCAAATCTCTGCTCCCTTTCATAGCTATGCTTCTTTAAAAATAAAAAAAAAAAGTCTACTCTCTCGCTTCGCACGACCTTTTCAACCCACTGCAATCTGACTTCTGTCCCTCACATTCCATATAAACAGCTCTTGCCAAGGTCAAGATTTAAGTATAAGAGACTATTTTCAGTTCTCATCTTCTACAATATATCAGAAACCACGGTCTCTGATTACCTCCACCTTCCTTCTTAGACAGTCATTTATTTTAGCTTCCATGGCACCAAACACCCCTGATCTCCCTCCTTGACCACTGGCCATTCCTCAATTCCGCGGTGCCTTTCTCTCTGCGCATGCTAAATAGCCTCTTCCGTGCCTGAGCACGTCTGGAGGGAGAGCTGCAATTACCACTGCTCACCTGACGACTCTGAATACGATAATCTTTTATCCCAGCTCTCTCTTTTGAGGGTCAGGACCATTTATAAAACAACTGCCTACCAAGTCTTTATTTGGATGTTACAGGTAGTTGAAATTCAACATTTCCAAAGCTGACTCATCTTCAAACACACACAAGCCCCCCAAATCCTCTCTGCTTCCCGGGGCTCCCTAGCTTGATGAAAAGGACCAACACCCACCTAGTTGACCAAGTTAAAACATGTCCCCCTCTCTTTCCTAGTTAACTTAGATCCTGTGATGCATCACTTAAGGGACAATCTTGCCAAGTCCCTCACTTCAGTTCTTCCTTCCCTTTCCAGCCTCCATGCTCAGATACTGTCTCCCGCCTCCTTCAAGTATCTCTAGTTATCATCCTATTTACGTGGCACTCTTGAAAGGATGGGATCATAGGCGTGGGGAACACATTGGTGGCTGTCAGAGTTAGGGGTGGTAGAGGAGAGGGGAGAGGTGTGACTCTAAAGGGCCAGCACAAAGGAGGTCTTTGTGGTAAAGAAACCATCCTGTATCTTTACTGTGGTGGCAATGGCATGACTCTACACATGTGATAAAATGGCATGGAACTAGGCACACACACTGTACCAGTGTCAACCTTCCGGTTTCGATTCTGTACTACAGTTAGTTACGTAAGATGTGATGGTTGGGGTACACTGGGTGAAGTGTACATAGGATCTCTCTGTACTGTTTGTAGCATCTTGCTAATCTATAATTATTTCAAAGTAAAAAAACAAATTAATAATAATATATCTTAAATCCCCATTGACGCTACTTTAGTCTAAGATACTCTCCCCGCTCACCTGGGTCACATTCTATTTTCCTACTACACATTGTGCACCCTTGCCCAATGTTGTCCCATCCATCCACTTCTCTCCTTTTTAGCAGGAATGATCTTTCTAAGAGGACAACCTCTGTCTCTGAGCAAAAGCCTGTAAGAAGCTCCCTACTGTCCTTGGGGCCTGGTTCCTACTCTGTGTGCTGAGCCTCTGCCCAGTACCTCAGTGCATGTGCAAGGGGCACAGCGGGATATTGTAAATGTCCCAGGGAAATGAGGGAGGCTTGACATTTCTGGGGCATCGCAAAAAGCCACTAATTTCAGGTACTTCACAGTTTCAACATTCAAACACACTATGGTCCTTTCAATGATGGGCATATTTTTTGTGAAGCTGGGCTTAAGGCAGTTGATACAATTACCAAGTATAGCAGGAAAATTAATGCAGAAAATGAGGGTGGGCCATATCCAACTGCAAGATTTGAGAAGTAGTAACTGTGGTTATTTACAAATAAAATAAAAACGTTGTTTTTCTTTAGAGTTGCATGTATTATTTTTCAAATGGCCACCAAACCTATTGGGATATAAACACTACTAATTACTTAATAAACAGAATTATTAGTATTTCTCTGGCCTCGGGGACCCATAACAAAGTCACTGAATCATTATGAGAACATTCTGAAATGAGAAAGTGTGGGAGCTAACTCCTGAGGACCAAGTTCAAAGTCTTTTATACAACATGCATAGGACTCTATCATGACCTACCCCCATACTGACTGCTCTGGCCAGCAGCGAGCATTCTCTATCGCTCATGTCTGTTTCTTTCTGAACCCCACCTGAAAACAGACATGCTCACACACAAGTTCACGCATACACACACCCATTTACCTTCCTTTACCCAACTCCTACTATTCAGACCCCAGCTTTAAAACAAAACAGACAAAACCTCGTCTTCCTGAAAGCCTTCCTTAATCTTGCAAGACCCACGTCAGTGCCCTTCTCTGCGCTAGGACTCCAGCGCTCCTCATACAAAGCAACAGTTTGACTCCTTACAGCCCTAACGGGGAACCTTTTTTATAAAAACCGCCCACTTTGGCAGTGCTGGTCAACCCGGCCCCTCCCGCCCACTAGTGGGCATTCCAGCTTTCATGGTGGGTCAGTCACGGTGGTACGCTTTGGTTGCTCCTCTCCCCAACATGAAAGCTGGAACACCCACTAGTGGGCAGGAGGGACCAGGTTGACCAGCACTGCAAAAGTGGGCGGTTTTTATAAAAAGGTTCACCATCATGGCCTTACAGCCTGCCCTTCCCGTGTCCTCCAGGCACAGTCCAGGGATGCCTGGTGTCCTCAGGGGCTAATGTAGTCCCCGCACCTGGGTGGACTCACACGTATTTGTTCAATTAATGCACAGCTGAGCAATGCTGTCCAAAAGCAAACAATCCCCAACATTTCAGCGGAGCCAAGACTCCCTTCTCATTGCGTTCACCTCCGTCTTTCTCACACAAACCACACACCCCCATCAATGTGATATAAAACCGGTGTCACTCCGCAGTCACAGAGCGGCTGTCAGAAGTGCTCAGGGGGAAGGCGACACCATGCTGCCTCCTCTGAACAGTGAGCCCCTGATTTGAGAAAAAGCACTTGCCCCCGCCTCACAAATACTCCCCGTCCTGTAATGCCGCTGATTGCCATGAAGGAGCTTGGGTGAAACATCCCCGAGGGGCTGATGTCTCTAGAGCATCAGACATCAAAGACAACCTGGCGGGTACCATGCAGGGGGAACTGGGAAATGAGATGTCGCAGACTGCTCCCATCACCTAGGCTGATTAATAAATTAGACGCTTGCAAATCATGAGGCCTGTGATGTTTACAGGAATCAACGCATATGCCTCTAGCTTAAGGGTACCTTCCCGGGGCAGAGGGCTCCGGATTCCTGTTACATGTGCCTCGGGCATCAGAAATCTTTCTCTCTCTGCTTCTCTTTCCCCGTCTTCCTCCTAACAAGCGTCCTCTCAGTCTAAGAACAGAACAGTGCTGGCTTCCAGGGCCCCTAAGCTGCAGAGCACACAGGTCAAGCTCCCCGTCAGTTGTCTCCTGTAACAAGCCTTTGCAGCTATCCCTGCTGCCGAGTTTCAGGGGTTGGTGCTTCAGATATTTACGGCCTCGGTCCTCCAACCCTTGCTCTGTGCTCCACGCCATCATATGTTATATTCTCAGATCTTCACAGCAATCTTGGAATGTCTCCCCATTGTGCAGATGAAGAAACTGAGGCTCAAAAAGTTTAACTAACATGCCCAGGGTCACATAAGTGGGAAGTTGGCAGAGCCAGAACTCAAACCAAGGTCTGCCCGCCTCTAAAGACCTGCTCTTCATTACTAAACTATAGCGACTGCTGTAGGGTTCACATAGCTCACCTACTTACTGTAAGTTTCCATCCAGGTTTGAAGGGACAAGTTAGGTATAGATACAGAACGAATGCAAGCCAGTCCGGGAATCCACTGCTAATGAGACCCAGTAATTCTTTTTTTTTTTTTTTAAAGTTTATTTATTTATTCATTTTAGAGAGGAGAGGGAGAGGGAGAGAGAGAGAAAGAGAGAGAGAGAGAGAGAGAGAGAGAAGTAGGGGAGGAGCTGGAAGCATCAACTCCCATATGTGCCTTGACCAGGCAAGCCCAGGGTTTCGAACCGGCAACCTCAGCATTTCCAGGTCGACGCTTTATCCACTGCACCACCACAGGTCAGGCTCGAGACCCAGTAATTCTTATCTCCAGAAAGGAGGTCTTGAGAGATAAAGAAATTGCCTAGAGGCAGAAGTGTGGGCATTCTGCTTCCTTTCATGAGAGACACAAAGGTACCCAGCTGCCCTGGAATGCTATATAAAATAATACATCCTGCCCCAGGTTGCTCAGAATGGGTCTGGAGCAGGTCAGCCTGCTTGCAGCCCAGGAGGAGAAATGTCTCACAGGTAGCCCCAGCAGCTCTGCTGGTGACACGAAATGGTACTTAGAAGTCAACGAACTCCATCTTTACTGCCTTTGTCTGGGCTCCAGCACTCCCTTCCTCTCCCTTAAATTACGGCCACAGCTTTCTAACCCGTCTCTCCTGCTCCTGCTCATGCATTCCTCCTGCTGTGGCGGGGTGGGGGTGGGGGGGAGGCAGGGGGGGTATCTCCAACATGTCAGACCATGTCCATCTCGTGTTTCAAACCCTCCATTCATTTCCTGTTGCCTACATCATACAAGGCATGGGTTCTAATCCACTTAACCTGAACCCATGGCAAACTCTGCTAACCAAACACGGTACAGTTTTCCTCTGGGCCAGAACATGACCACAACATAGACTCCAAGTCAGTGTTTTTCAAGCTGCAAGGCCCACCCCATTAGTGGAGGCCGAGATTGATTTCGTTGGTGCGTACCCGTCCTTTTTAAAGTCAATGAGTCAGAAAGGACTAGATTAGGTTAGAATGGAATAGCATATGAAATATCACGATTCATCACGCGTAGTAAGGTTAAGTGTTTTTTCATGAATTTTCATCTCACATATCTCTAGGTATATGGAGGGCCAATATAAAATGTATTTTTGCAGCATGAGTTAGGGTCAAGAAATGGAAAAACAAAACAAAAACGCAGCTCTAAGCAGCTACCTGGTGATGCCCTGACGATGGACTGGAATTTGAAGGTGAGCGGGAATCCACCTGCCGTCCCACCCTCTCCGGCCTCTGCGCCTCGGCCGGCTGCGCTCCATCGCGGCTGCACCTCTCCTGACTGCCCCCTCCCGATTCTGAGTCCTCCTCGGAGACTGAGTCCAGCATTCTTCTGGGAGGCCTTCCTGGGGCTGCCTTTTCCTCCCATCCTCCCCCCACGTGCAAAACCACGGAAAGGCCCCTCCCCTTTGGTCCCGCAACCAGACTCGGGAACGGGGCCACACACTTTGGAACGCTGGTGCCTATTCTTCAACCATTCCAACTCAAACTCGTGAAGAGCAGAATCAAAGACCATTTATCCTAACATCCTTCCCACCACCCCTTTCCTTTTTGCCCAAAAAATGCTTGATCTAGTGAAAGGTTTCTCAGCCTCTACGCTACTGACATCACGAGCCAGGTGACTGTTTGCTGCAGAGGGCGGGCTGCGCCTTGTAGGATGGTTCACAGTTTCCCAATTCCTGGCCTCTGACCACCAGATGCCACAACCAAAAATGTCTCCAGACATTTCCAAATGTCCCCCGAGGAAGAGAAATTACTCTTAACTGACAGTTATGGCCTAGGACAGAGGTCCTCGTGTCTATCCTAGACCCATTAAATCGAAGAAGGACCCAAGCATTGGTTGTTTGTTTGTTTTTTTAAGTTTTACAGGTGGTTCTAATGTACAACCACTTCTCTGCATATTCATTCAAGGTCTTTCCTTGCTCCTCACCTGTGGCTCTGACCTCTGTTGAAGTTCCTGTCCCTGTACCACAGGGCGGAATGCCAAACAGAGGAATACGAAATAGTAATACAAAAATTGAGGAAATGAAAAGAGAGAGGGAGAGAATAAAAAAGATAAGGCTATTATTTGTGACCGGAAAACTGAAGCTACTAATTCCAGTCCTTTTAATTATAAACCAGGGAAAGACTGAGTCCCAAGTACTCAAAGCAAAAGCTCAACAGGAAGGGTGGCTTCCTCGGCCAGGTGCTAGCTTCCCAAGCTGAAGAGGTGTCCCTTTAAGAGTGTTTTGACACAGGCTGGCATCCAAAGAAGCCACATTCGAGCTGCCAATGCCAGGGCATGCCGGTGACTCCTGAGGTACGCTCCCCAGAATCCCAGTCATTCTGCGAAGAAGAGGTTGTATGGTCAAGAGATCCAGTCAAATATTATTTAATATTCTGGTAATGATCTGTTTCCAAAACAAATATATTCATGTCATTTGGGAGGCAACATAGCATGGTCAACCACGCTGGCTCTGGGATCGGCTTGCCTGTGACATCTCCTCCTCTCAGTGAATCAGCTCTTTCCTTGGACAGGTTATGTAAATGGGGACAACAGTGCCTCAGGCACAGGGTTATCGTAAGGTTCAATCAGTTGGACTCATTTATATACACTGCGCCCCCGCTAAGTGCTTGGTAAGCTTTCAATGTTAGCAATTAACTTATCATTATCATTGTTGTTGTTGTTATTTATTTGAATACAGGGTCATTTTTTTCCAGCAAACATATTTTTACAACACATTAAACTAGAGTTCCCTATAGTATGCTTTAAGAAACGCTAAGGTAGACTAATTTTAGCCACACCAATAGAAACGTAACTTTTGTACCATGTGATACCTAGATTCTGTCTGGAGTCCAGGGTTGATGGTTTCCTTTCAAGTTCAAGCCCAGGCATCCTGAGCGGAGCAGTGGTGGGCTTCTCTCTCCCCGCCCCTTGTCGGCAAGCTCCTCGAAGGCAGAGACCTCTCCACCTTGGCCATTATCATCTCCCCAGTGAACAGCAGCTGGCACACCTGGGTGCCCAATGTATATGCTCAAGTGACTGCTGGATAAGGACTGTATCTCATTTCTCTCAACAGAACCAGCCACTCAGCCCCAGCCCCACTTACTTAGTGGCTTTACCACAAAGCCTACTAAGATAGTTTTGTAAAACACAGGAAGGAACCATCAGGAGAGCCGATTTAACCGAAGATTCACATAACTCTGAAATACATGTGAGATAGGCCACCAGACTTGGTGGCCTTACCAAGATTTGATTTACACTCAAGTTTTAGGTACTTACTTAAGGCTCACAGAAAGGGGTACCATAAGCCACAAACCACCTGCTCTGTAGCCTGCAGGGGGAAACCACCTCTTAGGAAATGGTGGCTGCCGTTATCAGTACCTCTCCCCTGCCCTGACTCTGCAGAACCAAAGCCTACAACGGCTACCACAATACTCCTATTAAATCTACCTTAGAAATAATTGCTAAATTTACAGCAGCTATGAATGATCTCAAAGTCAGGAAAAATAAACAAAAAATTAAAATGCAATAAGGCAGTGGAAACGCAGAAAACACCTTTGGACCAACCTGACTTTTTAAAAATAGAAATAGGAAAGAAATAATTTCTAGCAATGCAATCAGCTCTCTTACAGAGAGGAAAGCATGTAGATGTACTTATACAGCTCCTGCAAAGCTCCAAGCTCCCTAGGCTTGAGAACAAAGTTATTTCTTACTACAGCCACACATTTAATATGCCTGCATTTTACCGATGAGAAAACTGGGTCTCAGAGAGGTAGAGAGGTTGTGACTTGTCTGCCATCAAAGGCAGTCTCTCCGCACTTGCTAATAAAGCAGGTAACTTAAGAACTGAGGAGGTCATGAACACATAGTGTTAGGGACTTGTGCTGTGGAATCTCTACAGCCTGCTTTTGATTCCCACCTGGGCCACTTTCCAGATGTCTGACTTGGACAATGGGCTTAGCCTCTTGGTGCCTTAGCTGTGTTGTTTGTAATATGGACAAAAACAGTATCTCCTTCACAGAATGGCTGTATTTCAAGACTTAACTATGAATGGGCTTAACAGAATGTTTAAAATAAATGATTTGATTAGAATGGTCACTTAGAACCTGATGACAATAAATTCCAGGTATAAGAAAATTTCCATTTTACAAAGCAGTCTCACACAAATTTTTATCATTTGACCTAGTAGGTAGGACAGACATCATTATCCGTTCCTGCAGAGAGAAGAGTATCATCTGCAGCTGTAAAAGACACTTGGTCGCTCATTGAATCTTGTTCCTCTACCCTCCACCGTGGGTTTCCAGGGTGTGTGCTGTGTGTGTATGTGTGTATATGCGTGCTTTATTGTTTCTGTTGTTCATCTCTCTATCTCCAATCACCGCACATGTCAGGGTGTGTGCTTTGTGTTAGGCTTTAAAGCAAGGAATGTAAGAAAGGGTGAATGGCATGAACACATGAATGAATGTGCCCAGGATGACAAAGCTAGACAGTGGCTTCGAAATGACCACACCCAGAGTCTCCAGGCTCTGAACTCAGAGTCCTCTCTGCTACCCCATGTTCGACTTTAAAAGACAACGTGTCGCAGAATCATGGAATTTCCGACACGGGAAGGCCCTTGGAAACCTTAACACTCATTTTACAGATGAGGAAGCAGAGGCTCGAAAAAGTTCCATTACTTGGCTGAACTCAGGCCAGAGGTGGGCGACCTGGGCCAGCACCATGTTTTCTGACCCCAGGATCAGGGACGCTGCCACTGCACCCTGGCAGGAGCCAGCAGAAATGCCCTCTCCCCACCTTCACGTGGCAGCCGAGGCTTGTGAGCGACAGAGTATGTGCCTCACGCACCCAAACCACTGCCTGTGCACGTATTACTCTCAGCTTGCAAAGCCACGTGAGAGAGGGCTTCCGCTGGGATTTCATTTGAAAGGTTCTCATCACTGCCAGTGGCACAGTGGCCCCGCCAGGACGCTATGAGCTGAAACCAGCCGCTGCGTGCATATGCATGAGCAGGGAGGAGGCCTTAACCCCTTCCATGAGAAGAGGAGACTTCCAGTTTCTTTCTGAAGCTTCCAGATCTCGCAGACGCTAGCCTGGATTCAGGGTGGGCGAACCTGGCCAAAGCTCGAGGTCTAGAACATTTCAATAAGGCTAGCTCTCTAGCATACAACAACAGGGCACGTTCCAGTAGTAAAACCTGTCTTTCCTGATGCAATGTCAAGCTTCTAATGTGCTATACCCATGTCAGCACACAGGAAGCACGGGAATTCACTGGTGGACAGGCTCAGTGACTCAACAAAGGAGCATGTGACAGGGAGGAAGTGTTGATTGACAGCTACCAGGATGAGCATGTCCTCGGTGGCTTTTGCTCTGGTCTGAACCCGGTCTGGGAAGGCACATTTGTCTCTGGGTACCAATCTGCATGCCCATGTGCGGATCACGAAAGAAGCCCCACCAAATCTCTGTACATTAGAGGTTCCAGATCAGTGTTTATGGTATTAATGTTGTCCAAGTTATGCCTATCCTTCTCTTTCTTCTCTGTAGCAGTGTGTGTGTGTGTGTGTGTGTGTGTGTGTGTGTGTGCATGTGTGCGTGCGTGTGTGTGTGTGTGCATGTGTGCGTGTGTGTGTGTGTGTGTGTGCGTGTGTGTTGAATTAATCTTAGTCTCCCCTGTGAGAGCAGGGACCATGTTTGTTTTACTCAGCATTGTATCATCTGCCCCAAAACAGCACTGGGCCTGTGGATGGCACTTAATAATTATTTGAGGATTAAATAAAGGAAGGAAGAAATAGCTAGATGACCAGAGGCCTGACTTCTGGGTTGAACTCCATCATTTAATTAACCATGTGACCTTAGTTAACTCTTACACTTAATTTGAGAGCTAGAAAAGAGCTTAGAAATCAGCATGTTGTCTGACTGTAAACTTTGTTTCATCAGCGGGGTCCAAGGGAACACATACGTAACTCCCGCACACAAAGACGGGAGAAGCAAACCTCTGGAGTAAGAGCTGGGTAAGGCAGGGAGTCCCGCTTCATCACCTCCCCCAGCCCCTTGGCCTGCCTTCCCACACCATAATGGCTTCCAGGACCCCTTCAATCGATCCTTGGGGTTCCAAAGGCACCGGTTGAAAACCACTGATCTACATCAAGCCTATCACTTGATAGGTGAGGCAAGTAGGATCCAGGAGAGGAAGGAGCTCGTTTCATGTCACTAGACCAGTGCCTGGAGAGCTGGAATTAGTGTCCAGATGTTCTGACCCCCAACCTCATGAGCGACCTTTCATTTCTCAGCATTTCTAAAGCTATTCCTAAAATCATTACAAAGAAGTTGTCAAAAAAACAAGGGTTTGGAAGAGCCCGCTCAAGAGCTCTGAAACACTCTATATCTGGACACGACACTGAAGGGCCACGGGACATGGTGGCTGAACACAGTGATAAAGGACTGTGCATCAGAGACCTGTGTTTGGACCCCGGTTCCACTCCTCATTCCTCATGGGTGGGCTGGAGCAGCGGTTTTCAACTGGTATGCTACGACACATCAGTGTGCCCTAAGAATTTTGGAAACATGCAAAATCTGACTATTTAGTCAAGAACATTGACACCTTTTCCCTTAAGTTGTCAAATTTTTAAAGAAATGACAATAGTCATCCAGTGTGAATGAAGCAAATTTATACTTGTTCTTTTTTTTGTCAGATTGGCAAAAAATATATTTTTGTGTGTGTGACACAGAGCTTTAGTAATTAGTTTATGTTTGCCATGAGATGGAAAAGGCTGAGATTGATGGGCGAGCAATGCATTCAACTTCCCCAGGTCTTCGTTGTCCCACCTGTAAAATGCCAAGAGGCTGCTCATCAGAGCATGCATGAGAACTGAATGACACCTTCACGACACATTGTAGCTGCCCAGGAGAAGGGTTGCCATGTTGAACATTCTGTAGCTTTGGTTCTACTAAGTGTACCCATTTAAGTCTAGGTTATTTCAACAATAATCACAAACATGCATGAATCATCATCTGACAAGCATGACAGCTCCCTTGCGAACCCCCATTATGGCCATTGCCATGTCATATCATGACTACTTATGTTCAGGCTAACTTATCCCAGGGTCCAGCATGCAATAGTTGCTAAGAAACATTTGAAAACAATGAATGGATACCTTTGGTTCTAGCATATTTCTTCATGTGGGTAGACTTATCATCGCATTTTGCTTCCAGTCCAGGCTCCACCTTTTCTTAGCTACATAACTTTTCTCAAGTCAGTCATCTCCTGATCTTTAAAATGGATATATGAGCCTCAGTTACCCCAACTTTAAAGTGCCTTCAGGAGACTTGAATGGCAGAGAAAATCACAGATAAGACCAAAAGGTTATTATTACTGGCGCATCACGAACATCTGGGTCTTTTCTACTTCTCTTCCCCTAAATCCAACATCCCAAGCCAATGTCCTTCCCAATACCAGGGATTTCAGCAATTGGCGCATCCTGCTGAGCAATCAGCAAGCACCCATATTTACTTTGTGCATATTCACAGACAGCGATGACGATATACTGTCAGAAACTATTTTAAGGATCCAAACTTGAAATTAAGTAGATAACTAATTGTTCTTGGGTGGTTTAGAAATAGTTTTCCTAAGGAAAAGGTTAGACTTTTGAATCAATAACTATGCTTTTGATATGCTGCTGGCCTTCTCTTTTGAAGGAAGAAATGGCCCATCGTTCTCGTCCCTGTGCTTTCTGCCTTTTCACACACCTCCTATACTCGTTTTCCCTTCTGTTCCTGTTTCTGTCATGCCCAGAGCTCCCTTCCCCAATAACTGATGGCTTCCTGCTCCTCGAGGCTCCCCAAAAGTTCATCTGTGAACTCCTGGATAAATGGAGCCATTGCAAGACCTCAGTCACTAGTGGGCCAACTTTTAAATCGGGATTCGAATATTCATCATAAAACCAGAGGCGTTGGCAGCTGGTAGAGATCTCACGAAGAACCCGTTCTCAGCCAATAACGCCACCAAATGTGCAAAGGAGACATGCCGGTTTCCAGACCAAATAGAGATAAAAAAACAGAAGACCTGAACCCACGCCCTCCCGGCTGCAGGCCAGGATTCTCTCCTGCACCATGCTTCCTGGCTCTCCAAACATAACTGGCCCAGAAGGGTGAGGGTTTGTTCTTCTTATTTGACCTTAAGACAAAAATCACACCTCTAGAGAGCTTTTTGCTTTCTATAATTCATTTCCGTTCACAACATTTATTATGTGCATGTGATACAACGCAGAACAAACATGACTCTGGACATCTAGAAGTCAATGACATATATATGAATATATATGCCCTGCCTTCAAAGAGTTTCCAGTTAGGTAAGAAAGAAGTATAAGAATGCACTCTAATTTTAAGTGGTTTAAAACTAAAGAGGCATAAGCATAGAAAGGTATAGAAACGCTGAAGAGAGGGCGATCACATGGAATGAGGACACGTTAAGATGGTTTTAAAGAGAAAAGAACTTTGGACTAAGTCCCTTTTGCATGAATAGGATTCCAAGAGACTAAAGACCAGTTCATATCTGCTCAAGAAAATGTTGTTCATTGAGTGTCCTTCCTTATTTCCAAATGTGTGCATATGTTTGGGTAGGTTACTGGGTGCATTAACAGCATTTGCAAAGCAACACTACCAACACCCGATGTGGTTGACTAAAAATACTGTGACCAGAGCTTGAGTCCCAGCCCCACCATTTACAACGTGACCTTATAACACCAGTCATTTCACCTAGCTGGAGCTCAGTCAACTTCACCTAGAAAGTGAAGAAAACAGAAACTATCTCTGATGGTTGATGAAGTTTAAACTAGACAGTATATACAAAGTACCACTACCATGCCCAGTACTCAGCAGGTAGTCAATAAATATATCATCTGTTCCTTCTTCTCCTTGTCATTGTTAATCTCTTGTGCAGAGGGGAAAAAAATAAAAAGAAAAAGAAAGAAAGAAAATGTGACTGACAGCCTGCTAAAGGGACGTGATGCTTGCTGAAGGGGACGAGGCCAATGAATGACCTTCAAAAGTACTCTATGAATGAAAAGCAAGGGCCAGCATAGCCCAGGTCTTACCTGTATATTTTATATCTGGTTGTAAATCCTTGCCGGTGTCTTTCCACAAAGGATAGGTAGCTCCTGGAGTGGTGGAAAGGCCCCCTGTCTGAAATGAGCCAATCAAATTCCTTGGAGACATGTTGGTCTGTCCCAGCTGGTTCCTGGTGGGAGGGCTGCACTGAGATTCGGCCCCATATAAACAGGAAGTAGAGGAGCTCAACAAACCTCCAGTTCATGCTTTTCTGCCGGCCTTTTTCCTCTCATTCTTGCTCCATTCTCTGGAGTCCTATGGAGAAGAGGGGAGGGAAGGAGGGAGGGAGGGAGAGAGGAAATAAAAAGAGAGAAAGACAAAGGGGAAACATGGTATTAACACATCTTCTTAATACTACCTTACATCAGTAGAGTGCTTTAAAGTTTACAAAATTCAGCGCAGTGTCTAGTTAAAAACAGACATCTACAGGGAGCTGGGCTCACGTTCCTGCTTTGAAGTTCATGTGCTGCATGAACACATGAATTGCTTGACTTCTTAGGGATGCAGTTTCCTCATCTGTCACACACAGGATGGGCTTAAGTGCCTCTATCTTGGCACTTGTGACATTGAAGGTGTTTAAGGCATATGTGTTGAAAGAATGTGGGAAAGGAATGAATGCAGAAACAAAGTCTCAGGGATGTGGAGACAGAACTCAGGTGTCTGCCCCGCCTACTCCCTTCGCAAACAACCTGCCTCTCATGACAGGGACTCAGTAAACGAGCAGTCTCCTCCTCTCACACCGACATGTACCTACTGAATACGCACTCTGCTTTTGCGTCCTCACACAAGTGCACAGTCTCAGGATGGACTGCGCGCATGACTTTCTGCGTCAGATGCCTTACAAATGAAGAGTTGGTGGGCTCTGTGAGAGTCCACATCTACAGGGCTCAGGGCAGTGTCTCCGTCCCCCCAAAGAAGCATGTCTGCCTCACCCCAATCTACCTTTTGGAGATTCTGAGTCTCAAGGTTCCCTGTTGTTCAGAGGAAAACTAAAGGCCAAGAAACGAGGTGGGGTCTTGCCGACCTCTCTGTGGGGGGTGGTAGCATAGCGCGTTGGCGCCATGTTGGAAAAAGGCTTAAGACTAAGGGAGAACTGAGGAAGAGGCTCCTTGTAGGCAAGAGGGAAGAGAGACTCCAGGCCATGCCTAGCCTTTTGAAAATGCACAGATTCTGTTTTTATCATTTCATCTTAATTCTACTTACGAGCCCAGAACTGTGCAGTCTGTGTGTCCTCCCCCCACCCCACTAACTCGAGAAGACCTTCTCTTAGTCCCTATGGAAAGGCAGCTTTGAATCCAGGTTTCACCAGTTAGAGACAGTATCATTTCAGGCAAGCCATTCAAATTCTCTGAGTCTCAGTTTCCTTGTCTGTGAAACGTGGTCAACAATAGCACCCAGTATGACAATGCAGTGACACAGTTTACGTAAGGTGCTCCACCCAGTGCCTGGCATCTAGCACATGCCCCATGACGGCGAGGACAATGGTCACGATGGATGTCGGTACCGATGGTGTCCACTCATTCACTGCTGAGAGAGTGCCCACCTGGTCCCCACGGCCCAGCCAAGTCCTGCTTATCCTTCAGTAGCCAGCCGAGTCAAGTGCTCACAGCTCACGTCCTGTTCCTACTCGTCTCCAGCAGCGTCAGTTGACCCTTCCTCTCTGCTCTAGGCGCTCACTTCATATAACTACAGGTTGGTAGTCATTATCTTTTATCCTGTGTCATTGTCTCCGTGTCTGCCTTGCTCGTTGGGCTGTGAGGCTCTACCTGGCGAGCACGTTGAAAAGCCTGTTTCTACAGGTGGCAGCCAATGTGACTTTGGGCAGTCATGCCCTCTCTCGAGATCTCAGATTTTCATTTCTACCTTTTAAAAAAATGTGGCAAGGACGCAAACATCATGCCTCATGTAAAATTACGTATACACATCAATAGGTATGATATCTTATGTGTCTACTTTTCCAACTGAAAATGGAATGTAAAAAAAAAAAAAAAGAGAGAGAGAGAGAGATGGAAATTTCCTCCACAGTTGGATGTGTGCCTCTGTCTCCCAAACACCACGTTGTTACGAGCAGCTCCGGCCATGTGCCCGGCCCGCAGCCCCGGCCACCGGCGGCCCAGGGGAGAGGTGCGTGAGCGCAGGGCGGGCTGGCAGAGCTGCGCCAAACAAAGCCGGAAGTGTCCAGTGCAGACAGGTGACAGCTGCAGCTGCCAACGCCGTCCGCCAGGCCCACCTGAGTGGCAAGCAGGGGGTGGAGGCGACTGATCAGAGAGGCTGGTGGGGAGCACAACACACTGAAATCACAGCGTGTCACCCATACAAATCATTCCCATGGCTTCTGTCGTCAGTGGGGGCGTGGTGGGAGCCTGTGAGAGGACGCCGGGCTGTTCGACTGTTGGCAAAGAAGCGCAGTTTAGAACCCTGCAGCTTTCCAAAGTGGGAGGAAGCAGGAAGCAGGCATGGGCCAGTAGTGTGTGTGTGTGTGTGTGTGTGTGTGTGTGTGTGTACAGGAAGGAAGCAGGGTATGGGACAGTAGTGTGTGTGTGTGTATGTGTGTGTGCGCACGCGCACATGTGTGTGGACAGGAAGGAAGCAGGGCATGGGACAGTAGTGTGTGTGTGTGTGTGTGTGTGTGCGCGCGCGCGCACATGTGTGTGGACAGGAAGGAAGCAGGGCATAGGACAGTAGTGTGTGTGTGTGTGTGTGTGTGTGCACACATGTGTGTGGACAGGAAGGAAGCAGGCATGGGACAGTAGTGTGTGTGTGTGTGTGTGTGTGCGCGCGCGCGCACATGTGTGTGGACAGGAAGGAAGCAGGGCATAGGACAGTAGTGTGTGTGTGTGTGTGTGTGTGTGCACACATGTGTGTGGACAGGAAGGAAGCAGGCATGGGACAGTAGTGTGTGTGTGTGTGTGTGTGTGTGTGTGCGCGCGCGCGCGCACATGTGTGTGGACAAGAGAGTGAGACCTCGGCCTAAGGTCCCAAAAATAGCTGAAATTTGAAAGATCTAATTTAGTGCTTCCCAAGTGGAGGCCATTTTGTCCCCCAAGGGACATCTTTGGTTGTCTTGACTGGAGGGTTGCTACTCACACCGAGTGAGTCGAGAGGCCTGGAACGCTGCTAACCATCTGACAAACGCACAGGATGGCCCCCACAACAGAAAATACGGGGCCCAAATAGCAGCAGTGCAAAACTTTAACTCCTCCTCTCTAATCCAACTCTCTTTTTCTGTTTTTTTTATTTTTTTTACAGATCATGACTCAGAGGCCCATTGTACTAGGCTTCTATCTCTCAGATCCTGGTTTGCATGTTGATATGTTGCCTCAACAACCCAGTGGATGCATATGGTCATGTCTGAACCTTCTTTGTGGTTGGGGCCCGTGATAAAATAGACATTTGATTAAGTTGAGACGAGTGCTTCATGGAATAAGTCTGAATACATAACTCTGTTGACTTAGACAATCACACTAATCCAACAATGAATACAAAAGTTTCTATAAGACGACTTGTGATAGACATGCATATTTTGTTGTGCGAGACCCTGCATGCTGGCATATTATGATGAACCTTGCGACCCCCACTCAGTAAACAAGCCTGTATCAGCACCACCTGTACTAGAGACAGGGGAATCATAGAAAGGTCACATGACTGGTATTTATTGAGCATCTATTATGTGCTTGGATCTTGTGTCTATTCTCTTGGAAGCAGTCAAAGTACCCAATACAGAGTAAATATTAATAAAGGTCCATGAGGTGATCACAGCTATCCTATTTCACAGATGAGCACCTTGAAACTTAAAGACATTCAATAACTTTCCCAAGCTCACAACTCTTATTAAACAGATTCAGGATTCTAACCCCTGGATTTCTCATTACAATGTTTATGTAATTTCAACTACATCCTCATCTCACCCCAGCTGAAATTAGGTCCTGCCCTCCATAGGTTCAATATATTGTGAGGGGGGTCACACCCTTCTGTGAGGAATTCTAATATGAAATATGCTGTCCCAAATACTATAAGAAAAAAAGGAAAAAATTCCAATGGAGAAGTAGAGGACAGGGATGTTTTCAACCAAGAGATCTGAGAAGGATCCTAGAGAAGAGGTGGTATTTGAGCAGGACCTTAAGTAGCACATAAGGTTTTATTGAGCAGAGATGAAGCAGAGGAAATTTCAGAAGACAAGGGGTAGGAGACGTAGGGTGATGGCGTGTGTGCCCAGGGTGGGATAGTGGGCAACAAAGCTTCTAGTGAGAATAAGGGCTCCCAAGGCATTTGATCACCCATATTTCTCTTCCTCTCTCAGCAGTAAGAACTGTGTATTTCATCTTGCTGCTAGATTGTAAGGACAATGCATTGGGGATGGTCAATAAATTTATTCATTCATCCATTAACATATTGAGCTGGAAATTAAATAGTAAACAGAGCAGCCAGGGATCTCTGGGAATTTATTTTCTATTGTGTTGGGAGGAATAAACAAATGAGAAGTAACTGTATCCATGCTGGTGAGGACTGCTTTAAAGAGAATCTAAGCAGGGAAGCGGGGACTGAGCATGAGGCTGCTGCTCTACACAGCCGGTGTTCAGGAAGAGCGTCTCTGATTAAGTGGGTTTTCAGCAGAGGCCTGAAGGAAGTGAAGGAGTGAGTGGTGCCGATGCCTGGGGGTGGGGGGCGATATCAGCGAAAGTAAGGAGGGAGAGAGGGTGAACACTGGCTTACTCGGGATACAGTCAGAGGTGAAGTTGCACTTTAATCCCCTGCAAGGAGCTTACAGTTTAGCTGCCGCAGAAGTCAGTTTGAGGAAGGAATCATGCATTAACTGAGCATCTACTATGTGCCAGGACTGCAAAAGTCAGTTTAAGGAAGGGATCATGCATTAACTGAGCATTTACTTTGTACCATAAGCCTCACTAGTTGCTTTACACATGTGACCTCCTCTCAACATCATGATCTCCATTTTATACATAGGGAAAGAGAAACTGAGGTTCGGAAAGTTTAAGTAACTGGTCTAACACAACAGAGCTGGCAAATGGCAGAGCTAGAATTGGAATCCATGTTCTCCAACTTAGGAACCAACATGTGGCTCTCAAGCACTTGAAATGGGGCAACTCCATCATATTGAGGTGTGCTATGAGTTTAAAATACACACACGCCAGATTTCAAAGACCTAGCAGGAGTAACAGAATGTACCCTATCTCACTAATATTTTATACTGCTTACATGTTGAAATATGACTGTGTTAGATGTATTAGATTAAATATATTATTAAAATTCATTGACCTGTTTATTTTTCATTGCTTTAATGTGGCTTCTAAGACTTTAAAATCACACGCATAGAGAGTATTCGATTTTTATCAGACAGGGCAGGGGTAGAATGAGTCTTCCCTGCTCTACGACACTGCCAGAGGGGGTCACGCATCCATCTCCACGTTCTGATCAACATTTGGAAGATCCTGTCCTACAACTGTTCGGTTGATCCACTGTGTACTTGCTTCCTCCCTTCAAAATCAATAAAGAAACAGACATTAAGTACATTACAGACAAAAACTTCCACATTCAGGGGCCACATCTGCAAATCCGAGAGACAGCCCTGGACAAATACTACCGTGCATTTTGGGACTGATGTTTTTCCAATATTCTTAAAGGGAACTTCCTGCCACTGGAGTTTTGAGCCTGGGACAAAGAGGCCAGTTCTATTCCCAGTGCTTCCTCTGAGCTCCACCCCCATGATCTCTGTGAGTCCCGGGCCCTCTGCTGTGGGGTGCCCTGTGGACACTGAGCGGAGCAGCTGGCGAGGGCTGTAGAGTGGAGGGCATGCAGGGCCCTCGGCTGGCCCGAGACATATATATATATAGACATATATATATATATATATATATATATATATATATATATATATATATATATATATAAGCTTACAGAGTTATTAAGGGAATCAGGCTCATCCCACACAGAGCACATCCTCAATTGTTGCCAGTAGAAATTACTGACATCCCAGGAGGAGGACGCAGGGGAGATGAGGGAGGAGGGCTTCCTGTAGCTTTGTCACCAAGCTCCCCTACTGGTTCTGTAGGCATTGCAGAGCCAGGCCCACATCCAGGGCCAAGGGGGGAGGGACGGCCTTCTGTGTCCCCCACTCTCAGGGTCCCTGAGGTGGAGGACCAGGTCTGAGATCACATACAGTGCCTGTTTCTTGAGACTGGGTCAACCTGATGATCTTAAGCAGGCTTCAACTTTGAAACCTGGATTTCCAGATCAGATTTCTCATCAGAGACGCAAACCTACAAAGCTGGATGGCCATGAGCACTCAGTCTCCTCATCTGTAAACTGCAGGCAGTAACAGGAGGATGAGTGCCTCTATGGGTTCGGAGAAGGATTAAATAGGATTTGTTTTATTAAATTTAGAGAGAAGAGAATTTTAGACAGACAGACAGACAGCAACATTGATCTGTTCCTGTATGTGTCCTGACCAGGGATTGAAAAAGCAACCTCTACAATTGTGATGAAGCTCTACCAGTTGAGCTATCTGTCCCGGATGAGGATTTTCTATTTATTTATTTATTTGTGTGTGTGTGTGTGTGTGTATTTTTCTGAAGTTGGAAGTGGAAAGGCCGTCAGACAGACTCCTGCACACGCCCAACCAAGATCAACCCGGTATGCCCACCAGGGGGCGATGCTCTGCCCATCTGGGGCATTGTTCCATTGAAGCTGGAGCCATTCTAGCACCTGAGGTGGAGGCCAGGGAGCCATCCTCAGCGCCCAGGCCAACTTTGCTCCAATGGAGCCTTGGCTGTGGGAGGGGAAGGAGAGAAGGGTGGAGAAGCAAATGGGCGCTTCTCCTGTGTGCCCTGCCTGGGAATCGTACCCAGCACTTCCACATGCTGGGCCAACACTCTACCTCTGAGTCAACTGTCCAGGGCTGGGGATGAGAATTTTAAATAATTATTTTAGTCTTGTTTTCAGCTGAAGCCCAAGACAAGATATACCTTATTCTAAAGAGATGTGAGTGACTGCTATTCATGATTTCCCAAAACGTAGCCAAAACGAGCTTTTTGCAATTCCCAACCTTTCAGTCACACAATGGCATAAAGAGTTAGATCACAAATGGAGTCAGAGTGGGAACAGACAGTGTGCTGTGAGCTGTGAGCCCTCCACCCATTTCCAAACCGCTCAGGGGGAGAGTCAGGGTAGAAGCCCCTCACCTTGAGTTTCAACAAGACCACACAAAGAACATGATAAACGTCCCCAGGAGGTTAGGGGAACATGGCACATTGGTGTCTGACTCGCACTGGAGAAATCCAAAAACAGAATATTCTAAAGAGAGAAATCTAAAGTGGGGCCGGCGGAAACGTGGTGGCAGAGGAGGGGCTGCCATTGGGGAAGTGACTTAGCTCATGTGTGAAAGGAGTGTGTCTCCCACAAACCAGAGGTGGGTCACATGGAAGAGAAAGTCAGGAGAGGTTGCCCGAGATGCCGACCTGGAAGGCGAGGGGATCCCAGCAAAAAGAAACTGAAATTGCCTTGCAATTTACCAAGGACACAGGAATGAATGAAAGAGATGTGTTCCCTTCTTGAAAGGAGTCACAGGTAAGAGATCTCAGAGAAAAAGCGAAGCTCCAGATGCCTCCCCCCAAAGTGCTGCAGGTGAAGAACGTTAGTACCGAACACCTGCCAAGCCCTTGCAGCACTGGTGTTACGCTGATGAAAAGGTTCTAGTCAAAGGACAGTCTTGCTACCGCTCTCCCTCTCCACCCTGAGAAAACTGTATCCAGGAGAAGCCCAGATCAAGGATAGCAAGATGGAGGAGCTATGGCAAAATCACAAACTGGAGAAAGACAGAAGAATCTGGAGGAATAGGGATTTTATTCCGCTTTAAATAAAATTTTGTCCTCGTTCGATAGCTTGGCTGGTTAGAGCTTTGTTCCAAAGAGCAGAGGCTGCCGGCTCAACCCTCAATCAGGGCATGTACAGGAACAGACTGATGTTCTTGTCTGTCTCTCTCACTCTCTCCCTAATCCCTCTCTAAAATCAATCAAATCAATAAATTTTTTTTAAGTTTAAAATAAGAATAAAATAAAATTCAATTTGTGACAATGTACTGAGGCAGACACATTCATTGCTGAAGCAAGGCTGAATATGAGGAATAAAGACAGACAGTAAAATGTTGACTCTCTCTTGAAAATATCAGGGACATGTCTAAAGTTTCGTCCAAATGTTGGGGACACCTGATTCCAGAATAAGTTTAAACAGTGAGAAACAAGAATCAGGGATCTTTATTTTTCATCTTACTCTATGACTCCTGTTTGGCCAAAGTAAATATTTCATGTATTAAAACATGTAACTCAGTGCCCATCCAATTCAATGTAAAAATCCAATAAAGTTCAATTAGAATTTACCAATCAAGACACACAGAGCAGGAAACAAAATCAGAACTTCTAGTGTACTTGTTGTCTACCCGCTTTCAACACTTAGCTCCAATGGACAGTCACAAGACATGGAAGACACTAGAGTGAAGAATGAGAATCCTACAGCTTGAAGATGCTGGGCTTTGCCATTCCTTCCTGGTCAGTGTAGCTGAAAGCCTTGGTGCTTATCTGTGCCTAGAGATATGGAGTTTAGGATTTTATATTATCTGATGTTAACTAAACCAACTCTCAAAAAGTGAGCAAGTCATTTAAAAAGAAATTGTGAATGAAAATGATGATAATAATTTGAGCCAACATGAACACAGAAATGGCGTATGAACAGCCACATTACAACGCTAAGCCAAAATAATGGTGATCTAATTAGATTTGTCATAAATTAGCGAAAACAATTCAAGATGATCAAGAAGACTAATTAAAATATAGATTTACATATGTAATTATTAATGCTGATCCTTGCTCTAAGTAAGAACTGAGCACTAGGGAATTGTGATATTAGCTAGTAAAGGTACTGTGTGTAAATAATTCATATGCATACATTCATAGGGAGGTATAGAGTCAAAAATTTTACTGAAAGTTATATGTGTGACTACAAAAAAGCCTAGAAACCACTATAATGAGTGTTCATTATAATTTGTATATTTTATATTATTATGTTCAACTACATAATCAACATCTCTAAGAAATCCCATAGGCTTCTCAAACTCAGATTATCCCAAATGTAAGCCATCATCATTCTGTCAATCTTCCCCTTCTCCTGGTATTCTCCATTCAAGTGAACTACACAATCTCCCAAATCGTGCTGGTGAGAACCTCAGGACTTTTCCTAAATTCCTCCTCCACCCTATTTAGCAATCTCCTCCTCTAGCACCACCACCACCACCACTACCACAACCATCACCATCATCACCATCATCACTATCACCACCACCACCACCATCACCACCACCATCACCACCAGCAGCACCACCATCATCACCATCATTACCACCACCACTGCCACCATCACCACCACCACCACCACCATCACCATCATCATCACCATCATTACCACCACTACCACTATCACCACGACCATCACCACCATCATCATCACCATCATTACCACCATCACCATCATCACCACCATCACCACCACCACCACCACCATTGTCATCACCATCATTACCACCACCACCACCTCCACCATCACTACCACCATCACCACCACCACCACCACCATCACCACTACCACCACCATCACCATCACCACCATCATCACCACCATCACCACCACCACCACCATCATCACCACCATCATTACCACCACCATCACCACTACCACCACCATCACCATCACCACCACCACCACCACCACCATCACCACCACCACCACCATCACCACAACCACCACCATCACCACCACCATCATTACCACCACCATCACCACTACCACCACCATCACCATCACCACCACCATCACCACCACCATCACCACCACCACCACTACCTCCATGTCCTGTTAATTTTCTTTGTTCTCTTATTCATCTACTTCTCTTGATCACTTTCTCCTTCTCCTGTATTCTGTAAACCTCAGTGTAATCCTACATTGTCTTCTCTCCCCCTTAGACACTTTACCTTAGAAACATCTCTTTCCTAAGCTCATTCCCTCTTGATATCTCATTCACAACATGGCTCTTTCTCCTTTGGATGATCACAATCATCCTCCTCCTGGTCTTCCTGCTTTACCTATCTCAGCTGCCTCCACCCTAAGCACCACTCTAGTTGCCAGAGCTATTTTTCTAAATACAGACATGACCATGACACTCCCTTAATTAAACAGACTCGCCAATTCCCTGCTGACTGCCCTGCCCTCTTAGTCTTGCATCCTTCAGTGTCTGTGAGCTGGATCCTTTGTATGCTCACCTTGTCCTTCTGATCTTCCACTTCTCACCCTCAGTTCATCCTGTCCTCTCCCCAGTTGCACTGACTGAACACACTATGAACTTCAGGCCTTGTTGCTCTTGCTTATACAGTTCTCTTTTCTTGAAGTGTCCATCTCCATTTCCCACCATTACCACAGGCTATTAGTGCTTCACATTGTACAGTGTGTCCGTAAAGTTATGCTGCACTTTTGACCAGTCACAGGAAAGCAACAAAAGACGATAGAAATGTGAAATCTGCACCAAATAAAAGGAAAACTCTCCCAGTCTCATACCTATTCAGTGCAGTTCTATGTGGACTCATGCACAGATTTTTTAGAGCTCCTTAGGTAGCTATCCTGTATAGCCTCTACAGACTTGTCACTGACTGATGGCCTACCAGAACAGGGTTTCTCCACCAAACTGCCGGTTTCCTTCAACTGCTTATCCCAACGAGTAATGTTATTCCTATGTGGTGGCACTTCATTATAAATGTGCCAATATTCACATTGCACTTTGGTCACAGATTCGAATTTAGCGAGCCACAGAACACACTGAACTTTCCTCTGTACCATCCACACATCGACTGGCATGGCCATGGGCTGCTCCGCTGTATACACAGTGTTACATCATCATCTGTGCATGCACACATGCTGCCACAACATCCTACAGAAACTAGGAGTGTTTTCCTTTTATTTGGTGCATATTTCACATTTCTATCGTCTTTTGTTGCTTTCCTGTGACCGGTCAAAAGTGCACCATGACTTTACGGACACACTGTATATCAAATGCATGAGTAAGGGTGAGTGAAGGACTACTGTGCACCTACTTATATGCTAAAGCAGTGGTCCCCAACCTTTTTTGGGCCATGGACCGGTTTAATGTTAGAAAATATTTTCACGGACCAGCCTTTAGGGTGGGATGGATAAATGTATCATGTGACCGAGACAAGCATCAAGAGTGAGTCTTAGACGGATGTAACAGAGGGAATCTGGTCATTTTTTAAAAATAAAACATCATTCAGACTTAAATATAAATAAAACAGAAATAATGTAAGTTATTTATTCTTTCTCTGCGGACTGGTACCAAATGGCCCACAGAATGGTACCGGTCCACAGCCTGGGGGTTGGGGACCACTGTGCTAGAGACTATGCCAAACTTTCTCATGGTCCATGACATTAAATCCACAGAACAATTCTAGGAGATAGATAGCATTATTTCTATTTTGCAGATGATAAGACTGGGATTCTTCTTTTTAAAAAATCTGGTTATTTTTCCAATGTCATATTATGTAAAAATAGCAGAATTAAACTTTAATCTAAGCCAGTTCTACCTAGGTTCTATGACTCACAGCTTTAATACAATAAGCTAAAAAAACACAATATATTCTTAGTTGTAGTTTTTTGTTTTGACAATTGTGAACAACCACAAATCAACTATTAAAATGTCAACAAAGAGAATGCATGGTAAGTCAAATTGAGGTGTGAAAGTTCTGGAAAGGCTGAATCTAGGGAAGACCATGGCAATCTTGAATGAAAACTGAAGTAAGTGGAATAATTTTTTTTGTGGTGTGGGGATGGGATCCTAAATACTATCTACATATTTTTGTAATTAACAATATATCTGTAAGTTATGTATAGCATCTTTTTCTTCATAAAAATTTCATTTGGAGCCACATTTAGAAATGGGAAGATCTAAATTCAGGAAACTGCTTTTTAAGCTTCCCTCAAAATTATCAACAGTCTTTGCCAGAGATCTTTCAAAAAAAAAAAAAAAAAAAAAAAAGAAAGTAAAATTATCTTTTTGGAATGTCTTTTCTGGGTTAGATTGATTAAAATTCAACAAATGTTTGTTGAGTCCCTATTTTAATTAATTCTCATAGTCCAGAGTAGGAGATGGACAAAGAAACAAGTAATTTCAATATAATGTAACAAAGCAAAGATAAGATACACCCAGTGCCCCGTGGAGCTAGGGTCTCTGCACATGCTTCCTGGAGATGGCATCCTGGCAAGAACTTAGAAGATAATTTGGTGAGGTGACCTAATGTGGGCCTTGATTTCCAGGCCAGGACAAAAGCATGTAAGAAGAATAGAGAAATGTGGCATGAATATAATAACTATAAACATTTCAGAGTTACTGTTGTAGGAATTTTGAGGGAGGGAGTGACTAGAGATGACACAAAAGAGCTAAATGGGGTGACTAGTTTTATAGTCATTTGTTTATGCATAACTGGCAGTCTCCTGAAGACATAGATTCTCCCCCAATTCCCCCCACGTACGCCTGGGATCTGGAACCAATCACATGGTAGGCATTAAGTCAGTACTTCCTGAATGAATGGCCTGAACAAATCAAGAGCTCGGAGGATCCCTGTGATATCACAGGGATCCATGGGAAACTTTTAAACAGATGAGTTCTACACTAGAGTTTCATTTTAGATGGAGTTCTCCAACTGTAGGGGTAGTAGATAGATTTAAGTGGGACAAGAATAAAATTGTAGAGGAGATTACAATAGGTGATTTTCAACCTTTGTTTCTCAAGCACTCATAAACTTATTACTAAAGAAAAAGGGGCCCTGACCTCTTCTTCTTTAGTAACTAATTTATTTGTGCCATGAGATGAAAATGGTTGTATTTAGTCAGGGGCACTGACCTTAGTAATTAGTGTGTGTTTGTGCCATGAAAAAAAAAAGGTTGAAAATCACTGGTTTAGGCTAGATATAACTTGAACATGATATCATACATTTGACAGAAAGTGAGAAAAAAAAGGAAAGGCAAAATTAGCAAGAGTTGATGACTGGGTAGGTGGGGTGGTGAAAATGTCTCCAATGACTCCTAGATCTGGTTTGATGACTAGATGATGGTGTCATTCATGCTAATAAACAATAATAAAATAAAATAGGTTTATAGTAAATTATGACAAGTTCTCTCTTAGATCCTGTTGAGTTTGAGGTGCCTGCTGAACATTTAAGTCAGAATTTCCAGTACACTACAGAATCCTTGAGTCCAAATCAAAAGAGAGGCAAGTCAGAAGTAGAGATTTCTCAATCCACTTGAATGAGTGGCTGTTAGAGCTCTGGAAGTGGTTGAGAACACCCAGCGAATATATGTGAGATAAGAGTAGAGAAAACAGATATGGAGCGATGCTCACATTTAGGAAGGATAAAAAGGGAGAGAGTCTCATGAAGGACAGTAAGAAAAGATGGTAAGGGGGGAGGAGGAGAACCATGAGAGAATAACATCAACAAAGCCAGAGGAGCAGAAACATTCAAGAAGAGAAGGATCTCAAGTTTCAAACAACGACAGAGTGGCACAACATGATAAGGACTCACAATGCCTCTTGCACTTAAGAATCCAGAGGTGGTTGACAGTGCTCCATGTCTTAATGGGAACTGAAGATTCATTGAAAGAGACTAAGGCATGAATGAGATATGAATAAATGGAAGCACAGAGTGCAGGATATTTGGCATAGAAAGATTCCAAAAAGCTGTAGCCAGCGTGTTCATTCCACTAAAGAAGGAAGCAAAAGGTCAGTGGAGAATTTCTTTCTTCATAGAAGGATGAGGATATTTATAAAATCAGAGAACAGATATAAAATTAAAGAAGAAATGAAAACTATTAAAGAGAAAGAAAACTAGTATTGATTATAAGAGCAGCAGGAGGTCTGGGGTTGGGGTAGAATGCCACACTCTGCACCAGCCTTTGAAAAATCCAAGAAAAATCACATTGTGCCCCTGGATTTAGGGAGTCTTAAGGCAACAAGGGAGATAAACTCTTATCCCTCGAATTGCAAAATAACAGATGCAGTTTAATCAAAGACCTTAAACACAGTGTTGTTGGAACATAGGAGGGGAAAAGTAACTCACACGGAGCCAGTTCAAGAAAATTTCTCAAGGACAGTGAGGTTTTGCTTGATTTCTAATGGTTCAGTAATGATTTCCAACTGAACAAATAAGAAAGGACTTACTAGAAGGCATTCCAGCTAGAGGGACCATGTGAGCAGAAGGTATCAAATCATGCAAGCCCACCGATTAGGTGCAAATCAGTAAATTGGATGATGGTGGAACACAGAGATGCATAGGAAAAGGCTGCTCTCTCTCCAGAGGCTTATTGAAGAGCCTGGAGTTAGAATGGGATGCCAAAGACAGGAACGGGCACTACACCAGTGCTCAAAATATGATTGCTCAATAAATAAACAGTGTTCTGCTGAGTTAATGGCTCTACATTCTTCCCTGTGGCTAATTTATTCTGAATATTCAGTGGAGCAAATAAATAAAACACTTAAGTTTTCATAGGAATCTAACTTTCAGCATTTACTCAACAAAAGCTCTGACCCTTGGCTTGATGTTTCTAACAGGTCACTAATGAAAACAGCAGAAAGGTTTCCAGTGGATGCATTTGGACAGGAGCTCCCTGGGCTCTGCTAGTTTGCACAATGGGTTCAATCCTTTCTGCGGTGCTTTTTTAATGATAAACTAAAAGGACTGCTACTACTGCTACTTGTCCATGACAGTCATGAAACCCAAGGCAGAAGGCAGGGGACACTTGTCTGAGAATTTCAGCAGGCGCTGGGTTGGCAATCACAGTTTTAGAAAAGCAGAGCCAGTCTGGAGACTGTCAGCACCCTCTCAAGCCATTCCTCAGTCCATCCTTGCATTCCAGCAAGACTTCATGCTACAAGGGACTGAGCTCCCCTCTGATCTCAGAGCCACTTTTAACACACAGCAGGCAGGGATTTAGACCTCTCATTTGGCAAGGTAACACCAGGGAATTATTTAAAACACACAATTCACACAGTCTTCAAGACAAAGCCATTGATGGAGGTATGATTATTATTCGCATTTAATGGGAGAGGAAACAGGGCTCAAAAGGATCAGTAGTTTTCCCATGATCTAATTGCTAGTGTGTTATTTTTCTTTGCCTTTCCTTTTAAACCTTAATCCAGCGTGAGCCTGGTTCTCGCTATTGCTACCAACACAGAAAGCCCTAACAGATAACAGCAATTTCTCAACACATACCAGCAAACCTACATAAAATCTACTCAGCTAATGTTATTTCACTGACCCTTCAGTGGTTCCTGTTTTTTGTTTTTTTTGGGGGGGGGGTTCTACTGCCATGAATATTCCTTGGTAAACACATGCACGGTCAAGTCTGTCTTCCTCCATCATCACTGTCTCCTCACAACACTCTCTAAGCCCCCACAGACCCGAGAGCTGTCAATCTGCCGCAGATGATCTCTGGTCTTATTAATATGAGAATCAACCAAAGAAAGATACAATGGATCACCCTCCCTTTGGTACGCCCTCGGGTTTCAAAATAAATGTCGTCCATAGACCACCTAGGTCAAAATCACTAGAAATGCCTAATAAATATTTTACCTCTCAAACCCTTCACTAGACCTACTGAATTGCAGTCTCTAGTAAGAAAGGCATAGGGATCTTCATTTGAAATAAATGCTCAGGTGAATATTGTGTACACTAATGTCACATCCTCTTGTAAGACCCACTGTCCTGGCAGGGGAAGGATCACCTGAGGCCATTGCCTAATGCTAAGAAATGCCTCACAATTGTTGGGATGTCAAATACCATCCTAAGCTAGAATCAAGGTCCTTCCCATTGTCCTTCAGATCCCAGAGAAAACATCATTGCACTGTCTGGTTTCTAAGGGCTCAACCTGCCCCATCTGTGTGCTTTTGAGAAAGCTTCATCACCCCTCTGAGCATCTGTTTCCCCATCTGTGTTGCTAGATTTGGGAACTCTGGATTAATAATTCTAGCCACCATTTTTGAGTCCTTCTATAGTAGTGATCATGATGAGCACAATCAATGAACATTTAGTGTATGACAGGATCGGTGTCAAGAACTTTACAAATATTATTTCAGTTGACTTTCACAACTACCTGTGGAATAGGTGGGGTAGATTAACAGCCCCCTATCATCACCCTTCCCTATAATCAGGCCATCTGTCATGTCATTTTCCACCTCTTCTATTAAAGAGGTGAAGTCTCTTCCCTGTTCCTTGCAGTCAGGCTCATCATTGTAACTCCCTTTGGTCACTAGAAAGAGGCGGAAGTGATGGTGTGCCAGGTCCGTGCCTCAGGGGACCTTGTGGGTTTCCGCTTCACCTCTGTGCTGCTGCGATACTGCCACAAGGATGTGACTGGGGTTTCAGAAGGAGGATGAAAGACACACTGAACAGACCGTCCAGCCCCAGCTGAACTTCAGGAGCAAGAGCAGGCCAGCCTAGATCTGTGAGGCTGGGGTAGACCAGCTGGCCCTCTGCTGACTCACAGATGCCTGAATTGTGATAATAAATGCCAGTTGTTTAAAGCCACTGAGTTGGTACTCATGGTGGTGGGAGGGTAGCTAATAGACACACTAGTCCCATTTTGTAGTTAAGTAAACAGGGTCAGTGAAGTTGTGAAACTTGTTCCAAGTCACATCATAATAAGTGAGAGTCAGAGTTGCGATGTGAGTTGAGGTCTCTCCAAAGTCCAGCTACTGGGCTGGGAATGGTGGTCCCCAGTCAGGTATCTTGAAGCTTGTGAGTCCCAAGCAGTCTCTGCTTCTAAACTGCGTTTTCTCGTAGAGACTTTGTCAGAAATTCTGACGGTGAGGTCCCAGAATCTGTACTCGTAAAACGCTCCCAGGTGAATTCAGTGAGTTTGTGGGGGCAGTATTGGGAATAGGAAAGGAAGGTCAGTCCTAACGGAGGGGGCACTGAGGTTCACTGAGGTTCACTCCTCCTCACGGACTGTGGGGAGTGTGCCAGTAACCTAACCCATCTCTGCATATGAAAGGAGGCTGCAGGTTTTAACCACAAAGGAACACAGTGTTTCTTTGGGAGCTTGAGGAAAGAAGAAGAAGAAAAAATGCATCTTTTGGATGAAAGGGCCCTTAATCTTCAAAACACAAACCATTTTTCCATACCAAAGCCCCTTCAAGCCTAGGGAGTCTGCGGAGGTCTCAAGTCAGGCAAACAGCTTGCATTTTGCAGATTAAGGAGCCTTTGACCCAAAGGATCCATTTTTGTGAAACTTCCAAGGAAACCACTGGTCTATTCCTAGCCCAGGCAGTACCTGACTGAGGTGCCTTTCAATGCAGGCCTGAGGGCGGGTGGACCCCCTGCTGGGAGGGCCCCAGCATGCCATAGGCAGGTCCATGAAGGAGAGAGCTCCTAACACATTCTTTGCCCCAAAATACCACACCTGCTTCCTTGCCGGGGTGCCCCAAATCCTCATTATAGAATAAGCACAACTTTGAAGTATTGCAAGTCCCCATTCAAGACAGAGTCCTGATAACACTAAGCAGCAGGAGTAGGCATATGTCTAGCACTCCAGAGCAGTTAGGAGCACATGACCTCATCCGGTGCCCACATCAACACTGTGCCATACGCAGGATGAGGAAACCGAGTCCTCACTGCCCAGACACGGAAACCGAGTTCCAGGGAGTTCAAGTCCTGAATCTTCAGATTATGCAAACATGTCTCCAGCTCCTTCCTAACTGGACCCCAGCCCCCAGGCAGTCAGCAAAGATACAGCCTGGAGCAGGGCAGTTTATGGAAGATCAAGGAGAAGAGGCAGTAAGGTTTAACAAAGGATTAGGTCGGGATTAGGTTGAGTCTAGAGTCTAGCCCCCCCCCCCCCACCGGCTGATACCACTGCAGAAGCAAGACGGGGTCACTGATAACCCCACGTCTCTGGAACTTGGAGAATCAGGAAGAAGACCTTGGGTGGTTTCTTCCATGCTTAATTTTGTTTCTAGTTATAATTCTATCCTGGTGAAATAAAGAAGAAACTTACCTATAACTAGAGAGAGAAGAAGAAAGACAGGGAAGGAGGAGGGAAGCCCAGAGGGAGAGAAAGAAGAAGAAAGAGGTGGAGGGAGAAACGGGGAGAGAGACTCGTGCTTACTTCTGGCTTGTCTTGGATGCCGGGAAAATTATGCCAGACAAGAGAGATAGAGTCAGAGGACGTGGACAGATTCGATTTGTCTAAGCCTTAGGAAAGCAAATATTATGGAAATGTTGGCTGACTGCCACTGATTCCAAACAGAAAATGGCTTCCAGATAGACTGTGGGAACTCAGCAGGGCCTGTTCGAGTGAGTGATGAGGTGGTCGTGTGCCACTGGAGAGCAGGGACAGCGACCAACAGAAAGAACCAGTCCAGGAGCAGGGGAGAAGGCCCCAGCATGGCTTCCCCCTGGGAAAGGCCGAGGTTGTTAACACGAAACCCACAAGGGCCCCTGGAAATGGTTAACCTGAGACTGAGCCAAGTGACCACGTGGGATGCACTAAGAGCGGTCGGCGGGAAAAGCACGGGTGTGGAGTCGGGAGGCCTGGGCTCCAGTCCCGCTCGGTCTCTACTGCGCACGTGATCTGGCTCAAGGCTCAGCCTGTCCGCGGACCTCCATTTGGCTGTGTAGAAAACAGTTGGAGGTTTTTAAAATGATCTCTAAGAGTCTCCCTGACTTGGGCAGTCTGTGGCATTCTATGATCAAATATCAGTGACTTTCACTCATTCAACAGGTACTTATGGGACACATTTCAAATGCCGGGCAGCATGCTAGAGGACGAGCTAATTGACATTCATAAACTTAAATCCGGCTTTCCGCGAGATTATGAGCACGCCCCTAAAGCGGGGAATGACTGAAAGGCGTCATCTGACCCAGCCTGCTCTCTCCAAGTACAGGGCCTTAGCATTGCACGGTCTGACGTCCGTCCTATTCCTCATAATCCACAGAGGGAAAGGCTTTCCGTAAGCAGCACGGAGACCCCTGCGGGCAGGAGGGCCTTCTGCTGAGGCTTCCCTGAGCCTGGGCTGCTCCCGTGGAGGCAGTTCCTGCTCGGGCTGAAACAAGTGGGGGAAAAGCCTCCCGGTCTGCACACTCACGTGTCTTACAGGCATCACCATACATGTACATGCCGTAAAAAGACTGAAAAGAAACCCCATTCGAAATGTCCTCCTAATACTCTGAATGACTTTGGATTGAAAGGTCCTTAAGGAAGATCAAGTCCAGCTGCTCCATTTGTGAAAAGGGAAACCACAGCTTGGGCGCCGTCCACAGCCAGTTAACTAGTTAACGGGAGAACCCAACATTAAAGGCGGAGTCTTCGGGCCTCCTGCTGCATGCTGGTTTCCCTACCGCAGGCAGCCTCTCCTGTCCCTGGGGCATTGGTTGTTTGTTTGTTTGTTTGTTTGTTTTTCAATAAGGTTTTGTTTTGTTTTAGCAAAAGGACCATTTCTGGTGAAGTCAACTTCCCCAAATTCAGCCAATCATTACTCTGAGAGCGATCACTCTGTTACATACAAGAGGGATGGAGAGACACGAGGGCCTTTGGGGAAGGCACGGAGGAGGCCACGGAGGGGGTGGGCTGGGCCGGTGGGAGTGAAACGCAGGAGAGAGCGCACGCAGGGGGAGCAGAGCGGAGGGAACCGGACTGCCGCAGTCAGATGCAGAGATGGAAACAAAGCAGTTCTATTGATTTGAAAAGGCAGCTCTGAGGTCGACGTTGCCAGCCCGGCTCTTCCTGGCAGGTCTGCGAAGGCGCACACCCGCCCTCCGAGCTTTACAGCCGTCTACTCTGTATGCAGGGGCTGAAGTGCAGGGAATCGGGACCAGATGGGTTGCGCTCACTCGACAAGATGAGAAAGAGAGAGGGAGAGAGCATCTGAGTATGAAAGAGATGGACCCGTCTTCTCAGATGAATATAAAAGAAACCAGGGGGAAGGGGTCTAAAAGGACGGGTACCTGATTCTGTGGAAATGGAATAGGGCAGTTTCCCCTTTCAAAGGGGGACGATGGGGATCAAAGGAAAAGAGGCCAGCCTCTCCCTGGTCGCCATGGCTCGATTCCTAAACAGATGTCATCCTCTACGATCTGAAGCATCAAACCAGCCTCCTGATTCAACTCCCAAACTCAGTCCCTCCCTTCTAAAGCCTTGCTGGAAATAGATGCTTAATGAATGTTTGAGGAGCAAATAAACAGCCTCTGACATTGATTGCATCATGTCAATAATGACGAATTTTTAGTACATCACCGCTTCTTCAGGAAATGTAATCTCGAAAGCCTTGAGTCCAGGACTTCAACATGAAGGAGGGGAGTAGCAAGGCAGAGAGCTTAGGAAGAGAGCATGGGGACAAATAGCAGGCACAGAGATTCCGTCTAGGACAGCAGGGCGCTTCCGTGTGGGAATGACATCTCCAGGCTGCCAGCCACCTGATTGCTAGAAGCCAGAAGGAAATCCAGATTCTTATATAAATTCTCTCCACTTTTAAGCGTGGACAAATGATCTGACATGTAAGGGTCAAATAGAACACGTCCAAGTGCCAACAGGTGCATCAGTTTGTGATTCTGCTCTTTCAGGATCAAGTCCAAATATCTTAATTAAACACCCTAGACTCACCCTTAACTAGATTGAACCTGATTCCCTAACCTTGGTTTTCCTTCCTATACAATAGTATAGATCTTACAACCATGGTAAGTCCAATCCTAACACTTGGAGAAATACACTGCTGTGTTTGCAGGTGCCTGTGTTGTGGCACCTAAGCCTTTCCTGACTACATCAGCCCCTTCTCAAACCCCACAGCTAGGGAGGATATAGGTGTTCTCTTCTCCTGAGAACATATACCACCATCCCATGGTTTCTTAACAGGATCACACAGTGGAACACGTATTTGGGGACCTAGGGTGCCTGGGTTGTCGTCCTGGCCCTGCCCCTCCTTTCTGAGTGGCCTTGGGCAAGTTACCTTCTCTTTCTAAGACTCAATTTCCACCACTTTTGAAATAAGAATGTTGGCGTAGGGCAGCAGTTTTTAAAGTGGGCTCAGATGTGGCCATGATGGGGGGAGGGGTATTGAGGGACAGAAAAATCTTTCCAGACCAATCTTGAAAAACACAACTTCTAGAGGTAGGACGAGTGTGTAGCATTCAGATTGTGGGTGTATGTTGTTTTGCCTCTGCAATTAGATGGGGTTTCTCTTGAACTCAGCTAAGCTTTGCTGATCGTGTATCATGTGCCAGGCACTGTGCTGAGTGCTTTTCCTGTATTTGTATATCTCTCGTCTCCTCTGGGCTCCTAACCATGGTCTGTGTGCAGAGGGGAAGACAGAGGGAGAAAAGCACCAGTGGAAGTGGTGGCCCTTTGTGGCCACTCTCTGACCACCTCCTCTTGAAACTTCCAGTTTCTAGAGTTCAGAGTTCCTCTTCAGAAATAAAAATGATGGAACTAGAAGGAATGTTTCAGCGCAAAACAGGAGGAGAAGGAGGAAGGAAAGAAGGGAAGGAAGGAAGGAAGGAAGGAAGGAAGGAAGGAAGGAAGGAAGGAAGGAGGGAGGGAGGGAGGGAGGGAGGGAGGGAGGGAGGAGGAAAAGAAAAGGAAAGGGAAAATAAATCAAGGAGGAAAGGAAAAATAAGACACTAAATAAAGGGGGAGGGGGAGATAAAGAAAACTTTAGCTTCTCTTTTTACCAGATACAAGCTTCTACAAATCTGGTTTTCCTCTAGACAAGGCTTAGAAAATGTTGTTGTTATTGTTTTTTAAGAGGCCAGATAGTAAATATTTTAGGTTTAATAGGCCATATTGTCTATATTACTCAACTCTACCATTGTAGCTTGAAATCAGTAAAACTGTGCATGGCTGTGTTCCAATAAAACTTTATTGGCAAAAAAATGTAGCAGGGCACACTTGGCCCTCCCTAAGTGCCCTGGAGCTCCAGAAAGTATTCACTTTCCCAAGCCACCCTCTCAGGAACAACCTAGCTTTTCCATCCAGAAGAGGACCCATGAGCTGTCCTCCCTCTCCAGAGATGGTACAAAAGTGATTCTACTTATTTATTTAGACTTCATCCCCCATCTAAATCCCAGACACAGTTAAAGTGATATTACGAAGTTAAATAAGATATAAATCAGGACAATTAAAAATAAAAATGGAACAAAGAAAAGTTAAAATGAGTGAAGGAAGAGATGCTACCAGGCACCTGGGAAGAGCTAATTGATCTGGATTTAGTTTTGAGGTCCCTGGCAGCTGAAGCAAAGTGAAGTTAATTGGTCCCCAAGGGGCACAGATCCATGAGTAGGATCTCATTAGCATCATCCTTCTACCAGTGAACAAAAGAAGGCTGAGCCGAGAGATGTGACAGTGTGCCCTACCCCCAGGGTGCGGGGACAGGTCCCCAGTCCAAGAACTTCCTCTTCCCCAACCCAGGAACATCTTCCGTATGTCGCAACAACAGAAGGAAAGCCCAGGTTTTGAGATAGTTGGACTCCACAGGCCTCAGAAGCTGAGGGACTGAAGTGATCCCCTCCATAGCTCACTTCTGATGCCTCAAACGAGACGCTCACCCTTGATTACTGCATTGAATTGTGGAGAGAGTGACATTATATATGACAAATGCCCAACCAAAGATGGAGACAGAGAAAACTTGTGATTCTTGCTAATTCCTCTGACAGCATTGTTAAAATCTTCATTCGACATAGTTTTTGAAATGGGTATCAGCCCTGATATCATTTGAGTCTGGCGAACAAGGGAGAGAGAGGAGGTAAGAATCACGACAAGAGCCGTAGAGAATGGGGAGCTGATGGGCATCAAGGGAAATGATAAAAGAGTGAAAGGCTAGAATGGGAGGGTGTGGCCCCTGGAACGCCCCAGCACTGGGGGTGGGGGTGGGGGTGGAAAGGGGTCCCTGCCTCCCTTTCGATGTCGCAGGGCAGCTGCAGCATAGCGACCGCCAGCTCTCCTTTCATTTCTGTCTTCCGCATCTCAGTCTAGACTCAGAGCTTTCACGTCACCCTCCAATTTGGACTGATCCTCTCAAAACGGATCTCTAAGTACGTGAGGACCCTTAACAAAGTCTCAGAGTGAAAGGATATAAGAGCTAAGAAGATGCTATAGACCCCCGGGTCCAGCATTTCATAAAATCAGGCTGTCTACGCTGGCTGGAAGAGACACCGCCATTAAGTGGAGACATGATTTTTCATAAGGCAACTTGAATTCAGACAGTTTAAAAAAAAAAAAATCTCTATTCAACTCTGTCTCCATCCTGATTAAGTCAAAGAGAAAGGCTCATTTTGATATTATTATGTCTCTAGCTTCTCCCTAACATATTCAAATATTCCTTAAGTATTCCTTTCTAACACCAAGAGGAAGGCAGATCTAAAGATTAGATACTTGAGGCAAAATTATAAACTAGAATACCGTCTACTTAGTTACCATCTATCCGGCGAACGTTTTTAAAAAAGAAAGTCATAGTGATAGGGAGCTTCTTTGTTAATGTATGCACTTATATGAAGAGTGGATTAATCTAAGGAAAAATGCTAAGTGGGATAGACAGGACAAAAAGGAAACAGAAATTAATGTGGTACGTGGCAAACTGACATCGCAGAAACATTGATCTAATCCGATTCCTTTGTTTTAAGGACAAAGAAAGAGGGACAGACAAGGATAATGGCCTGCACAAAATATCATGGAAGAACATAGACTCTGAGCCCTGGCCGGAGAGCTCGGTTTGTTGGAGCATTGTCAGCACAGAGGTGGCCGGTTCGATCCCTGGTCAGAGCACATCCAGGAACAGCTAGCTGTTCTTGTCTCTCTGTCTCTCTCTCCCTCCCAATCTCTAAATTTAAAAGAATTTAAAAAAATTTAAAAAAAAAAATTAAAAATGGCATGGACTTTGGAACCAGATCAGCCTCAGTTTGAACTCCAGACCTGCCAACTACCCGAATCACCTTGGGAGTGCTACATCACCCGTCTCAGCCTCCATCTGTGTATCTGCAAAATGGGAATCGGACTGGCACTTGCATCCTGGCCTGCAGCCAGACCCAGAATTACTATGTTTAGTACCTGGGAGACCTCTGGACATGAGACTAGTAAGACTCCACTTATGGGTGACAGGTGATTTGTGAGAAAAATGAACTCACTGGTATTTGTGAAAGCCTAATATGACTTTCATTCCTATTCTTAAAACCTAACTATGATATAGCAATACCAAGACTTCCCTGTGCCAGAAAAGCCATGCACAGCACCAAGCAAACAGTAGACTAGAGAGACAGCACAAGGTTCTAGAACTGAGACATCCCCAGTATGAATCCTAGGCTTGTCATTTGTTAACTGTGTGACCTTGGCAAGTTGCTCTTTCTCTTTGCCTCAGTTTACATAGCTATAAGTAGAGATTGATTTAATACAGCAGGCTATTGCCTGGATGAAATCAATGAATGCACGTGATGCGCTACCAGGAATATAGGAAGTACGCATAAATGCCTCCTCTGAAGACCAGGGCATGGAGTCAAGTGGAGCTTCCTCCAGGTCATTCAGCACAATGGTACTTTGGCTGTTGTGCTGCGTCCAAGATGTGACACAGCAGGTGTGCCAGGAAAAGGACCCACAGCTGTATAAAGTGCAGGTGCAGACAGATCGCTTCGCACTGCCTCCAGGGGATGAGATCCGGAGTCAGTGAAGGGCGAATTGGAGAAGAACATCTGATTAAAAACACATCAGTAAAGCCTTGGCCGGTAGAGCGTCGGCTCGACATATGGAAGACCCAGGTTTGATTCCCGGTCAGGGCATACAAAAGAAGTGACCACCTGCTTCTCCGCCCTTCCCCCTCTCCTTCCTCTCTATCTCGCTCTTCCTCTCCCGCAGCCAAGGCTCCACTGGAGCAAAGTTGGCCCGGGCACTAAGGATGGCTCCGTGGCCTCCACCTCAGGCGCTAGAATGGCTCTGACCGCAATGGAGCAACGCTCCAGATGGGCAGAGCATCGCCCCCTGGTGGGCATGCTGGGTGGATCCCTGTCAAGCGCATGCGGGAATCTGTCTCTCTGCCTCCCCGCTTCTAACTTGGGGGAAAAAAAAGTCTGTAAGAGAAAGCTGGCTATCTGGGTCACATTCTTCAAGTCATAAAGCCTGACTTAACAACTGCTCCTTCCGCCTTCCCACCTGCAGCCTTGCTCCTTATGCCCCCCACTCCCGTTTCCCACATGCCCTGCATTCACATTGAACTCGACGGATGTAACTTTTTCAAAACTATTCTCCCTCCTGCACAGCACTCAGTACGAAAGCTGCCCCTGACCCTCAAAGGAGTTCTTAAACCTCGAAGCCCAGCTTTTTACATTTATTATCAGCCTCCTTATTCTTTATCCCTGTGTCTGTAGGGTAGCTCCTAATCGGGTCAGTGAATTCTCCCTCACTGGCTCCCTGAGGAGTCCTAACCCTGAGCAGACACTGCTACCTGCTCGAGGTTGTGCTGTGTGGAGGGATCAGAAAGCCCCTCTCCTACCTAGACGCCCTGGCTGCCCCAAATCATCTCCTCAGAGCTCATCATTCTTCCTCGGAGGTCTGGAGTAGGTCTGACCTCCATCCATGTTGTTCTCACACCACGGAAAGCTCTTCCCAGACGTGTCCTCCTGATGAACTTCAATAGACCCATGGTACCCAGCTTATGCATTTTTCCTGCCTCTGCCCATCCCAGAACCCAACCATGTTAGGGGCGCCTTCCTCCAGAACCCCTACCCTGGTGGGGAGACAGGACAAATGGAGAGGAGCTAAGAGAAAGGGTGTGGAGGCAGAAACCTGCTTGAGTCCCACTCTGTTGCTATTCTTTTCTTTCCTGGGGCAACTTGCTTACATCCCTCAGTCCATTTTCTTGTTGGTAAAATTTGGATAATAACTGTACTCTGCCTACTTTAGAAGGAGGCAGGGAGAATTAGTTGAAATAGTACATACAAAATGTTTTAGTTCTGTGCCTTGCACATAGAAAATGCTTAATAAATATATATAAACTATTATTATTATTTGGAATATATATATATATATATATACAAATACATATTCTAGTACTCTCATATTATACCCTATCTGGTTAGTCTTTTTCCAGAACTGTACGCTCCTTAAAAGTAAAGTTCACACTGTCTCATTCACTTATATCATGAGCACTTGGCACACAGTAGGTATACAACATGTATTTATCAGTTGATTACACTCCTCTAGAGGAGTGACATATCTACTTTATCATTTTTAACCACAGCCTCCAGCACAAAGAAGAGTCTTTCCACGCATGCTCGTTGCATGAATAAGTGAGCACGTGAGCATATAAATGGATTTCCAAGATGCTGTGGTTAAAATGCTTACCTGATCCCCAGTGCTGAGGTTGTGAACCTACCCCTCCTTCCCCATTTCTGGTCACACTTTCAGCCTCAAATGCCACAGCCACCATCCAGCTGTGCAAAGGCCTTTATTGCACTAAAAGGGCACTCAATCAGATTATCCATTCAGCATCCTAATTTATCTGTTCGTGCCTAAATATTTTTTTAACTCAGCCCTGCTGTGGCGTACCAAGATCCCCCAAGCACATAAAACACAGAGCCTCAGACTTCCTGCTTCCGCCCCACAGGACCAGTCACCTCTCACAAACTTAATTCTCCAGCATTTATGCTTTCTCCACACAAAAATAATCAAAAGGAGCTGTTGACAAACTTCCAGAAATGAGGTATCACCCAGATGGCAGCCTAATCTCTGGCAACAAAATCCAGAGAGCGCGAAGCAGCCACAACCTCTGTCTCATCGCATATCCGCAAACACACATCTGATTCCATTCAGGTCATGCAGAGCCCCTTCCAGGCAGATCAGTCTTACAAGGATACTTGGTAACAATTCCAGACCCTGAACAACATTCAAACAACTTGAGCTCCCTTAGTTCCATATGCAATGTTAATTTCATCTTTTCATCAACCCCCTTATGATAAGAAGGGTCTTCATCATGGTTGTAAATTCCTGGGAGAATGAAAATTTTAATTCTGGGTGTCTCTGGAAAAAAGAATGTGCCATCAAATACAATAGTTGCAGTATTTTTCACCCTAAGAGAAAAGAATATTCTTACTAATTCTTCAAAGAACATTCCAGAAAGAGGAAACTGAGTGGCTCTAAGTCTTGTCCATAGGCTACCTCAGCTTTTGGGCACCGTCTCTCACTGCCTTCTCTACACAACACCCTGCTCATTCTCTAAGGTCCCTCCTTCATGAAGGCTTTTCCAGCTTCCCCATCCTACATGTGTCAGCTTTCTTTAACATCTCATTGACTATTAATTCTGAATTTGAGGTTTGGTGACTTCCAAGATTGTTCAACAAATAGGTTGTGGAGCAGACACACGCACGTGGCCTTCTGATCCAAGTCATCCTGGGTTTCAAACTGCATTCTTTCTGATAATGTGACCATTACTGATGAAAGTTAACATCTACTGAGCATTTCCTAGGTGCCAGGCACCACTCTAAAGTCTTTACCTGGGTAAACTCACGCAATCTTCACAACTCTCTGAGGTTTTTAGTATACCCGCTTTACAGATTGGGCAAGTGAGGCCTATGTACGTATGGTTAAGTACCCTGCCTGAAGTTACATAGCTAGTTGGTGGGCTCACACTCAAGCTGTCTGTTTCTAGAACCTGAGTCCTTGACCACTAGCTTACTCAACCCGGAAGTCTTGACTGTAAGCTTCATGTCAAACTGAAACCGATTTACACTGTTGTGTATATTTCACTACATCAAGCAGCACTGAACATAATACATGTTTGATTACCTGGAGATTCACTTTATCACACACTTAATGATGACCTACTATGAGCAAGACATTACCATGGTACTACAGGAAGATGATAAATTACACAAAGATACAAGAACAGTATTCTGGAGTTGAATATGGAATGAGAAACAGACTGATTTCTATGTGACCTATAGCATTCACATCAGTCTCTCAAGCTCCATAGCCATATCAAATTTATAAAACCAATGTTTTTGGACCAATGGTGAAGTTATCAAGGTATACTTGTTCTAGGAAAGGGCACTCAATGAAACAGAAATCGCAATCAGTATTACCAGCATTTTTTTTTTTTTTTTTTTTAAATTTTTCTGAAGCTGGAAACAGGGAGAGACAGCCTGACAGACTCCCGCATGCGCCCGACCGGGATCCACCCGGCACGCCCACCAGGGGCGACGCTCTGCCCACCAGGGGGCGATGCTCTGCCCATCCTGGGGGTCGCCATGTTGCGACCAGAGCCACTCTAGCGCCTGAGGCAGAGGCCACAGAGCCATCCCCAGCGCCTGGGCCATTTTTGCTCCAATGGAGCCTTGGCTGCGGGAGGGGAAGAGAGAGACAGAGAGGAAAGTGCGGCGGAGGGGTGGAGAAGCAAACCAGAGCCACTCTAGCGCCTGAGGCAGAGGCCACAGAGCCATCCCCAGCGCCTGGGCCATTTTTGCTCCAATGGAGCCTTGGCTGCAGGAGGGGAAGAGAGAGACAGAGAGGAAAGCGCGGCGGAGGGATGGAGAAGCAAATGGGCGCTTCTCCTGTGTGCCCTGGCCGGGAATCGAACCCGGGTCCTCCACACGCTAGGCCGATGCTCTACCGCTGAGCCAACCGGCCAGGGCTGTATTACCAGCATTTTATAAGAGAACATACATTTTACCCAGCAACAACACGAAACAGGAAGGGCATAATCTCAGAACTATGCACAAATTTTAGACCAGTATTGAAGAGTCACCAATGTACAAGTCTCGACCAGAGGAGAATAGCTCAAAAAGGCACACACAAAAGACAATTCCAGCAGGCAGGGATGGCAGCATCAGACGGAGGTGGCGCAGAGGGGCGTGGGTCCTGGCATTCACAACTCAAGAAAGAGGCTAAAGATTCCAGAGACGTTTCAAACCACAGAGTGTGTGATGATTCTATGGCTCTTCCTTCAAGGATTTTTAAAAATGCTATAAAAATGTAATTACTAAAGGACAAAAAAATAAAGTTTATGGGTTGTTTTATAGCCCTTCCACTTTGGGGTTCTGTCTCTGGTGGACTGCCAAGGAAGGCAGCTTCCCGTTACATTGCCCAGAAATGTTAGGTGTCTCCTAAGAACCCACTATAGTCAGTGCAAAGGATGTTAATTACCAGGGGCCTGAAGACCTGACTTTCTCCCAGAATCCCATCTCCTCCCCTGGGTGCACCAGAAAGTTGCCCACATAGATTCTCCTCTTTGCTCCAAAATGTCTCTTTGAAAAGGCTGGAAATTTTGCTTGAAATTCCACAATCAGAGTGACTTCCTTTTAGAGTCCTAAGGGACTGTCTTACCCTCGAAGTAACCATAATTATTACATGTTCAGCCTCGCCCTTTTCCCCAGCTCCTTCCCAGAGCTACCCAGATATTCCTAAAATGCCAACGTGGACTGCAAAGGGAGGAAGAGCAGACAGCACAGGCGGACCGACCTGGTTTGGGCTCAAACTATGGAGCCCACTGTCTAGCAAGTCATGTCAACTCTTCTGACCTCAGTTTCCACATCAGTCAAAACTGTACCTCTTCCATAGCATCTTATTTTTTGAGCATTCAATGAAGTGATTAATGTAAATCATTAACACAGCGTCTGCCACAAATACAGTCAAGTGCTTAGTAAAAAGCAGCTATCATTATACTTGGGTCTTTTGGTGTTCTGAGACTGGTTTCAATGTGTGTGTGCAGTAGGCTGGGGGCGAGGGTGCCACACCAACCACAAGCAATGCTTGGGCACCAGGTAGGAGTCCTACAAATCCACACAATTCTGACACTCCCTACCCAGAGGCAGCATCAGATCCCACAGGCGAAGGGCTCCCTCCTCTAAGAACGCCCCTCCCCCCGCACCTCAGAGGCCATTCTCAAGCCCCGGTTATCCCACCTGGGCTTCCAAGGGACCCGCCATAGGTCGGCGGTTCCCAGGACTCCATCCTTGGGTTTGATTGATTTGCGAGGGCACTCACAGAACTCGGGAAATGCACTTACTCACTAGATCACTGGTTTATTAGAAAAGGCTACAACTCAGGCAATGCCAGATGGAAGAGATGCATAGAGCAGGGGGTTTCGGGGAAGGGCGCAGAGATTCCGTGTGCTCGCCAGGTGCACTGCCCTCCCAGCACCGCCCCGTGTGCTCACCAACCTGGAAGCTCTTCGAGCCCTGGCCTCTTGGGCTTTCCGTGGATGCTTCATTATAGAGGCATGATTGATTAACTCATTATCCATTGGTGAATGGCTCCACCTCCCACCTCTTCTCCTTCCCCTGAGGTCAGTGGAGTGGAGCTGAAAGTTCCAACCCTCTTAATCACTTGTTAGGCTCCATGGGCAGCCAGCATCCATCCCCGGCTTCCAAAAGTCATCTCATTAACATAACAAAAGAAACCTTTATCTCTCTCAACACTTAGGAACTTCCAAAGATTTTTGAAGCTCTGTGCAGGAAAAGAGAATGAAGACCAAATACACATTTCTTATTATAAATCACAGTGTCACATAGGGTTACTTCCTTGATTACATCCACCACTGGCTCCCTCCCACCTTTAGATGTCAATGATTAGCTGTTGTCGCTTTACCCCCTGATTACCCGTGTCTCACCCTCCCTGCCTCTTCCCAGCATCTCTGCCTTGGCGTCCCAGCTTCCCTGCAGGTATTCTGGGCATGTCGCAGTCTGCTCACCCCTCTGATAACCTTTTCCCAAGCCAATCTCTCCACCAGGGATGATCTCCTACCCTATTCCCCTACCAAACCCAATAAACCCTTGATTCTTTAATATTCAGTTCAAAGTCATCCCTGGTCACCCAGGAAGATGAAAGCACAGCCCCTTCATGTCATTGCTTATTACAGATTTTTGGAGGGTATAGACATTGCCTTGCTCATGTCAATATCACCCACACCAAAGTCAGACCCAGAGTGAAGCATTCACCCAGCCATGTCCCATAAGTAAATAAGTAAATGAAAGAATGGATACAGCAAATGAACTGACAAAGGAATAGCAGAATTTCATAATGTGCAGCATGAGTTCAGCATGTCAGAGTTGGCAGAGCACTGGGGTTTTAACAAAACCACTTGATCCTCACAGCATTCTGGGGCTTTCCCAGGAAACCCAGACTCAGAGAGTTTGAGTAATAGGGCCAGGTTAAATAAAACACAGCCAAGTAAGGACCTGAACTCAAGTCTTCCAATGCCCAGCCCAATTCCCCTTGCATAACAAACATCGTCCTGATTAAGAACTAATAATACTTTATTAGAAAAACTATGTAGGGTCTAGCTTTGAATAGAGGACAAAAATGAGAACAGAATTGACGGTTCCATGGCAAAGAGTGAAACGTCTGAAATGTGGGGTGCCCAGCATACACAGGGGACATGGTGGCACTCACTTGGCTCACGGGAGAACCTGTAGTTTGGCGAAATGATAATCAAAAAGATACTGAACACAGATTTTTCCAATTTCCTGATTTCACTGATGGCCAACCCCATTTCCTGCACTGCATTCCTTGCTAGAACTGAAGTTGCAGCCCTTGGAGGGAAGCCGAGAGATTTCTGCAAATGTTTTCTCTCCAACAGATGGAGCAGAAACCGAGAAGCGTTACCAGGAAGATGGATCGGTGCGTCACATTTGCAACAATAAAAATACAACAACGGTTAAAAGCAGTCGCAGTTAAATAGAACTGGGAACCTAGGGTTGGTCTAAATCTTTTTTTAATTAAAAGTGAAGGGGAATTTCAAAGTCCTATTTCAGCCCCTTGGAGTGTCAGTGCAGTGAATTCGGAATGTTTATGTGGCTTGGCTGGGTGTCCGACTGCTTGAGATTTATGTGGGTTCAGATGGCAGCCTGAGAAAAACCCCCAGCATAGGAAATTGTGAGGGCAAGTGCAGGGGAGGGGAAAGCCTGGGTACCAGCCCTCTGTCTCTTGGATGCTGGAATGTTCTCCCCACTTCAGCTAACTCCGTCCACCTTCCCCTGGCCCCCAAGACAACCACCCAGATTTACTTTGCCGGATGATTATGATTTCAGCTGGTGCATATGTTTGCTATATACATATTCATATATTTACATATCCATGCACACAAAGAAATGCATGTGAAAAAAATGAATGCCTGCATACCCACATGTCCATGAGCATGAGTGTGAGCATACACACACACACACACACACACACACAGCCCGCATTCACACACCAGTACACTCATATCAAAAACATATAAACAAAAAAGTCTGTAACAGAGAGTCCATTTCACATACCAGCCTTGATTCCTTCAGTTCTCAGAGACCTAGTTGACCCATCTTCAAAATAGAAACTAATACCTACAATAACTACTGCATGGTTGCAAAAATCAAATATCATAGCATCCATGAAAGCACTTATTTCATTGTCAGAGACACGGTAGACGCTCAAAAAAGGTATGTCAAAAGCCACATAATCATTTACATAGCTTATCTATCAAGAGCACATTCATTTCCATGTAAGTTTATCCACATATGAATGTACACAGGAACCCATGAATACATTCAAATGTAATTGCTTACTCATGTGAAAAATGCCCAAGCTCAGACTGTATGTGAGCAGCACATGCTCACATGTGCGCGTGTGCACATGCACACACACACACACACACACGCACACACACACCCAGTGTCCACGATATACAGCAGAGAGCTCTGCCCATCCTACACACTTCTCGAAGCCAGGTTCTTGCTGTACTTGTCAAAATACGTCATTCAGTCTGAAGTCCTGTGAGAGAATGTGGAAAAACAACTGCTATACACAAAATGGGTGCCAGGTTAAAATTTAGAAAAAGTCTGGGCAAAACAAGCCAACGCTTCAGAGGAAAATGTAAGCAAGGACGCACACCAACAACACCACGCGTGTACAAGGGGGACCGCTGAGGGGAAAGGGGAAGACTGGATGAAGGCAAAGCCCTGCTGTGCAAAACACTTCTCCCGGTACCTTACAGAAGTCCTGGAGCACCATACATCACTACTAAGCTCCTGGAGCTCACAGCCCAAAGAAAGAAACCCAATAGTTAGGGGACTATTTGCTAAAACGACAGCATGGTTAAGATTGGCCAACATGAATAATTACAGCAGGGATGGTCAGTGAGCAAAGTCATTAATTCCTATTTTGCTTCAAGCTCTCTGTTAAGGTGTTTGTTTCAGGTATCAGTAAAGTCAACAATCACCTCATCAAGAGCTTTTATAATACTCAGAAATTCCACCTGTCTCCACCAGCAATGCCCCCAGGCCAATATCTTTACCACTGATGTTATTTAGCATTATATTGTCCTTGTGGCCCTGCATCAAGATTCTCAAGAATGCTTGTATTTTTAATGCTATGTTAGTATTTTCTATGAAGTAGGCAGGAGGGTGGACCAGATAACCATAAAATGCATTTCTATTCTAAAAGACTAATTTCATGAGTCTATGATTTTTAAGATTTGGTGGTACTAAGAGTTTATTTTTATATTCTAAGACTATTACATTCTATGAGTGTATAAGATTCTAACTCTGAGTTTTTATTATTGTAAGATTCTCTGATTCCAAGGTTTGATGGGTCTTAAAACTCTAAAACTATGATTCTACAATTCCAATATTATAAGAATATGACACTTTGTGTAATTCAAAGCCACCAACACCTGGATGCAAATGTGTTCGCCATACTCTTGCCTATGAGACAACATGTCTCAGGACCTAAGTCAGGGTCACAGTATCTATACATGAATGGGGAAAACAGAGTGGTTGTAAAAAGAGAGAAAAAAATGCTCAAGAAGAGCTCTTCAAGCATCTCTCGAGGCTTTCTAAACACCTGTTCTAGCCCAGTCTTCCTCCCGGACCCCAGTCTATGGCCTAGAGATTGAGACTGTCTGTGGCTAGAATATAAAGGCCCTAGAGGCAAAGCCCCACTGTTGACATTTCATCCTCTTGCAACAACACAAGGCGGAACCTGGAAGGTGCTCAATCAACGTTGTGTGAGGCAGAGTCCATAGGACATTGGGGCAATCTTCCTTTTCCTTCTTTCCCATCGCCTCTCTAACCTTTCTCTCCTTTTTCCTCCTTCCTTCTCCTCATTCATCCTGCTCCTCTTTTTCCATCATTTCTTAACAGTAGGCTGGGATGCCCATGTATAATAATTACACCAGTCCTCCTCAGAATCCAGCGATGTCTGGATTATTAGCCCCATTTTACAGATGAGGAGTCTGAAGCTAAGAAAGGAAACAGCTTACCAAAGATCACAGGATTAAAGGTGAGAGAAAAAGCATCCAACCTAAATATTCTGACCCCAAGAGCAGTGCTCCTTCCTTTACTCCACGGTGCCTTCTCGGGCTCTTAATAAGAACCCTAACCATTTCACCAAAGGTTACGAGAACCGAGGCGTCGAGAGGCCTGCACGCCCCGTTCCTGAATGTGTCTCTGAGATCACTCTGCTGGTCAATACCCATTCCCCTTTCAGAATTTCCAGTAACAGAGTCGGGTTGGGTTCCCAACCCAACCGCTCATTTCATTTTCTAGCGCTTTCTCTTCCTCTTGAGAGTGCTGTACAGGGCATGTGCTTATTTTTCAATTAAAGCAAATGAAACTTAATTTTGTTTGGAGAATTTTTTTTTTTTTTTTCAGAATTTGAATTTCACAGCCCAGGGTGAGATAATTGAGACCCTGCTGTTTTTGGAAGCACTATTTAGAGAGAGCAGGCCTAGCTGTTGTATAACCTCGAAGGAAGTCATCCTTAACCCCTCCCCCTCCCTTGGCCCATGTCACAGTGCTCCCGCAATCCATCCACTCCCCTGGTCACTGCTCTAGCCTAGGGGAACATCTGTTGTCATCTGAACCATTACCATAACCTGCCAAAGGGGCACCAGACTCCCCCTCTTCCCTCCTCCTTATCTTCCTGAATCCCAGATCTAATCAAGTCCAGCATTTTTTTAACAGCTACCAACTACTTTCTAAACACAGATCACTCAGTGTGAGCTCCAAGGCATCATACGGCCCTTCCCCAGATTATTTCTAGCCCCTCCACTGGGCATGCCTTCCAGTCCTGTGTTGTTATTTCTATGCCCCGCCCCCTTCCTCTGCATGGAATGCCCTCTCTCCACCTGGCTACTCAACCTTCCGGGCTCACACAGACAGACCCCTCTCTGCTCCCTCATGGGCTGTGGCTCCAATTTCAGCGCCAGCTACGCTGTAGCATCTCAGCTTGCACACGTGTCTGCTATCAGACTGGCTCACTGATCCCCGCAACTCTACTACTTAGAATGTGAATTCCTCCAATAACACACATTCATGAGGGAAATATTAGGAAATACAGGTTCATATAAAAGGGAAAAGGACATTCCCTCCTAACCTATCACCCAAAGATGACTACTCAACTATTGAGGTGCATCTTATATCAATAAAATAGCCATGCTATATGCATGGTATTGTGTACCTTACATACTTCTTAACTTTAATAGGTCAACAACAAAAATATACCCATGTCCACCCATGTTATGAGAGTCATTTATTTAGCACTTACTATATATGGATGAGTTTTGTTGCTTAGTGCTTTACATACCATATTTCCCCATGGATAAGACGCACTTTTTTCCAAAAAATTTGGGGTCTAAAAACTGGGTGCATCTTATACAGTGGTTGTAGATTCTTTTACGTTCATTTCCCACTTTTTCATACTAGTTTTTGTGTCCATCATTGAATGCACTGATTCGTCATCAGACACAGATGAGGAAAACTAATGGATGGGAGTTTTGACAGTGGTAAGTTGTATGAATTTTATAATGAATAAAATGAGTTCAATAACTTTTTTTTTTACAGAGCCAGAGAGAGAGCCAGAGAGAGGGATAGACAGAGACAGATAGACAGGAACAGAAAGAGATGAGAAGCATCAATCATCAGTTTTTCGTTGCGACACCTTAGTTGTTCATTGATTGCTTTCTCATATGTGCTTTGACCTTGGGCCTTCAGCAGACCAAGTGACCCCTTGCTCGAGCCAGTGACCTTGGGTTCAAGCTGGTGAGCTTTGCTCAAACCAGATGAGCCCGCGCTCAAGCTGATGACCTCAGGGTCTCGAACCTGAGTCCTCTGCATCCTAGGCCAATGCTCTATCCACTGTGCCACCGCCTGGTCAGGTGAATTCAATAACTTTATGTAATATGCACATTCCTTTTTTCAAATTTCAGGCCTCAAAATTCAGGTGGGTCTTATACATGGGAACGTCTTACACATGGGGAACTATGGTGTGTGGCATCCACTCTCAGGACAACATGGTCAGGGTGGTCCTGCTGTTAGACCATGTTCCTTAGCTTTATTTCCCTCTCTAACCTATAATGAATGGGCTCCTTGACCACCACATGTCATGCCTTGTTAAATATTCTCAACAAATTCTACCTCCCCTAATCTAGAGATGAGGAAACGGAGGCTCGAGGCAGTGATGCTCTTTGTGCAAGGCCACACACTGAGTCAGGGCTGTGCCAAAGATCTGGACTCTTTCTGTCTGACTTGAAAGTGTGCTTGAAAACTTGGCTGCTGGGGTTTGAATGCCAGCTCTGCCGCTGGCTAGCTCTGTGACCTTGGCCAGATTACCCGCTGTTCCTGTGCCAGCTTCCTCATCAATAAAATGAGGGTGACAACAGCAACCCCTCAAAGAGATATTGCGGGAATTTAATGAGTTTATGTGATCGGTGCTTTGAACAGTGCCTGGCAGATCATCACCATTACATAAATGTTAACTAGTATTACTTGTTATGACTATTACACCCTGTTGCACTAGATGAAATGCTGCCCATGACCCCAGGTATGTTCCAACTACAAATGTCTTGTAGGAAAGAGATTATTACCAAATCCTAGGCACTACCCCGCAAATGAGATGCTCAATCATTTTTACCAAAGCCCTGCCCCCTGTGTGACACCAGCAATGAGGGGAGATGCTGAGAGTAGGAAAAGGATCAGAAAGATGTCGAAGGACTGCCGTAGACCTCTTTAGCACTTCAGTATCACAGATCAGAAACCAGGAAAAGGCACAGGCTCGTTGGCCGCCGGAGCGGAAAGTTACCTTCGTCATAGTTCAGTTTAATATTCTCTTCCTTTTTTAGATATAAACTATTTTCTCTTTAAGATCCACCAGTATCTGAGTAGGTTCTAATGCCCCAGCCCTCTGCAGCCCGTCTCACTGTAGACCTTGATTAGGTTTTCTAGTCTATACAACCAGGGTATTCATTTAGCGGCTGATTGACAGCACAGCAGGCTTCCTGCCGGGGGGGGGGGGGGGGGGGGGGGGGGTGAACTGTGTTTATCATCCCTTTCCTCACAGTTCCCCTCTTCCTCTTTGTTACCACTTACTTTCCCACGTACTTGCATGTCTTAGCATGCTTTATTTCATTTACCCTGTACAATCACACTCTGAAGTTGGAATTCCTCTCCCCATTTTCCTGATGAGGACCTTGTGGCTCAGAGGGGAAAGGGTCTGCCCTGAGTTATACACACAGGGACAGCATCGGGTCTTCAACCCCTATCATCAGACTCTAGGCCTAACTGTTCTGTCACTGAACTGCCCTCCTGCCCTCCGGGGCATCGTCCAGCTCTCAGCAGCTTGGTGGCCTCCCAAAAGCAAAGTTGATTGTTGCTGCTGGGTTTATATTATCTCAGGGCAGGTCCTGTTGCAAATCGTGAACCAGTGTGTCACTCAGGCCCTGCCCTCCATCCCGGTCCTGTAGGTCCTGCGCACACCTAAGAGAGAAAGGCATCTGTCTATCTCCCGCGTTTCGGGAGATGTTATACATGGCGCCCCTGAAGGGAGGCTGCTTAAATCTCCTTAATAACCTGCGTTTTCCTTTCTCTCCTTTATCTGTCCACACCAGGAATATCTTCCCCTCTTTCAGTGCTTTCTGGCTGCCAACTTCATAGCCTCTTAAAATAGTAATTTAACTTCACAGCGCCTCAGCAGGAAACCTTAGCTTTGCACGTTTATTTGCACCTTTAAGCGGTGAAGTTCAATGCTGCTGAGGTCAGGACCCGTCGTCATAGAATAAGCTACTTTCTAACTCTGGGCGCCAGAGCGAAGATCTTATTTTTTCTTGAGAATGGAATCACCAAAGCTACCTTTGATAACTGTAGCACTTTAAAAGCAGCTCAAGAAGTAGCTGAGTAGAGGTGGCATGAATTGTGACAGCCAGATGTTGCATGAGAAAGATCATATGTGTGCGTGTGTGTGCATGTGTGTGCATATGTGTGTGTACATACATACTGCTCACAAAAATTAGGGGATATTTCAAAATGAATATGAAGCAATAAAAAAGCATTTAATTTCTTTTTCTTAAACAAGAACATCAGAAAAACAAGTCAAAGAAAGTTGTTTGATTATGCAAATGAGATGCAAAACCAGCTTTTATCTCATTGGTGAAAATGCACTGTACAGAAGGCTGAAAGTCCTGGAGTATCTGCACGCTCCCCGATGCCCTAATTTCTGTGAGCAGTGTATATGTCTGATCTTTCTCTTTCTCTAAACACACACACATCCACACATATACACCCACAAGCATATGTAAAGAAAGGCATATTGACTGGGATTGAGAATCGGTATAAGAGAGAAGAATAATAAATGTAAGGGAAAGGTCTATGGCCAAGTGCTCCTTCCCTGTTAGTGGAACTTGAGAGCAGATATGATCACAAGATTGTCTACTCTAAGAATGTGATCTGAGGGGGAACTTCTAGCTAAAAATAGAAATGGGGACACATTTGGCCAATAAACCTGAAAAATAACCCCGAAATATTGAAGTTCACTAATAATTAAAAAGTGAAAATAGCACTGTAATGCCATATAGCATTAACAGTTTGCTTTTTGTTTGTTTATTTTTTAATGCTAGCATTCAGTCTTGGCAAGAATGCAGGGAATATAAAGACACTTTTGTGTGGCATTGGTGTAAATCTGGATTGAATACAGCCTTTTATGAAATGTGATTTTCATTCTTTCATTTAAAAACAAACAAACATTGTTTACTGAACACTTATTTTGTGCCAGACACTGTTCTAGGAGCTGTAAATACAGCAGTGATGAAAACTGACTTGTCCCCGCCTCCTTGGAGCTGACAGCCCAGTGAGGAATAAGATGATATATATAAATATGTAAAAACATGCAGAATATGTCAGATGAGTATAATAGAGATGGCAAGCAGGTGGGAAGGCACCTGCTATTTCATATAGGGGGGCAAGGGAGGTCCTCACTGAGATGCTGACAGTGGGCAGAGTTCTATTAAGTACTCATTGCACCCATTAAAGTACAAAGAATATATACCATGCTTGGCACATACACTTGGCTACTTCAAGAATGGTTTTGTAACTGTGACATTTCGGCCATCTCTAAATATTGTGGGTGAAGATCTTCCCAGATCCCCCTTAAATTCTGTCCTAGGCTCTGCTGAACTCTCTGATTCCCACTGTCTGGAATGAGAGGAGGGACGAGGCAGGGAAAACTGGCTGATGTGGAAACAGTTTCAGGAATCACGTGTAAGGCTTCACTGGGCTTGGAATGATGCTGTCCTATCGATGTGCATTGCGAATTCCATACTTTAGGGTCCCTCTCAGCCCTCCCATGCCTCAGCCATCTCTGGCAATGGCAATGATGAGAAACACTGTACCTCAAACAGCCATCTCTCCAAAATGTGCCCCAACAGAAAAACCATATTACCAACCCCTGCCAGGTAATCTATTTTTAATCTTTCCCCTACACTCCTAAACATACCAAAACACAAATTTTATTGTGTTAATAGCCCCTGTGCTTTGTGCAGATGTTCTGAAAGTGCCACCTTAGGCTCCTTGTAGGTCCTCCACCTATGATGTGCCATAACTCAGAGCCCATCAAATTCCAGGAGGAACTGAGCTTATCCACTTCCGCGTGAACGGAAACGTATGTACTTAAGGTGGATGTCCGTGACACAGCTCTCAGAAGCTTCTTGGAGATTTATCATGGGGTTTCTAGGGTTCTAGAAATTCTGCAGCCCACCAGAGTTTCATCTACTTCTGTGGATTACAGGTTATTAGAATGGAGACATGGGAACGGACCGGTTGGTCCTCTAAAAAGCCATCTATCCTAGACATCTGCTCGTCCTCCACCTGCAGCAGCCCGTAGTCAGTCTGTGACCCAGCTGCTCCATGTTACCCTCAGGGTCCCTGGTTTCTCACAGAGGTCCACACTGGCTCATCTGCAGGACCTCTGAAAGGCTAAATAAATAACACCCCAGAAGCCCCTCTGGACCAGGATAGGGTTAACCCTTACAAAGCGTTCTAGTTGTTGGGATAGGTCATATACTTGGAGCCCTGTTGCTCCAATCTTAGCAGCTTACACAAAAATGATTGCCTCTTGCTTTTGTTAATTGCCTTATGGATCCCTCACCCTTGGAGGGATCCAGTCTCCTAGCTGTTCCCGAGACGGTCCCAACACCGTTGTATGCAGCTCTGCACCCGTGAGTATAATCTCTGCAGGTGGAGAACTGGCTTTGTTCAGAATGATGTATCTCATGTCTCCAGCAGGCTCCTTGTTCCTGTGTCTGTCCTCCACCGCAGAGCAGAGGGGCCAAGTGATTTACCACTTGTAACTTTCTCACACTCGGTCTATTTAGTCCCTTCTCCTGCAATTTGTAAAAGATAGTTCCTCTGAGACAAAGATCCCCTTCACCCTTATATATATAAAAAAAGAAAGAAATTAATTTCACTTTTCCTCACCCTCATTATCTTCTTAATTGTCTTCTCTGCCCCCTCCGTAGCAAGGACGGTCTGCGGATTCCAGGCAGCCTGTTTAGACTACCATGTTCCAGAAGGACACTAATCATATTGATGTGAAGAATTACAAGAGCAGATCATCTACCCACTCAGCCACCCCATCTTGAGCCAGAGTCTGTACCCCCAGTTCAGACTTCTTTCAGATTTGCTCATTATTTTTTAATTTAAGTGAGAGGCGGGGAAATACAGAGACAGACTCCCGCATGTACCACACCTAGGGTCACCCAGCAACTCCCATCTGGAGCCAATGCTCTGCCCACCTGGGACCAATGTTTGCAACCGAACTATTTTTAGCTTTTGAGGTGGAGGTTCCACAGAGACATCCTCAGTGCCCAGGACCAACGTGTCCGAATGAATCAAGCCATGGCTGTGGGAGGAAAAGAGAGGGAGAGCAGAAAGAGAGAAGGCAAGAGGGGGAGGGGGAGAGAAGCAGATGGTCACTTCTCCTGTGTGCCCTGACTGGGAATCAAACCCAGGATGTCCACACACCATGTCAGTGCTCTGCCACTGAGCCAACCGGTGAGGGAAGATTTGCTCATTTTTGAGAAGATATCTAAACCTTATGATGAAGCAGTACCATCATGTGTGTGTTTCTCTCTGCTTTGACAAGAATTTCACCGCGCAACATTTCCAAAGAGTTTAGGAAACCCCTTCGGGGAGACAAGCCATAGTTTAGTCCTTCTCAATTTGCAGAAGGCAAACCCAGGAAGGGGGCAGGTCGATTCAGGAGGTAGTCCAGATATCCGGTGGTAGGAGCCAGGGCTAGAACCAGGTGCCCTGGGTCCCTGTGCTCTTATTGCATGAAATTTAGAATACATAGGGATCTGAAAGGAAAATATAAAAGTCTCTGATCTCCAAGGCCTCACAGTCTCAGGCACCCTCCTCCTCCTCCTCCTCACCACGACCTCTGCCCCTTCCTCTAATCTTCCACTGCCCCAAACTCTCATAGAACTTCTGAAATGACAATTACCAGTCCGCCCGGAAGGATAGTTACTTACAAACGTGCAGATCTCCTCTATTAGCCTGCCAGCAGCACCCGGCGGGCTTCCTCACCGCCCCCTACGTCTTCTCGTGCGAGGCCTTTCCCAGACGACATGTGCAGTAAATACTAGCTGGTCCACACTGATTTCATCTTTCATTCTTTTTCACCAGACTTCATTTCAATTGCCTTCTCCCCACACATCCATTCCCTTTCTCGTTTTTCTATCCATTTCTCTCCTCTTCCAGTTTCTCTTCCTCCCTTTAGTTTTGGGCACTTCCAGAGTGTATAGCACTCAGAGCAGGACTAGAGATTAAGGTTAAGAGACTTTATTGACATGACTGATAAAATATGGACATGATAAAAACCCACAGAGAGAACTTGAGAACGACCTTCTCTCGGTCTCCAAACTCTGCTCAGTTAAGTTCTCAGAGTACCCGCTCCCCAAACAGGGAGATTCCAAGGGGAGGAGGGGAGGGTTAAGATTCTAGACTTTCCATTCCCTCATCCTGTATGAGGCCTTTGTGATCTGGCCTCTGCCTACCTTCCTTATTTTTATCTCATGGCATTCTCCTTCTGATTCAGAAGCTCAACCACGCTATCCCTTAGATTTCCCAAGCTTGCCCCTGCTTAGGGACTTCATCTTTGTTCTCGTCTCTGCCTCTCATATTCTTTCCCCACAGGACCACACAGCTGGTTCCTTCTATTTACATTTCAGCTCCTGCATCAGCCCCTCAGAGAAGTTCCTTTCTGATTACCTTCTCTGAAGTTATACCGTCTACCTTCCTTTCTAGCCTATTGACGCCAAGTTATTATCTGCATGACATTTGCTATTACATGCAATTATTGTGTTTGTCTATTTTTGACACATGTAGTACCCAGTTCTCCCCACTAGACCTAGGCGCTCCATGAAAATGGGACCATGTTCACGATTCATGTCTAACGTCTAAATCTGTGCTGTTCAATAACAGCAGTCATCAGCCACATATAACTATTTAAATTATAGCAAAATTAATAAAGATAAGATTTAAAAAGCAGTTCATCAGTAATATAGCCACATTTGAAGTGCTCAACAGTCATATGGTTAGTGGTTATCATACTGCACAACCTGGAGAACATATCTATTACCAGAGAAAGTTCTAGTTGACAGTGTTGGTCTAGAGCAGGGGTCAGGAACCTATGGCTCGCGAGTCAAATGTGGCTCTTTTGATGGCTGCACCTGGCTCACAGGCAAATCTTTAATAAAAAAATAATAACATTAAAAATGTAAAACATTCTCATGTATTACAATCCATTCATTTCCTACCGCTCATGTTCATGGTTACGGGTGGCTGGAGCCAATCACAGCTGTCCTCCGGGACAACACCAAATTTTTATTGGATAATGCCTAACATACACGGGTCATTGTATGGCTCTCACAGAATTACATTTTAAAATATGTGGTGTTCATGGCTCTCTCAGCCAAAATGGTTCCTGACTCCTGGTCTAGAGCAATGATTGAAAAATAGTGGTCACCCAATAAATAGTTGTTAAATAAATGAAGGAATAAGTGAACCTTTGTAATCTTCTCTCAATTTCGGGTCACCCTGTCACCTTTGGTGGCTTCTACACCCTGTAAGTAAAATAAACCAGATAACGTACCTAAGACAACCTCCAGCTTGGTGAGAAGCCCAAACAAATGTTACAGCAGAGGAGGCTGTGAAAAGGGCCCCAGCCAGTCAGAAAGGAATACTTGTGGTGGTCTGAGCATGCGTGCATAATATATGATGCACTGATAATCAGGAGAGAATCATACTGTGTTGTGTGACTTCAGAGACTCAGAAGGCCTATTTAGGGTCAAGGTTCCAATAAAGTGTTTTCTATATAGCACAGGCTGGTTTGTGTAGTACCGAGTTCGCTGTGGCTAAAAGTTCTAAAGATGAGACTGAGTGGCCATGTGTTAGGAATATTACAAAAGGGGTTCTTAATTTTTGAATGGGAAGAAACCTGAAAACAGATTCTTTGATCTGATGACTCCCTGACTCCTTCGTAACATCAATATCAAACAGCTAATAATAGCCCCAGGCTATTCCTAGCATCTACTGAACAACTCAACCCTGTTTGCCACCTACAGTGGTTACCATTAAGTCCATGGTAACTGGAAAGACTAAAGATGATGAAGCGAGGACTTGGGTTCAAATCCAGTCTCTGTTGGTTATGTGATCTTGGGCCAAGGGACATAGCCAAGCAGGAGTTTCACTATCCTCTTCTGTAAAGGGGGCTGGATCTGCCTCACTGAGTGAGAAGAAAGATTAAATGAAAACAAAACTAAAGACCCCAGACCACAGTAGGGCAATGCTCACTTTGAGTAGGACTTAATTTTACCTGTCTACATCATCATTGATATCTCTATACTGCAGGTATAGTGGTGCAGTTTTAAAGCCATGATTGCATTGCTTTGAGTGAAAATGAGGCAATGAGAGAGAAAGAGGGAAAGAGAAAGAGAGAGAGAGAGAGAGAGAGAGAGGAAGAATGGAAAGAAGGAAGGAAGGAAGGAAAAAAAGAAGGAAGGAAAGAAAGAAGAAAGAAATAAAAAAGAAGGAAGGAAAGAAAGAAAGAAAAATAAAGAAAGGAGGTAGGGAGGGAGGGAGGGAGGGAGGGAGGGAGGAAGGAAGGAAGGAAGGAAGGAAGGAAGGAAGGAAGGAAGGAAGGAAGGAAGGAAGGAAGGTTGCAGCTTTGGTTGAGACTGAAAAACAGCAACAGCAAACATTTACAGAACAACTACTATGTCTCAGTCCTTGGGGATTAGAAATAAATGCTCCTAAGAAGACCATATGGAAGAGGGCAAGCTAGACATACACTCGCAGAGCTATGAAACAGAGCAAACAGAGACACAAGTTAAAATAGACTTTGAGAGAAAATGATATGAAAGAACAGGGAAGAAAGATTAATTCCAAAATAAGACTTCGGGAAGACTTCTTGCAAGGCTCATTGGAGCTGGATGTAGAAATATGGGTAGGATTTTAAAAAGAAGATACTGACGTTGGAAAATGGGGGCGAGAAGATAAGGACTTCCTTGCAGAACAGTTAGAATGGACAACAATGAGGGCGGATTGTTTGGGGATGACATTTAGAGGCCTGTCCTTTTCACTTGATCCCCATCTTGTCTTGACATGACTGCCAGGGGTTCATTGGCCAACCTGCTAGCCTTTGAAATTTAGCAAGTGTGACGCAGGGAGAGAGGAAGGGCAAGCTATGTCTCACCACAGTGGCCGGTTCAGGTGATATATTATTGGTGGTTCTGTCTAAGGAATTGGCAAGGTTCAGACTAGAGGATGCAAATCAGAAAATGTCTCTTTACACAACTGAAGGCCCCTTGGGCAAAGACCTTTCCAGACAAACAGAGGACTTTGTGGTCAACAGCACAAACTCTTGCAAGGAAAAAGATGTTTTATTTGGACTGAGCTGGGGAGAGTGTTTTTAAGGTCCTCACATGAACTGTCTCAGATAAATATGTTGCAGCCTCAGCTGGGCCATCGAAACTCAAAGGGGGACCAGGAGCTGATGTGGAATCTCTGAGCTGTTTCTCCTTGGTTGAAATGGAGTCACAGCTCCCCCTTCTGGGAACTAAAGTGCCATCCGGCCCCGGAAAAGCCTGCGTGGAAAAGGCTCTATTGCAGATGGGCCTGACACCCCCATGTCTTATCCCTCGGTGCTTGCGTGCACCCCGAATCACACATCGAGGAGTCCGGGCACATACTTCTGTGCGGGCCTGATTCTGACATCTCAAAAGCTTATCTTTCATAGGGCTTTATTTTTCTCCCTTCCAGAGACTTTGAGTCTCAGTCGCCGTGGGTGATGCCTGTACACAGGGGAACACAATTTGGTGCAGAGGTTGTAATACCCTTCTGGGGACTAGAGCAAGCAGGAAAGGATTCAGGGTCTGTGTATGCGTGGGTGTGTGTGTGCATAGCTGCCCACATAGGTTCCTGTGGCTGTGAGATGTGTAATATGTATAAGGATGAGATTCTCATTAACGTAAAGACATTAATTTGCCTGAAGCATTTGCATCAGTGGAAGGGTGTACACTTGGCTCTACGGGAAGCAACCCATTCCTTAAAAAAGATCTCAGGTACAGTTCAGATGCTCTACAGTCATAGCCAGTATTGGAGCCTGCCTGTGTGTAATTCTCTGAAGGCATTAGAGAAAAAATGCATGGGGTGTGTGTGTGTGTGTGTGTGTGTGTGTGTGTGTGTGTGTGTGTGTGTGTGTGTGTATGTGTCTGTCTGTCTAGTGGGGAGAGTGACTGAGCTAAGACCCTTACTCTCCAGGGTCATGTTTCCAGAGGAAACAGCCTCGATCTCTGAAACGGGAAGTCTGATTAGGGAAGACGAAGGCAGGAGTACAGTGGCAGATCAGGGATGAGGGGCAATATAGAGTCCCTGGGCAGTGTGGCACTGATCTGGCCACACTGGGTGTCGGGCATCACAAGTTCCAGCTGTGGGCATACCGCCAACTCCCTAGAGAATATTGGGGAGTTCTCAGCCCCTCTCTGGGCCACAGAGTGCTGCCTGTCTGCTCTTTAATATTCCTTCCAGACCTGTCTATGGATTGAAAAAGAGAGAAAGTGTGAGCAGCTCCTTACATGGGGTCTCCTCCTCCGCCCTCACGCCCCCACCCAAAATGAACTCGGGAGCTCGCGCTGACGCATGTTTCGGGAAGCAGATTCCGTGTGGCCCTGTGAGGGCTCCAGTTTCAGGTGTCAGCCTCTGGCCAGAGAACGGTGTGTCTGCAAGTGCCTGCAGGTAGCAGCGGCACCCGCCCGCCAGGGCCGGTTCCTGCCAACACATGTTTGCTTTTATCTCTCCCCAGAAGATACACGCATGCATACATATACATCATTTTTAAGCCTATTACTATTTTTAGTTTTCGAAAAGGTCTTTTCAGCGGCCCCTTTCCAGACAGACAAGAGGCTGTGTCCCAGCATCTCAGCCCCCGTCCTCCCCTGGCCTGGCTTCCGAGAGCCGAACGGCTGTCTCTTACCTTGGAAAAGTAACAGCTGCCGATTCTGGGAGCCATGAACAGCAGTAAAACTCAGCGTTTTTGCTGAGTAGGGCAAGCCTTTCAGAGGCAGCCAGGAATCAAATCAATGGCTGGCTCCAGAGTCCTCTCCCAGCAGGACAGAGCCAGGGTGGCCAAGGGACTTACCTAGAGAGCCTCCGAGGAGGTGGAGGAAGGAGGAAAGAGGGGCTTGGCCTGAACCGCCTTCCTTACTGAGATGCTTCCCACCAGCCCCATGCCCTTGGCCAGTATTTTGGAGCCAAGCAAGAGATGTGAGGTGCAAACAGGCAGCAGGACAGCAGCTGAAGTCAGTCACCACCATATCCTGCCACGACTTCCTCACCGGCAACCCATTCCCGAATCGTGGGTCTCCCTCAATACTGAAACCCACGCACATGGGCACACACACACAAACACACACCGCCTCTCCGCCTTCTCCCAGTACCCCCCGAACTCCAGGGGAGGCATGGGAGGCACAGTTTGGGAAGAGATTTTCTCGGGGCTTCCCCAGCCTGTCTGGAATGGGGAAGGGAAGCAGGAAGCCTGTGTCGTAGGGAAGTGCCCCATCCATCTCCTTCCATATGACCCAGCACTTCTCCGGAATGAAATTGGTGGGGATTTGCGATCCTGTGTAACTATGAGGGAAGAGCAAGTCCCTGAGGACTCTGCCTCCTTCTCCTTCAGGGGTTCCATGCAAACTTGCCTAGACCCTTCCCCAGAGCACCAGAAGCAGAAGGCGCCGTTATGCTGTTACAGTTACAAATGAAGAAGCAGTGTAGGCTCTATCCCAGACTTGTCAAGCCCAGATAAGGAGCCCACTGCTGACTTCTTCTCCCTTTCTATCAGTCACCCACTACCCAGTGACTCCAAATTCCCATCAGAATCCTGGAGTCAGCCTAGTGTGGAATTTAAAGTGACAGCATCTCATCGCCTCAAGGTTTGGCCATTTCAATTTCATAGGAAACGGTGAGTCCAAGTGTAGCAGGTCCCTATCCTTTGGAGAATTTTCCTTCATGGGTACCAATATCAGGCTAAATGAGGTGCCATCCTTATCCCTATAATCCTCCCCAAACCCCAGGCCCAGAGCCCCAAGAAGGAGTCCACAGCGGGTTTCCCGATGGCTACGTGATCCTATAGTAAGGATCCCATTTCATGCAAGCTGGAGACCTAATTTAAAAGACACACAAGCGCACACATACAAACGCACACGTACAAACATGCACACACACATCGCGCCTTAAGTAGGTTATAGGACCTCTCTTAACCCCTCTCGTGTAAGGAGGTACACAAATACACGTACATACACATCACCAACACACACATCAAACGCAAACGACGCTGCACACGCAAACACACACTAGCACCACATCAAGTTCCCACCATGGTACACACGTCGGGAGCGCGCGGGGAGCATACACGCCACTTACTAAAACCCGCATTTAACCCTTTGCGCCCCAAAATAGAAGCCTCCCTTTCCTGGGATCCCGGGAGGACAGGCGGCGAGGAAAGAGCGGAAGGGTGCTGGGAGGAATGGGGAGCGGGCGTGCGGGGGCGCCCGAATGTGGCCCCGGGGCCGTCTCCAAGGGCAGATGGGTTGCGGGGCGCTGCGCCTGGCTCCGCCTTACCTGGAGTCAATGTCCGTCTTTGGCGGAGAGCTGCGGGCGGACGCTTTTTATTCGGTTCGGTGGGAACTTGGGAGAGCCCTGCGTCCAGCTCGCATACCGGGAACGGCGCGGGGACTGCAGGCGTGTGGGTACCTGGCTTCTAGCAGCCTGGCTCATACTCAGCCGTCAAGTCCCCTTGGCTGGTCCCGAGGACAGGCATGAATCCCGGCTCCGGCAGGCGGTCACTATTCCCCCCCGGCTCTCTCGCTCTAGCTCCTGCTCTCTGGCTCGCTCGCTCTCCCTCCCTCTCTCTCTGTCGTTCGCCTGCGCTTTCTCCTCCCCCCCACCCGCGCCAGATCAGTTCGCAGCCGTGGGGACCCGGAGCGAGGCGGCTGGCGAATGGAGAGGGAAGTCCAAGTGCGCCGCGGTCTCAGGGCGGGGAGCCGCGGAGGCCGGGCTACGCGGGGGGGAGGGACTTAGCCGGCGATGGGCGACAATGAATGGGGGAGTGGCTGCTGGGGGGGCGGGGAGGGAGGAGCCCAAAGCCCGGGTTTATTCCGAGGAGTGTTTAGTACATCTTTAGGCGGAGGAGGAGGAGGAAGCGAGGAGCAGAGGAGGGAGGCCTCTCTTTGGAGGGAGGGGCGGCCTGGGTGGGCTGCGGCGGAGACACTGGGGTGTCGCGTGGGTCTGGGGACCGGACGGCGAGTCCCCGTGTGTGAGCACCGACAGGGACTTGTGAACCCCGCATCGTGGTGTTGTTAAGCGCGTCTGAAGCTGTGTGCGTCGCGAGTATTTGCGTGTTTCTGGGTATGCGGCTGCTTGTGTGTCTGTGTGTTATCTATCTCAGTGTGACTTACTCTGGGGAGGTGCCCGTGTGGGTCCGTTTGTATCTATGTGCCTTTCTAGGAGTATTTGAGACTGTTTGTTCCTTTGTATACGTAGGCATGAGCCCACGTAACCATCCAGAATTAAGCAAGTGCTTCTTCTCTAGGTGGGCAGGATGTATGTGGGAGTGAGAAGCTGAAGGGACACAAAGTTCTCTCTCGATAGAAACAGAGGCAGGGAAGGGGCGAGGATACTCCGGGGGTTAAGGCATTATTCATACAGAGAGCCAAAGACGCGGCATTCTGCCCGGGCTGCCGGCTGCAGTTGCTGACAGGGGGCCTCTCCCCGAAGCAGAAGAGAAGGCCAGCAAGCAATTGGGATTCTCACACAGTGCATATCCAGTATGTTTGCTCACCATGCTTTCTTTTAAAATTCAAACTAAATCAACAAGGAAGATTCCTAGCCCTCGGAAGCTTAGGCAGCGGTAGGTAGGGAGCCCCAGTGAAGCTGCCAGATGAAGGAAAAAGTAATGAGAAATGTAAAGGAACCCGGATTCAGTAAAAGTGCAGGCTCTAGATCGGCTGGAGCCCTGTAGCGATGTGATCTTGGTCACAGTACTTACCTCTTAAGCCTCAGTTCCTCACCTGTATAATAAAAGAGTATAACTATCCATCTAATAAGGGGGGGGGGTGTAATATTTAAATGAGTAATGTATGTAAAAAGGCACTTAGAATACTCTCTGACATCTAGTAAGTGCTCAGAGCACGTTATGTTACCTGCAGTTATGATTGCTATTGTTATTAATGTTATTATAATGCAAAGGGTGGGAGGAGAGATGTGATACCCCGGGAGACCTCGAAGGATCTAGGGGGCTAGTGAATTCATTAGGAGAAGAGGAGTCTTGAAACCAACCAGAAGATAAATTGTTGAGTGAGGAATTGAGAACTTGAGAAAAATTATTCAATTGAATAAGAATAAGCCTGGGTCTCGGCAGTTCGGAAATGGGGTGGGGGTCGGAGCGGAAGGAGAAGAAGGAAGCCACGACGCTGCAGTTCAAAACTCCCCTCTGCTTCTCCCTCACTCCAATCCCAACCACGAGTAGTCAGCACCACGGACAGCTCTCCAGACACTGACCAAGGGAGTGATTGATTTCTCTCTCGGTCTGGTGAAAACTTCTCCTTCTTGCTTGGACAATTCTCTCCTTCCCTAAGCTTCTGGCCCAGGTTCAGATCCTGGGAAGCGGTTCCTGAGACAGTTCTGACTTTGGTTCCAAACCCAAAGAGAGACACTAACCACACACACCGTTTCTCCCATCTGCGGCCCCAGGTCGACATTTCCTAGTCCTCCCTCCTTTTTTCATTCTCCCTTGCCTTTTCTCTGTCTAGCTCTACCCCATCACTTTTTATTCTTCCCTTCTTTTCTCTCTGTTTTTCTATCATGTGTCCTTGAGTGAGAGTAGGTAGCAGCAGCCCCACTGAGCACGTAGTTCTGAAATCAATCTGAAACAACCTAGTTAGGCGGCTTCTGAGGAAGCCCAAGATACAGACTGATTCCTCTTAGCTCTCCTCTCCTATGCAATCTCCCAAGATGGGCTGTGGTCTAGATGCCTTAGAAAAAGAAGACTTAACACCCTCCTCTCCTCCACCTCACACAGCCAATATTTCCCTCAGAAAACACAGAACCCTTCCCAGTTCCAAGTATTCTTAGAGAACAAGAGAAGGAAACAGAGAATTCTTTAACTTTTATATACCATGCATTAGGCATTCCATTTGGAGCTTCCCTATATTGTAATTTATAATTCTCAAAATGCTGTTAGGTATAAAAAAGGTAATACTAACCTATTTTTAGATCACAGGAAAGTGAAGCTTGGAAAACTTGAATAGCATGCCAAGGGACAACTAGTAGGATATGGACTCAAAAATACCACACCTAAGCCTAACTCCAAAATGTTTACTGTGTCCTCTGGAAATAATAGAGGAGCATTGGCATGATTAGCAAAGCTCAAGGTTTTAATGGGGTCACGGCACAACTCTAAATAGCAACTTCCATGGCTAAGGCCATTGCATCCTCTGTACCAATGGAGTATTTATCAGCTCTTGTCCCTGCAGTAGGAGGTGAAGGTTGTGCATGGACAGATGCAAGACTTACCCAAGCCTTATGGTTTTTGAGTTTTGAATAAAACTCCAACCTTTCCAGATCTTAGTTCATTTGCATTTGGCTCTGTTTCTATGAAGAAAGGCTAAGACAGCCATTTTTAAAAGTCTCCAAAGACTCCTTGGTCATCAGAAAAGTTCCCAGTGCAAAGCATTCCTAATGACTTATGGAGAAAGCTATCGGAACCATATGGATAACATTTCTGCAGAAATCCACATGGGTGGGAAAAGGTTTAGAGGCCAAAAATATATTTCTTTTTTTTTCTTCCTTGCCAAAGAAAGAACATTTAAGGCAGCTTGAGATATGTGAGAAATGTCTTGTTCTTTCTTTGGGGTGGGTGTTGGTGAGCAGCTGTTTGCTATTTCCACTGAATTTACCAAGGGCTTGCACGGAGAGGACATGCCAAAGAATTAGAGTAGACTTAAGAAAGAACTTCCTGTCTGTAGATCTTGGGTGATCTAGAATGGGACTTTTTGTCAAGGACATTTAGTGAGACAATGTGATGGTTCCTTTTTAGTTTTCTCATTAGGATGATTTGATAAGCATCTTTATAGACACAGACCCTTTTGAGAACCTCACAATTTCTATAGATCCTCTCTCTTCTGAAAAATATATTTGAAAAATACAAGATTGCATTTTATTTCCCAATTGCACTCATGGATGTCTATACCTGGACCCCAGCTTCAGGACCTCTAGAGTAGATAGCTTTTCTGATCTCCAGCCTTACCTTAGATTTTATAGGTTGCTTCTTATATTTAAGTTTAAGAAATTGAAAATTGGAAGCCAATAGGGAAATCAGAAAGTAAGTAAACAGCCCTTTTTTCTATAAATAGACAAGAAATACAGATAGATGTTCAGTGACAAAATGGAGGTTTCTTCCCCCTCCTTAAATAAAGAGAAGATTTAGCCCTATTTGTGCCTCAGGTCTCTGAGCCACCTGCCACTGCCTCAAAAGCTTAAGTTTATGACTCCTGTCAAATCTCAAAGGAGGTAAAATCCCTTAATCTGGAGTCCTCCCTTTGGGTTCAGAGCAGACTAAACAACTGCAGAAAGAAGCCCACATGTGTTAAGTGCCTACTGAATATGGGGTGGTCTGAAAGGTTCAGAAATAAATGTGTTCCCTGGTATGTCTTCTAGGAGTCTGAAGTCCATCACTGAGCCTTACTTATCTCTAAACAATCACAATGTAGCATAGAATGTGCTTGATATATGCAAGGTCTATAGAAAATGCTAAAAAAGCTAAGAGAAGAAAAAGTGTGTCTTTATATGGGCTACAACATTTTGCACCTACCAAGAGCTATTTTTACTTTGTTTTAAAAGCAGCTGAATTAATAAGAACTAATATTTACTGAGTGATTACTATGTATGAGCAACAGTCAAGCATTCCACATCTCTCTCATCTAGGCTTTTATTAGCATCTCCTAATTGGGTAAAAATGTTGAATGTCATTTAGTCTTCTCTCTCTCTCTCTCCCTCCCTCTCTCTCTCTCTCTTCCTTTTCACTACCATCCTTTCCCAAACCTGCTGGGGCAATATTCTGGAAACACAACTCTCATCTATCACTCTACTTACCTACAATCTGAAGGATTTTTAATTGCATACCAAAGTGCCCAAGTCAGAACATTTCTGCCCAGAATTCAGTGCCCTCCATCACTGAGCCCATGTTCGTTACTATATTATTTATACCTGGTTATCATCCCTGTACCTTCACTATTCCCTAAAATCAATTGATCATTGCTTTCTGTTCCCGGTGTCCCTCTTTTGTGCCCTAATTAGACCAGTCCCTCTACTTCCATGTCTTTTTCTCTCCAGTAACCCTTCACTTCTGTGTGATCAAATCTGACTTCCTCCTTACATATTTAGTTCATGTATATCTTCTACACTTCAATTAGGATGAAAACACATGTTAACATGAAGCGTACAAGGCTTGATTTTTCTTGTTACTGTCATGTCTTCCCCTCCACTCCAACCACACTGGCATGCTTCCAGTTACTACAGTTTACAGAGTTCCTTTATGTCTCTAAGCCTTCGTGCCAGCTGTTCCTTGTCAGAAGCCACTTTCCAACGTTAGCCAAGTCCTGCTCACCCCCTAAGGATCAGGGTAAATGCCACCCCTCTGACCTCCAGACCAAGGAAGGTCCTCTGTCATCAGCTCTCTCACACTTGAGTGTCTCCTTCATAATGTATCATCACTGAAATCAAACAGAGATTGGTGATACTATTTGTTTAATAAATGTTTCCTGGGCTAGAACAAGAACACAAAGGCTTAAAAATTATATTCTTAATGAGACTTTGGCACATGAAAATACACTGAAAAGGTATTAACTATGCCCTGTGTCCCAGGAACTACTCTGTGTGCTTGACAAATATTTCATTCAATCTCTCCATAGTTTTGTGATATCAGTACTGTCACTGTGATTATAACCCAAGTATAATCTACATCTAAGAAGAATGGCGATGCAGGGAGGTTCAATAAACTTCCTACTATCACGTATCAGATCCAAGATTCAAACCTAGGCTACCCTGCTGCAGAAGCCAAGCCTAAAGCCATTGGGCTACCCTGGATCTTTCCGTGAGAGGAGCACAGGATATATTTATTGACTAAACAGGAGTTCTTTGTAAATCCTTCAATCTTTAAGAACGTTGACACTCTTCACTTTCTGCCTTTTATGATGCCTATTTGCATATGTGAACCTTGATCTTGGTGTTCCCAGCTCCTGGCTGGGTTCTTTCAGCAAGCACACTGAGACTCTGCAGCCAAGCCACCCCCTACTAATGCCATGACCAGGAGTTGCATGCTTCTTAGTCTCTCAGTAGGCTCCCTCGGCCATGAGAATGGATGTATTTAGACATGCAGACATGTGTCACTAAATATGCCCAGCTCTCTCAACATCCTCTCCCATGTTGCCAAAGTTCCAGCTTCCTTAGGCTTCAGCATGCCCAGGCTGTTACATTGGTGGCATATGATTTCGAAAAAGGGCTTTTTAGAAGGTGTCCAAAAAAATACTAACCTGTTGGCTTGGCCTTAACGGATATAACCCTACTGCAAATTTCAATACTCTACTTGAATTAATCATTCAGCATAATGTAAGCCCTTTGGCAACCTCAGATAGTTTCTCCCTTGTTTTGCTTTGTTTTTCAGAACCTCCCTTCTTACAATGACTGGAAAATGAGGTAGGCACAGAAGGTAGACCTGCTTTGCAGAAAGGGAAACAGACTTTCTGTTTCCCTTTCACAGAAACTTAGTGTGACTTACATAAGAACAATACTTTGTAATGATGGACCCACAATTTGACCCTAGGTTCTTAAACTCATTAAGATGGGTGGACTTGTTCTTTCTTTAATTCTCTACTAACCTCTGTTTCTGTGGTTTAGTGAGCAATCTACTCCACTGTCTTTTCTCTTCTCCCTCTCCTCTTTGTTATTGGCTGCCCTACTCCAGCTCTCTCTCTCTGCCACATTCCACTAGGGGGAGCCCTACATAAGATGTCGGTGGCATTCGACTGTCTTGCATCCATTTTCCTTTTGTGCTAACACAACCTCTATTTTTCTTTGGGAAACCAGCCTTCTAAGTATCTCAGAACATTTGGATCTACAGGTGCTGATTCTAACCCCTGGTACTAGGGCATATGACCAACACTGGCCAGTTAGGGTGTTCTATCCCAGTGGTTTAGAGATGAATACTGACACAGACCAGTACAATCAGAGTCAATCCAGAAGCATTCACTGGAATTATTATTTTAAAAGTATTCATTAAAAAATTATAATAATGGACATATTTAGCTGGTAAAATCTAAGCCTGGAGTTCTGGCGATGACCTTTGTCACTTCAATGAGGAAGCTTGACTGGGAACGAAGGCAACATGGAGGAAGACTGAACCACAAAATAGATCCAGAGATACCTAGAATCATGAACAGAGGCTGGACCCCATGAGCCAATAGCATTCCTTTCTATTTAAGCCCGTTTCATTTGGATTTCTGTTACTCGCTACCAAATGTATCCTAATACAGCATTATCAATCAGGATGATGGAGTTTTAGGTACACAACATTGAAGCATCTGATTTAGAGAGACCAGAAATAGAGAGATGAGCTTGGAGCCAGGTGAATAGCCATCAATCCAGTTCTGTCTCCAGTAAGCCTATTGCTCCAGACAAATTAAATCTATTTGTCCTTCTGGGGCATGTGTTCTCAACTTGTTTGGTAGGCAGAATTCTAAAGTTGACCTCCAGGGACCCTTGCCCTTGTATAATACCTCCCTTTGAGTGTGGGTAGAACCTGTGGAGATAATGAGATATCACTTTCATGATAATGTTTCATAGTAGAGAACAGTGGGTGGTCTCTAGGACCCTGTCTGACAGCTAGCATGAAAACAGGAACAAACAAAGTAACAGTCTTACAACCAGAACAAAATGGATTCTACCTACAACGTGTGAGTTAGAAGAGGACACCAAGCTCTAGATGAAAAACACAGCTTTAGCTCACCCATTGCTTTCAGTCTAATGAGACCTTGAGTAAAGAATTTAGTCATTCCACACCTGAAATTCTGACCTACAGAAACTATGAGACAGTAAATGTGTGTGTGTGTGTGTGTGTGTGTGTGTTTAAGCCATTAAATTTGCAGGAATTTGCTGCAAACCAACAGAAAACATATATAATCTGTAAATTAGATAGTTGTATCAAATCATCTCTACAATCTTGCCTTTCAGTTCTGAAATTGCGTGATCAGGTGACAATACCTGTTGATGATGAATATCTGCAGATTCTTGTACGATCTCTCAATGCCTGCTAGCCTACCTCATGTCCAAGCACAAACACCTCCCAGGCCAGAGCAGGAGAAGTCGCTCCCACTCAGCTCTGAAGGTATTCCATCCAGTGACTTCTTTCCTTACAAAGCTTTGCCCTCTTGATTTATAACTTTGACATTAATTTCATCTGGAAAAACACGATTCTTGGGAATGAGTGTCTGATTAAGTAAAGGTCTATTTCCCCCACAACTTGCTTTCAGTAAAATGGTCTTCTGATCTGGTGACATCATTTTTTTCTAAGGTGAATAACTACTAATTATTTTCATGTCAGTGAACACAGGGGATATGAGAAATAGTCTTCGAAGTCAAAGAGATTTGGGCCTAAACCTGGCATCATTATCTCCCAGGAAGTCACACAATAAACCTTACCAGGAACTGTACATACATATCAATAATCCTTTCAAGCCATAATATCTTTATTTGGCGATTAGGGATCCAATAATTTATCCAGAATTTATTTATTGAGTACCTCTCTGAGCCAGACACTTGGTCTATAGCAGTGAACAGACCATTCCCCTTGGGAACATATAGTCTCATTAGGAAGAAACACTTATCCCAGCAACATTGATGCACTGATTAAATGAGATAAGCACTTATCATGAAGCCTGACATGCAGTCCCTAAATCAATGGGGGCCAGGCTTAGAGGTGTTACGCTTCTGACTCAGAATTACATCATTACTGATAAGAGCATTTATTGAGCACTTATTTGGGGCCGGGCATTGTTCTGTTTTCCATGTGTTCACTTGTGTAATCTTCACACAAAGTAGAGGCTGAGACGATCATCCCTAAAGAGAAACATATTAATATTAAACTAAGATTTAAATTCATCAAGTTGAACTCACAATTCAGTGCACTTAACTGTGATTTCCTACCACCTCTAATTTGATGCCTTTAAAGGAAAAGGGATGACCTAAGGAGGAGAGAGTTTTTATTGTGTTTACACATTTTGTCTTGAATGGTGAAACCTTCCCTATACCCCAATCGTACATACCGTGAACACCCCAAACATGACAAATTCTGAGCCAGTTACCATCATGGACCGGGTTAGACAACATGATATTCCTAGCTTTGCTGTTTTTCTTTCTTTCTTTCTTTCTTTTTTTTTTTTTTTTTTGTATTTTTCTGAAGCTGGAAACGGGGAGAGACAGTCAGACAGACTCCTGCATGCACCCGACTGGGATCCACCGGCACGCCCACCAGGGGCGACGCTCTGCCCACCAGGGGGCGATGCTCTGCCCATTCTGGGCATCGCTATGTTGCGACCAGAGCCACTCTAGCGCCTGAGGCAGAGGCCACAGAGCCATCCCCAGTGCCCGGGCCATCCTTGCTCCAATGGAGCCTTAGCTGCGGGAGGGGAAGAGAGACAGAGAGGAAGGAGAGGGGGAGGGGTGGAGAAGCAGATGGGCGCCTCTCCTTTGTGCCCTGGCCGGGAATCAAACCCGGGACTTCTGCACGCCAGGCCGACGCTCTACCACTGAGCCAACCGGCCAGGGCGCTGTTTTTCTTTATTGTCTTCATTTTCCACATATTCCATGCCTATAATGTGCCAGAAAAATTGCTAAGGCTTCACAAATATTACCTAGTTACGTTAATTGGTTAAAATCAGCTTCAAAAAAGCCATGAGTCACAGGTTATCTCCACTACCACAGAGGAAAAGACTGAGGATCTGAGAAGACAAATGTTGGCGTAAGCACCCACTGCTAGCAAGAGCTGACTTTTGTCTTGAGATCCTGAGCCCACGAGCCCGTGTTCTAACTGCTGTGCTCTTCTGCACTCGGCCATGTGGGGGACCACTCCTGCAAACTGTAACACAGGGCTGCAAGCCCCATTTACTGAGTCCGTAGTGACATTAAACTGGCATATGAACACACTTTCGTTCGCCTTCAGCATTGCTGTTCCTGGGAAGGTATGGTTGGTTTGTTACTTTATGACATAAATACCCTTTTGTCAGTGTTTGTAATTGACTTCTATTGCAATTAGCTCAAGTTTAGCTGGCTAATCTTTATTTTGTTTCAAACCACCATGCATGCTTAAATTTTCAATATTTCTTGGTGTCTCCTTAGCGCTACCTCTTGTCTATCTCTTGCCTGGGGCTAACATTGCTAGTGGATCACAAAACCTTCTCCCACAAAACCCCCAAACACTTCTTAGTACAGACCTTTAGGCAAAAACTACCAATCAATTAGATTAGTCAGGACGGATGAAACCTCACTGTGAGTCCTGCGTGTTCTCCGTCTGAGACAGGCAAAGACCCTCTGCAGATGCTGGAGATGAAAGCATGCCTATCGGATGGCAGGATCAAATAGAAAGAATTATCTAAATTGTGAAATAAGGGTATCTTGATCTTTCTACCCTAAAGGTCAAGCACTGTGTAACTTTTACCCTCCTCCATTTTTTTTGTAACAGATGTCAGTGCAGAAAATGGTTGACAGAGCCTGCGTCCCTACGGCTGCTTGTGCAAAATACAGTAGTTATGCAATCCAGACATAAGTGTAGATGTCAAACCGAGTTTTATTGATATGTGGACACTGCAGCCTTTACTGGGGACAAGTAGCCCAAGAAACAAATTAATGTTTGATGAAGCAATGAGAAGGTAAACTAATCCACGGTTAATGAATTTAGTCATTGTTTTTCTCCGCGAGGACGTGTGTCTGGATTAGATCTTGCTGATTATAACATTGTTAAGTAATCACGCCGTGATACAACCAAGCCATATACTTTTCCATGCTAATCATGCTGCAGGATCGCTACACACCCCAGGGGGCTACCACAACTTCAGACAGGCTTTGAACAGGAGCACTTAATCAAACTTGCAGTATCAATTAGCATTCTCTTGCTTATAAATGACAAGGAACTCATATGAAGCTAACTGCAGCCAAAAAAAAAAAATTATTGGTTCACGTAACTGGGGAAAAAAAAGGCATTGAGTTTGCTTGGGTTTATTTTCATGTCAACAGGACCCATCCTGCCTGCGTCCCTCAGTTCTTTGTCCCTCTGGGTCATCTAAGCACTGGGCAGAATTCCTTCCACGTAGCTGGAGGATGAATATTAAACTGCTCCCAGAGGTCCCAAAAACAACCCCAAGACTGTGTCTAAGTGGCTGTAAGGGGACTGTGTCCCCATCACTGAATCTCCATCATGGTCCTCTTATGCTCCGTATCTGAGGGAGGACGCGATATCGCCTCAATCAGATGGATTAGAGTCGGGAAGGTGGCTTCCCACAGGGTGCTGTCACTGGAGACACGGAGAAGAGATGAGTGCTACAAAAGCAACAAGTGTCCATGTCACCAACCCATCTGACCTGACCCGCAGCTGACCATTAGCCTCTCCTAGAAAGAGTACACACAAAAATAATTTTCAATGTTAAATAATTTGTTAGTATTTCACCTAAAGGCCCCGGCGGATGCTCTGGAAAGTCACCTCCCCCACCAGCTGTGCTCGCCTCCCCTCAGAAACCTCTTAGGACCAGTATCTTCATCTTCAACATGCAGAACATGTTTTCCTCACCTCTTCCTCAGGGTTGCTCCAGAAGCCCAGAATACTTTCACAGAGAGATTCTTAAATACTGCTGAACCATCCACATTTTACAATTCAATGATCACAATTAATTTTGCAATAGTTTAATGATGTTATTAAACATCGCCAAAGATAGTAAAAATTGATTTTATTTCTTTTCATAAATTTACATGCCCAACCTCGCAAGCATCTCAAAGAACAGGAGAAAATGTATGTGATTAGAAAGTGGAAGCTAGGAATTGGTTTTTGGGTTTTTTTTTTTACTGCCTCTTTTTCCCACTCAAGAGATTGCAGAGCATAATTCAGGGTATCTAGGTATTGAACGATATCAAAACAATTAACAATAATCTGCATATGGCATTTTCCTACTCTCTGTTCTCCACTGGTAGCTATAGCATATTGGTTTCTTTAGAGCTCATGGATGGCCGTGTCTGATCAGTATGTTGAGAGAGCTATGAAAGTGGCATGGGAGAACCAAAGAATTCAAACCAGCTCAGATTCTTCTGGTGGTTTTTCTGCTCATTCAACAGTGTGACCCTGTGATTAGCACAGACTCTGATACCCAGGGCTCAGTGCTATGGCAACCGATTCCCAGCTGATAAACTGTACCTAAGGATGACAACCGTCCACATCTGTCCCACCAGGTCATCGCCAACCTTCTAAAACGTGGGTTGGTGAAAGCAATCACAAAGCTCCTGAGATCCCATGGAGATATTTAGGGCTAATATATGAAATTAGCTATCTCATAATAAAATATGTCAGGAGAATAGTTCTGTGCAGTTATAGAGTTTTCACATAGTGATGAAAAGGATGATCTTTGCAGCCAGACAAACGTGGGTTCAAATTTCACCTCTTTGCTGTGAATGTGACCGGGCCAGATTGCTTCACCTCTCTGAAGGTGAAGCAATGTAAAATTGCTTTTGTCACATGTAAAATTGGCTCAATAATATTTCGTTTAGAGAACTGAATAAATATTAAAACTATCATTACTTGGCAAAATGCCTAACACACTTAATTCTCAGCCCAGGTCATGATGGAATCAGACTGTGCACCATCTCATGATCAAAGGAATTAAAGTTCCCGAAGTGGCCCGTACCTCACAGTTTATAAACGGTAGAGCCAAGGTGAAAACTCAGAGTCTAGGGTCTCATCTGGCCTAGAGCATGGATTCCATAAATGTCGGCTGAGTGAATGAATAAAACAAAAAAATCAACACACCTGCATTCAACCCCTAATCCAGTCTTCCTTCTCCTCTTTTGTTTTTTTCCTGCATACAAAGATTAGAAATTCTAGCGCAGGGCAAGCGATCAGAATATGTTTCCAACTTGGCGCATTAACCTAGATAATGAACTGGTGAGACAATGAAAACTATTCGCCTAGTATGTATAATGGTATCACTTTTTTTTTTTTTTTTACCATATACAGAGAAGAAGGGGAAGCATGCGAGCGTGAGGAGGCACTTTATTTTACACTCACTCTGTTAAAAAAAAAATGACCTGTAAGTTGAAATGAACATGGGAGCTGAAAAAGGTTCTGGTTGGCCCCCCAAATCCTTGACAGGCCACTCGGGGTGGGCCAAGACATGTCCTGTCTGCTCTGGACATCTCTGCAGGCAGCCAAAGAGTTTCCTAAACAGAGGACCCTGCATTTCTCATTGGTATTTTACGGACAAGGCCAGCAGCAAAGTCCCTTGATTAATGAGCTAGAATCAGCCCTTGTGTCTTGTTCCTCTTACTGGGAAGAGGCAGGGAGGGGTGTTTGCAGCCCGTTTTCAAGCTCTGCAGCATGCATTACTTTCGAGTCGGAGTAGTTATGCCTGTACATCACAAGCTCAAACTGGGTTGACTGTGCTCCTGGAGAGCTATATTGATATTCCATGGCTCTCCTGATCTCTAGTGGAATGTGAACTGCGTTTCTACTCTGCAAACAAATACCCCTCTAAGTGGTGATCCTATTTGACTCTGCCCAGACATCCCTGGACAAACACGTCTCCTGGGTAGTTGCCATCTACCTTTCGAAAAGATCAGCGGGCCTTGACTGTGTTCTAAATCATCATGACACCAGCCCCTGCAGAAGCATAGGCGAGGCCAGACCTCTCCCAAGGTGTCCGTGCTTTCAGAAATCCAAAGACTCATTTTCTGCACTTGAATAGTTACACAATTTCAGGATTAAAAGATTCAGTTGGGACTGTCTGGCTCTGGGAGATCTTGGCCTAATCTTGAGAGTTGAGAGGAAATATTATTTCATTGGTGGATTAGACGACCTCTGTTTCATTTTTGGTTTTGATTTTTGTTGTTGTGGATGATGTCTTTTAACAATCACCATCAACCACTCTCATCCAATTTAAACTGTATAATCCTCTATGCCTGAGTGTACCGGCCAAGTTTAGGACATGGTAGACTGAGCAAGGGTCTGACACACTTGGGCATGTCCGCAATCATGCTGCACAAGTAGAATCTCTCAGAATGCACAAGCATTTCCACTCCTGAACATTGTTGGATAGAATGTAGTGCAATGGGGTTCTAACCGGATCTGACCCACTCCCCTCCCAGTGGCTTTATTTATCTGAAGAACCAGAGATGCCTTGAAAAGCATCCACGGGGCACTGCATCAAGGCTGAAATGACCTTTAAAGGTCAAGTCTTGCACTCTACTCCATCCCTTTTTCAATTGAGGTTTGAATATCAGCTATCAGGGAAGATAGTTAAAATAATTAAAACTCCACAACCGAGTTGGCACATGATGGTGATTTCCCCAGGCCATAGAATGGTTGTTGCCACTGAAGACTACCCTTAGAAAAGCACCCAGTGCACAGAAAAGAGGGACACTGTCTCCTCTTGGACTAGTTCCTGGAGGAGGCAGTGGCGAGGCACGTGTGGTCATTGAGAAACTGAAGTATGGCCAGCCTGAACTGATACTTGTTGTTGTTAGTAAAAAAATAAACCCAGCCTGACCAGGCGGTGGTGCAGTGGATAGAGCATTGGACTGGGATGCAGAGGACCCAGGTTCAAGACCCCGAGGTCACCAGCTTGAGCGCGGGCTCATCTGGTTTGAGCAAAAAAAGCTCACCAGCTTGGACCCAAGGTTGCTGGCTTGAGGAAGGGGTTAGTTCGTCTGCTGAAGGCCCACGGTCAAGGCACATATGAGAAAGCAATCAATGAACAACTAAGGTGTTGCAACAAAAAACGGATGATTGATGCTTCTCATCTCTCTTCATTCCTGTCTGTCTGTCCCTATCTATCCTTCTCTCTGACTCTCTGTAAAACAAACAAACAAACAAACAAGAAAACCGAAAAAACAAAACAAACAAAAAAACCCCATACACCATTCATTAAAAGAACATGGAAAAGCCCTGGCTTGTTGGCTCAGTGGTAGAGTGTCGGCCTGGCATGCAGGAGTTCTGGGTTCGATTCTCGGCCAGGGCACACTGGAGAAGCGCCCATCTGCTTCTCCACCCTTCCCCCTCTCCTTCCTCTCTTTTTCTCTCTTCCCCTCCAGCAGCCAAGGCTCCATTGGAGCAAAGTTGGTCCCGGCCCTGAGGATGGCTCTGTGGCCTCTGCCTCAGGTGCTAGAGTGGCCCTGGTTGCAACAGAGCAACGCCCCCTGGTAGGCATGCCGGGTGGATCCCGGTCGGGCGCATGTGGGAGTCTGTCTGCCTCCCCGTTTCCAGCTTCAGAAAAATACAAAAAAAAAAAAAAAAAAAGAACATGGAAAAAGGAATGTAAAATGTCCATAATATTTTTCCTACTAGTTACATGTTGAAACAATGACATTTTTGATATATGAGGTTTAATGAAATGTTCTAATTAATTTTATCCATTTCGTTTCACTTTTTGTAATGTGCCTACTCGCTATTCCAAAAGATTTTGGAGAAGGCAACGGTCACTTTAGATGAAGGCAATAGAATGATCAGATCCTAAGAGGGAACTGCGACATGGTCATGGCCCTGGAGAATGGATAGAAGGTCAATAATAAATGGTAACTAAATCACTGCATATTTATTCTCACATTAATATTCAGAACAACTGTATGGTGACATCAATATCGCATTCCCATTTGAAATATCAACTCACTGAGGCTAATAGAGTTGAAGTGGAATGCTAAAAATCTAGCGCTAGGAAACGGTAGAGCTAGGTGCATACACACAGGTCCTACCGCCAAACCTGCGCTCTGCCGTCCGCACCGAACTGCTCCCCTCTGAAATGTATGGACTTTGCTATAGACAGTAGGCTGAAGGTTTTCAGTTTTGATTCTCTGGCTTCTCTTATCTCCTTTTGACCATCACTCACAGAGCTGCAAACAGGATTTAATGTTGTTATTCTATTTACCACAACCATTTCTGTCCCCAGCACTCTGCGTGGTACTAGACAAAAATAGTTCGCCCTTTGGGAAGTGTACCTCTATGCCTGAATCTGTGTTTATAAACCAGGCAGGGTAGAGGGAGACAGAACATTGGCGAAGTACAGCTCCGGGGGAGTGTGGATTTCTAGCTGAGTTGATAATGGAAAACGGAGAATTTTATCTCCAGGTCAGCGACTGAATCTGGTCCAGTTTTTAACGGTCTGCTCTGTATGATTACTTGGTAGATAGAAGCTGGGATTTGGGACATTCTCCAAAGATTTCTCTATTCTCCAAATGCTCTCCCCTCCCTCCTTCTAGTCCAATTCCATGCCATTCTTTTTAGGCCTAATCCCCCCCCCCACACACACACACACACAAGCCTTCCCTTATTAATTGGAAATGAAAAGTTAATTCCCACTGACCTCACTTCTTCTCATACAAAATGAGAGAGAGAATTAAGAGCAAATGATATAGAAATGCAGGATTAAATATCATCGCTGTATATTCTAATATAGTTACTATTATCTTCATTAAACAGCAATAATTTAATAAAACATCTTATGTAATTTGTTTTGGAAATGAAGGTTTTAATCATATTATGATGGATTTTTTCAGTGAATGGTAGTTATTAGACTGTTTGATAATGTTGCCCGTAGATATCAGCCATGAGGTATCATTTTCAAAGGGTGGGACACAGCAGTACAAAGAAAAGTAAATTAAATTCAGAATGAAGAGACTGCATTTAGATTGGACTCCTCTATTTACCTTATATATGATCTTGACTGAGTCACTTACTATCTAAGCCTCAGTTTCCTTATGTATAAAATGCAAATACTAAAATGTGTGCCTTATTGAGTTGTTATATGTCGACTCAGTAAGTCGGTTACCCTGACTGCTCATGCCATATTCTTGACTCTTTTATGTTTGAGAGTAGTGGTCTCCAAGGTGGGTAAGCATATACCTTAGAGATGCAAGAATAATCTATTACAAGATCTGAAGAAATTATTAGAATTCTATTTCTATTTATGTTTCTCATTCTCTGAGTTTTTGTCTCTTATTTAAGTAGGTGATGATAAATATACTATGTAGGTGTAGCATTTATGAATATATACATTGCATATATAGAGAGTGTATATTTATGATATTTTCACTATTAGCAGGTACTATCAAAAGTACTATAAATACCACTGTTTCACTTTTTTTTAAGTCATGAAAGTTGAAGATGAGAAAGGTGAAGATAACTGAACTAAATTAATTATAAAGGAAGGTCATACCTTAGAAGATAAATTTTTAAATTGATAAATCATATACTTTTCATGTGTCTCTTTATTTTAATCCTAATTTAAACTATTCTTAAATGATCATTGTGTTTTGAAATCAGAACATGCTAGCATTGTTTTGTGGAGTCTCTCACACAGGTAGAAGTAAAAATTTATGGAAACAACAGCATAGAGGCCAAAATAAGTCAAATGGAAGTATGATGTTGTGGGGTTTTTGTACACTATGTAATTTTATATATTACTGTAGACTGTAATATGTTGAATATGTATACTGTATGCCCTAGAGCAACCAACCACTAAAATAAACAAAAAGAGGATTAACTAGTGAATAGTGGAGATGAAATGAAATCACAGGAAATTCTCAATTAATGAGAACAAAAGTTAGAAAAGTAAACAAGAAAAAATAAACAAAGAAGAGATCAGATCATATAAATAGAAAGCAAATAAGCATAACAGCAGCTATAAACCCATTCATATCATTAATTATACTAAAAATAAATAATTAAACTCCAAATAAAAAGCATCATACTCAGATTTGCTATAAAAATAACAAGATTTAACTGTATGATAACTATTACACCTTAAATATAAAAACAAAGATATGGTAAAAGTAAAATAATGGAAACTATACTAACACTAAATTCAAAAAATCTCTAGTATCTATATTAACAATCAAATAAAGTAGACTAAGGAAAGGAATATTAGCATAGGACAACAGTAGAATCTTTGTTCTTTCAAATAAATATGTAGTGGTAGGGAACATTCTAAGGACCCTGAAAATCCAAATAAATTTAAAGTGATCAAAAATTAACAGAGAACATCCTCTGATCAAAATGGAATTAAACCTGAAACCGAACACACAAGTGTTTCTGCGAAAACCCTCAAACATCTGAAATTTAACAACACACATCTGAATAATTTGTGAGTCCAAAAAGAAATAAAAAACTAAGTTAGAAAACATTTTTAATTGAAAATAGATTAAAAAACATGAAAAAATTATGGTTTTCAGGTAAACTAATGTTTAAACAGAAATCTATAAGATTTTATATTATTTTCGAAAAGAAGTCTCAAGTTAATACTCTAACTTGTACATAAAAATTAGAAGAAGGGCAAATTAAATCTAATGGAAGTAGGAAAAATAAACACTCATGATAAGAATAAAGACCAAAAAAATAAAGCATTTTTCATAAAATTAAATATTGGAAATATACAAAAACAGGCAAATAATTGAGAAAATCAACCAATTGAGAAAATCAATGAAAAAAATCTGATTTTGGGAAAAGATCAAAATTTGACAGAACTTCACCAGATTTAATAGGGATAACAAAGGATATAAATTGCCAATATCAGGAATGAAAAAGGGGACATCATTATAGGCCCTATAGACAGTCAAGGAATAGTAAAAGAATTTCACATCATAAACAAATTTGTGACAAAAATTTTGACAACTAAAATGAAATGTATGAAGGATTTGAAAGGCATTAGTTACCAAGGTTCATTGAAGAAGAAACAGATAACTGGAACACATTGTCAGTTAAAGTTAAGAGATTCACACTTAAAAACCTTCCCACAAAGAAAATTCCAGGCCCATGTCCCTTCATCCACGTATTTAAGTAGGAAGTAATACCAATTCTACACAAACACTTCAGATAAATATAAAAAGAGATAACACTTTCCAATCCATTTTATAAATCTAGTGTTACACTGATATAAAAAATCATGAAAAGACATTAAAGAAAAAGAAACATACAGAACAATATCTCTCATAAATATATATATAAATGATTTAAATAAAGAGTTAACAGAAATGCCTGACTGGGATAGTAGATAGAGTATTGGACTGGGACTCAGAGGACCCAGGTTTGAAACCCCAAGGTCACTGGCTTGAACATGGGATCATAGACATGAACCCATGGTCACTGGCTTGAGCCCAAAGGTCACTGGCTTGAAGCCCAAGATTGCTGGCTTGAGCCCCAGGTCTCTGGCTTGAGTAAGGAGTCACTCACTTTGCTGTAGCCCCCACCCCTGATCAAGGCACATATGAGAAAGCAACCAATGAACAACTAAGGAGCTACAATGAAGAATTGATGCTTCCTCATCTCTCTCCCTTCCTGTCTGTCTGTCCCTATCTGTCCCTCTTTCTCTCTCTGTCACACACACACACACACTACACACACACACACACACACACACACACATAGTTAACAAAGTGAATTGAGTGATATATTAAAAGAATAAATTTTCATGAGTAGGTAAAAATTTTCTTCAGAAATACAAAGGAGATTTAACATGAATAATACTGCAAAGTCATCTGACACTAACTACTCTCAGTTAGTACAGACATCACAAGTTACGAGTTGACTTCAGAAACTGGCCACAAATTGCAGGATCTCTAGGCTATCTGCATTTCTGACCAACTGGGTATAAACACAGAGGGTTTTACTCTCCCCATGGGTTCAATAATTCACTAGAATGACTCACATAACTCAGTAAAGGACTGTACTTATAATTATAGTTTTATTTTAAAGGACACAAATTCAGGCCAGCCAGAAGAAGCAAACTACAGGGTCAGGCTTGGAAGGGTGCCAAACATGGAGGTTCCATGTCCTCCCTCTGTGAAATCAGGGCATGGCATCCTCCTGGCGCATCAATGTATTAATCAACTGGAAAGTCCAACTGAGCTTTGGTGTCCAGAGCGCTTATTATGCAAGCATGGTTGATTGGATTATTGGGCACATGATTGAACTCAATCTCCAACCACTGTCGCCTTCCCTAGCCCAGAAACTAGGCTGATATGATTTAGTTCAAGCAACTAAACCAACATGGTTGGTCTTCCCAGCAAGACCAGGCCCCATCCTGAAACTATCTAAGAACCCACCATGAATAAGAAGACACACCTATCAAATCAGGAATTTACAAAGAGTTAGAAATTCTATCCCAAGAACCAGGAACAAAGGTCAGACAAATTCTTTATTATATAACAACATTCAAAATTTTATCAATATATTTACCATATAAATAGACTAAAAAGTGTACATGATTATTTCAATCAATGCAGAACAAGTATTTGGAAAAATTCATTATGTATTAATGATAGAAAGAAACTTTCATCAAATAAGAAAAAGTGTTCTCAATGTGATAAACGGCATTTACAAAATCCTGTGGTATTAGCTTATTTAATGGTGAAAGACTGGCTGTATTCCCCAAAAGGCCAGAAACGAGGTAAGTATGTTTGTTCTCATTACTAGTAGTCATTATTGTATTGGCGACCTTATAGAGTCCTATAAGACAAGATTTTTTTTCTTTGCAAGAGAGACAGAGAGAGGGACAGAAAGGGACGGACAGACAGGAAGGGAGATAAGAAGCATCAACTCATACTTGCTTCTCCTTCATGTTCATTGATTGCTTTCCATATGTGCCTTGACCAGGGGGCTCTAGTCAAGCCAGTGACCCCTCTGCTCAAGCCAGCAACCTTGGGCTTTCAGTCAGAAACCTTTGGGCTTGAGCCAGCAAACTTCGGGTCATGTCTATGATCCCATGCTCAAGCCGGCAACCTCGGGGTTTCAAACCTGGATTCTCAGCATCTCAGGCTGATGCTCTATGTACTGCACCACCACCTGGTCAGATAAGACAGAATTTTTTTTTAAAAAAAAAGCTATTTAGATTTAAAAATAAATAAGCTGTTTTTATTTTTTTATTTGTATATAACATGATTATTGTATCTATGTATAAAATCCTTCTATATTTATTATAAAGCTACTAGAATAAATAAATTTAGCAAAATTGTATTATATCACGTCAATGTACAAAAATAAAAATAGTTTTTCTATATTACCAGCAATGAACAATTAGAAAGTAAAATTAGAAAGAACAATTAAAAATATATATATATAGATCATCAAAAAATAATAGCATCAGAAAGCATGAACATTTTGATAAATTTAACAAAATATGGCAATATATGTGCACTGGATATTTAAAAATATTGCTAATTTTTTTAAAAGATGTGAATAAGTGAAGATGTATACCATATCCATGAATCAGAAAACTTAATATTTTAAGCTGTCAGTTCTCACTACCCTAATCAATAGATGCATATAAATCCCAACCAATAAGCACTTTCTGTAGTAATAAAAAAGTTGATTATAAAACACTGCATATGAAAATACAAGCAACCTAGAATAACAAAAACAATTTTGAAAAATAACAGAACTGGAAGACTTAAACTACTTGATTGAAGGACTCATTATAAAGCCACAGAATTAAGACAAGGTTGTTTTGGCAAAGGGATAACATTTAAATCAATGGGACAGAACAAAATACCAGAAATAGATTCAGACATAATTGGTTAATTGATTTTCCACAAAGGAGCCAAGGAAATTCAATGGAGAAAGGTAAAATCCTTTCGAACAAATGGTGCTGGCACTATTGAATATGCACATATATAAAAATGAACCTCAACTCTTACCTCACCAGTCACAAAAATCAACTCAAAATAGATCATAAAATTAAATGGAAGAACTAAAAATGAATTCTAAAAGACAGTATTTATGAAAATTTTTGTAACCTTGGGTTAGAAAAAAAAACCACGAATGACTATGATAGCAAAAGGAGAAACTGTAAAGAATTTTCAAATAAGGACTCATCAAAATTAAACTTCTCTGCCCCTCAAAAGATACTGTAATAAGAAGGAAAATTACACTCTGGGAAAATATGTGATAAGTCTATATCTGATAAAGAACTTGTAACCAGCATATAGGAATAAATCATTCAACTCCATAATATAAAAATAAATAACTAGAGTTAAAAAAAACAAAACAAAACTGGCCCTGGCCAGTTGGCTCAGTGGTGGAGTGTCAGCCTGGCATGTAGAAGTCCCAGGCTTGATTCCTAGTCAGGGCACACAGGAGAAGCACCCATCTCTTCTCCACCCTTCCCCCTTTCCTTCCTCTCTATCTCTCTCTTCCTCTCCTGCAGTCAAAGCTCCATTGGAGCAAAGTTGGCCCAGGCACTGAGGATGGCTTCATGGCCTCCGTCTCAGGTGCTAGAATGGCTCTGGTTGCAATGGAACAATGCCTCAGATGGGCAGGGCATCGCCCCCTGGTGGGCAATGCCAGGTGGATCCCTGTTGGGCGCATTCAGGAGTCTGTCTGACTGCCCCTCCACTTCTAACTTCGGGAAAAAATACAAAAAAAAAAAAAAAAAGAAGAAGGAAATAATCCGAACAGATATTTTCCCAGAAAATAATGTACAATGGCAAATAAGCAGGGAAAAGATACTCAACATGGTTAGTCATTCGGTAAAGACAAATTAAAACCAGAAGGAGATACTTTTGCATGCCCATTTAGAATGACTAGAATTAAGAATGACAACGGTGGGTTTGTTATCACACACGGATTCTGCTGGGAATAAAAAATGATACCATTGCTCTGGAAGTTTGTATTCCATTAAAATTTAACTCTTCCTAGATATTAACCCAACAGAAAGAAAAACGTATGTTCACACAAAGACTTGCACAGGATTGTAGGGCACCCTAACAATAGGCAAAACTAAAAAGCCAAATGTCCATCAACTGGTGAGTGGATAAACAAATTGCTGTATAACCATAAAGATGGATCAGGAACAAACTTTCTTACTTAACAACATGGATGAACATGAAAAGCTTTATGCTACGTGAAAGATGCGGACTGGACATGAGGACTGACTTCACACTGTTGGATTCCAGATGACTTTGAAATTGGCTCAGTGGTTGGTTGTAAGGGGCCAAGGGTGAGAGGCAGAGATTGGCTACAAAGTGTCACAAGGGGCTTATTGGGGGTGGAGAAAATATTCTAATCTTGATTGTAGAAGTAGTTGCATGATTGTAGACGTTTGTCAAAATTCATTGAATTGTATACTTAAATTTGATGATTATTGTTGTATATAAATTATACCTCAATAAAGCTGATTTTTAAAAACAAACCTGTATATGTTTGTCAGTGAAAAGTCAAGGTGGAGGTACATTTCCTCTTAACAGTGATTATCTCTGTGGTTCAGCATTAGGTGTGCTTTTTGTCTTCTTCTTGCTATTTATTTACTTATTCATGTATTCAGAATCTATTTACTAATTAGTATCAGACATTCTACAAATCACCAGAGACAGAATGGGTGGCGAGTAAGATGTAGGACCTATCAGGGGCTGTACACTCAAGCCACCTGTTTCTTCCCTGTGTGTTGTAATCTTTCTGCAATGAACATGTTTTATTTTTGTCACAGGAAAAAGAAAAAAGGCTTTATAACTTCAAGAATTATGATGCCTTTTATTTTTTAAGTGAGAGGAGGGGAGATAGAGAGGGTCCTGCATGCACCCAGACCGAGATCTATGGTGCCTTTTGATCATCTTTTTTGTATGTTCACTTCTCTGATTCTTTCCTGTGCTACTTTTATAATCATCAGCATATGTTCAGTTCACAGAATGCCTGTGTAGATCAACTGTTGTCACCATGAGAAGAAAAAATGAGAATATGACTGCTTCCCAATGTGTGTTATAGGAAACACAGGACATTCTTCAAATTTTGCACAAAATGAACCATTATTGGCATGTTAAACAATTAGATCATTTATGCAAGTACATGCCCTAGTTAAGTAATCTATAGATGTGAAAAGGAGGAGAAAGACGCACTGGTGACTCAGGATAGAATGTGCTATTATACAAGTATGCATGTTTTAATAATACGGTCATTATAAACTTCCTAAAAAACCAGAGGATATTTCAGCTGGATTAAAACCTTACCAATCACCCACTACAATATTCAAATCTTACAGATTCATAATGACTTTTGAGAAGAAAATGACTTTTTGAAGACCACATTGCTCATTATTAGAGCAGTTAGAAATAGAATCCACATGTCCTGATGATTCAAAATCCAGATTACACAGATAGCTAGGACTTTAGAACTTATCATTTACCAAGTTTTAAAATCATATGGCATGTGTTCTACCTTTATACCACCACTGATGCTGTGTCCCCAGCAGACATTATTAATCAATCACCACACTTTTTGGCTAAACTCTATCACAGCCTCAATCCTTCCTAACACTTGTCCCCACAGGTCCTACCAACAGGCCGGAGTAAACACTTGGAGTGAAACACACATACACACAGACCACACACACACACACCCCTTTTGTATATACAGCAATCTTTCAACCTTCCCAGACAAGTCTTTTCTTTCTATGTAACACAGCAGATCTTCAGCTGGAAAATACAGATTACCATACTCTAGCTCGACCTGAAGATTGAATGAGACAATAGATGTGAAAGGACTTTGAGAGTCCTGACGTTGAACAATGAGAAATTTTCCTGACCTCCATCTCTCTACCTCCCTCCAAGTGGCTAGGGCAGAGTCCCAGCTCGTTTCTTTTACCCCAAATCAGCTTGCATCTTGATTTCGAAGTAAGGGGTAGTGAAAGGGATTTATGTTGAGCCTTTCTGTTCCCTTTCCAGTATATAAAGTTAAAAGAAATTAACTGAAGATATGGATGCTAGGATGCTCCCAAAGAGAATAATGCCAAATTGATGGATAGAGAAGTTAGTGACTCAAAATCCTCCTGCCATGTCCCTTTACCTGTCTGACCAGCTAGCTGCGCAGTGACATCCCCAGCCGTGAGCTGGGGAAGACATGGATGCATCTGCTCTTCTTTAAAGTACTTTCTAGCATGAATGACTGATTTAGAAATTACTCTTGAGCCCTAAACACAACATTTGCAACAAGTAAAGACCCCTGTGAGTAACCCCAAACTCTCTTTTGCAAGGGGGATGTATATGAGGACAAGAGCCTCCTGGGGCATCCACTCCATCTTCAATTTTATGGCTCAGATTGCACTTTGATGGAGAGGACTAAACATGACACAGTTATACAAATAAATAACTACAACAAAGCAGAGTGAAGAGCTGCGAGGAAAACATGATAACATTTTTAGGTGGGACAGAGCTGACCCATTTGAGAGGATGCTATCTGAGCCAGGGCCTGGGAGATTTAAAGGAACCAGCAGCACCAGTGCTGTTAGAAGAACAGGCAAGAAGAAGGCCTGGGGGCAGAAGCGAGCTCGCGCTGGACAACAGTCCCAGTGCAGACGGGGGCAGAGAGTACAGGTGGCTAAGGGGGCAGGTTGGGCAGCGCGGGTGACAGCCATCCCCAATTTGGGACCCACCGTTTGGAACTATTTATGTAAGGCTTCACACAAGAGGATAGGCGTTTGGGTTGTAGTTTTCTACATTGTTACAGGCAGGTTTTGCACAGTCTGTACAAGCAACATAGACTCCTCAGCCCTGGAAAGAAGGAATGGGAGAAGTGAGCTTTTATAAAGATGCAAATGCTCGGTTTGTGTGCCAAGCTGTAGCGAGCGTACAAGCGCCCCTTGCAGCCTTGCTGGTTTGAACCCAGCCCGTCGGCATGGGCTCCCAGCAATCACATGGAAATGTAGACGCGAAAATAAGCCCCACTCCCTTTCTCTCAACGCGGTCTGTGCCACCTTTAGCGGAAGGCTTGGCTTAGCTCAGAGACAGTTAATTGCAGCTGCTCGGAGGACAGGGCATGTTGTGAGCGAATGAATGTGCTTCAAGAGCCCTGTGTGTGTGACTTTCCATGTTGTCTAAATTTGTAACCTGTAGGACTGCATTTCCATAAGTTTTGAAATGCAGTGTGTTCTGTGGCGCCCGGAACTCGATCAGGATGAAAAGGGCTTTAGAAAGTAAGATGTTATTATTGTATTTGCCTTTGCAAGAGAAAACAGTCAAAGGAACACAAACAGTGAAGAAGAAGAAGAAGAAAAGACCCTCTATAGATTAGCACTCCCACACACCGCGCAACCTGGGGGAAAGAAAGAAAGGAGAAAGAAAACCAGAAAATCTAGTATAAGAATAAACCTTAGCAAAGGCTGAACGCCACAATCAGGCCTCTGTATGGTGAGAATTTTACCTTTTGAACCCCCCCCCCCAAAGAAAATTACACTCACTAGAGGAAGAAAAAGAGTTATTAACAAATCAGTTATCTGATGCTTAAATAATACACCTGCTAAAATGAGCTTTCTAAGTAAACCTACAGCAGAGTTAATTAGTTCAGTGTTTCAGCAATAACTTCATCTCTCATCTCTTTAGCTTAAAAGAAGGGGGGGAGGCACAAGCTATTAACACATAACATCAACCATGTGATAAACCAGCTATTTTAAAGGAAATGAACTTGGTAGGCGGGCCTTTAAATCTGACCGCTCTTCAGATGGAGGTGAATTTGAAATTTCCATTAAGGATTCTGAGCAGAGACCTGTTCAGGAAATTGGCAACCCTGAGCTCCAAACCAGGCTCTGCGATTTACTGCTTGTGTGACACGAGGCCGGCCATTTCACCTCTCTGAGCGTCAGTTCTGCCATTTCTACAGTGCGGATATTAATATCTGTCCAGCTTGTCACATCAGTGGTTGTGATGAGCAAATAAACCATCACAGGTGCAAGTATTGTGAAGGTGGTCAAGTTCGGCCTACATAAAATGACTATTTCTCAAGGAAATAAATGTAAAAATAAGGTCAGAGGCTAGACCTGTGCTGTGCAATATGGTAGCCGCTCACTACACGTGGTTATAGAGAGCCTGAAATACTGCCTGTGTGCTGAGGAATTCAAATCTTAGTTTCATGTCATTTAAATTTAAACTCGAAAGCTGATACTCAAAAAATTGTGAGTGAAAAAAATTTCAAGTATGTTTGGAAAACTCAGGTTTATGGATCTATGTATTCAATTATATAAATCTTATGAAATCTAAACCTGGGCCAAGTTTTTTAACAAAAAGTTAGAGTTTGCATTGAGCTATGCTTTCAGTATAAAATCCACACTGGGATTTGCAAATGTAATGTGAAAAATGGAAACTATTTTATGAATAGTTTCATCTTGATTACATGTTGAAATGAGACTACTTTTAATATAATGGGTTAAACGAAAGGGTTAAATAAAAATCTATTTCAATTGTTTCTTTTTTTAATGTAGCTACTAGAATTTTTTTATTTTTTTCTCTTTTTTTCTTTTTTTTTTTTAGCGAGAGAGAGAAGGACAGACACCCAGGAAAGGAGAGAGATGAGAAGCAGCAACTCATAGTTGCAGCACCTTAATTGTTCATTGATTGCTTCTCATATGTGCCTTGACTGGGGGGCTATGACAGAGTGAGTGTGACCCCTTGCTCAAGCCAGCGACCTTTGGGCTAAAGCCAGTGATCATGAGGTCATGTCTATGATCCCACACTCAAGCCGGTCAGCCGTGGTCAAACCAGTGAACTGTGCTCAAGCCGGTGACCTCAGAGTTTTGAACCTAGGTCTTCAGTGTCCAGGTTGACTCTCTATCCACTGTATCACAGCCTGGTCAGGCACTACTAGAAAATTTAAAAGGCCTGAGTGTCATGCTTCTATTCGTATGGGACAGCACCAGGCCAGTGTGTGAAGTGGGGCCTTGAGTCAGCCATGTCAAAATGCGAATGTTTCCACAACTCCAAGAGGTGCAGCATCGCCCTTTCCTGAAAGCCCGTGGACTGGGGAGGGTGGGGCACCTGGCATAAACTCAAGCAGCTACAAATGCACAACTGGGGTCTAAACCTCTGACTTGAAAGGCCCCGTGTTCTTAAAGCACCAAGCAGAGGCATGGGGTTCGCCGCGGGCTGCTCCCTCGCCGAGTGGGCAGAGTTTTGGTCTAGGGCCAGCAGGTCTGAGGCCAAGCCAGTGTTGCCTCCAGAACCCTCTAAGACCTGCTGGGGACAGGGCCTGCCCCTAGCTGAGACTTGGTTTTCTCCCTGTCTAATGAGAGTGGGATCCTAGGAAAAAAATAGTACAGTGAACCACGTGTGTCACTGGTAAAGGCACAGTCGGTTTTAGGAGATGCACAGAGACTCACAGCTATATCTAAATGTTAACTATATTTTGATTATAGTAAAATAGCTACTTATTTTTTTATAGAGAGAATATATGTAATGTGCACATTATGCCTTTTTTTCAGAGATATTATGGTTTTCTTTCAAAAATAAATTCATTTACCTTGAGCAAGCAGAAAAATTTTAAGAAAATGAACCCCTGTCAGTGCAGCCACAGCCACGACAAAGAACTTGAGGAGATGTGCAAACACGTGACCACGGGACGTTGGGGAAGCTGAGTTAGAAGGCTTGCAAAGTCCCCTGACTTCAGATTATCATTTCGCGATGTGTGACTCTGGGAGACAGCTTCCCCGGGGAAGGTAGCCTCCCTGTGAGGCTGTGAGGCTGTGAGACAAGGCAGAGAGCTGGGAGGTCCGTCCTGCGGCAGCAGGGGAGGAAGAGAGTGCTCCCGGCAGCAGGGAAGACCTGGGAAGGGGTCGCAGGCATTGCCCTTGGCTGGGCCGGGAAGGACAGGGGGAAGAGATACCAAACATCACAAGGGGAGGGACTTTCAGAGGTGCGGTTTCCAGCTCCCACACCCTGTGGACGAAAAGTGAAGGTTTGGAGTCCAGTGTGCTCCAGGCACATCCCAAAGCATACATTTGTTTAAAAGGAGCAGGGTGACAGGTGGTGTCCGTCTTGTGCTATGTGAAAGGCATCCAGCGTCCCTACTGCAGGCAGAGTCAGATCCAGACACCACCAGTTCCAACTGTGCCCGCTGGACACCTATTTACACAGAACTTTAAACAGTAATCGGCCCTCAGCATCCGCACACCAACAGCATGTCTTTGATGCGATTGTTATGCGTTCTTCCAGGTCCTGAATATAAATCAATTTTCATGACAGCAGGGTACAGAGAAAAGAGCCCGAGGCAAGAGGCAGGAGCCCCAGGTTCTCGGCTCTGCTCTCTCACCAATTAGTGAGGTGACCTTTCCCTGAACGCGCACTTACTGGACACCTGGTATATGTCAGGGGGTGTGCTGAGTGTTGGGGAACCAACCGGGGTCAAGGGTAGGCGGGGCCTGCTCCCTGTCTGGGCACTGCGCTTACTTCCTGCTCCCGGAGGAAGCCAACTAATTGAATTACTACAAAGTCATTGCCATTCTTGGCCTTGTTTTCGTCCCTTCTTTGATATTAGTGGATTATATTAAGGAATCTATGAGATGGGCTCTTCCGACCTATGTAGTCGTTCACAAATACTTTTTTGAGGTCCTACTATGTGTCAAGCACTTTTCTAAGCACCAGAGCTAAACTGCCCAATATGGAAGCCACTAGCTTCAGGGGGCTCTGGTGTACTGAGCTGAAGTAACCCTACACTGAGTTGTGCAGTAAATAACAAAATACACACAGGATGTTCAAAACTTACTGTGAGAAAAAGAATGCCCAGTATCTCATTAATACTATTTTCCTATCGATTGCATATTGAAGGAACGTTTTGGATGCAATCTTTCAAATAAAATATGTGATTAAAATTATATCCACCTGCTTCTTTTTTATTTTTACCAAGTGGCTACTAGGAAACCCTAAAATTTCAAATGTGACTAGCAGACGTGGCTCACGTGATCTTTCTATTGGACAGAGGTGCTATAGCAACATGGCAGTAAACAGAAAAGACAAAAGGCCTTCAAGGACGAAAGCCCACATAACAAAATGGGGGCAGGGGTGGGCGGAGCATTGGAAATCACAGCCCCAACTGCACTTATAACTTCAGACTGAATTTAAACCTGTTGGGGGAAAGAGGCATGCTTTGCTCATTTCCCTGGTCACTTGAGAAACACTTAAGTCACCTTTGCTTGGGTCTTACGTCAACAGCATTGCATCTAGGGGTCACGAAGGCAGGCGGGAGGCCAGAGATTGGACTCTCTTTCCCACCTTGCCATTGCCATGGTCAACCTGACTAAGTCAGCTCACCTCTGGGCCCAGGTCCCCCCATCCGTACAATAAGGGTATTAAACACAATGACTTCCAAAGACCCTCCTAGGTCTGGAATGTTATGAAACTGGAGTGGTGGAGCCCGGGTGCTGTGGCGACAATGAACTACTCGGAGACCAGATGACATGATCCAAGGGACCCAGGGGAGGCAACAGCCCCAGTCCACAGACCAAAGGCCTGAAGCCCTGTCCCCAGACTTACTCAGCTATTTATTAATTAGTACAAATAACTCAAGGAAGCAAACAGCAGAAGTCTCAGGGGGTGAAGTAAAGGACAAGGAACATACTACCTTCTAATCTCTGTTCTGAGAGCCTAAATATTTTCTGTTACTGAATCTTTTCCTGCTGTTTTGCTGTTTTCAGCACACACTGTTTCCAGTACAGGTCAGAGAGGCCCCTGGACTCTCATCTGCTCAGGGCTTTTGCCCTAGGGTGCCTCGCGGTTTCTAATTGTCATCCTAATTCTGCATATATTTGTAGCATATTCTCACACCCAAGCGCAAACTGTCCAATCAAATGTCAGCTTCAAACCACCTTCTGATTTATTTATTATGTTTCTACAAACCCATCTCCTGCCCAGAAGAATGTTTAGGGAAAATCAGAATTAATGAAGAATCCTCTAAATATGTTGTGTCAAACTTTCAAATATGAACCCACAGAGAAGGAGGAAGAGTAGGGCCTTCCGGTGAGGACACCAGTGGCCGTGCTGCCACCGGAGCTGCCTGGGGACCCCTGAAACTCCTCGGGAGGTTGTAATTAAGACAATCCCTCGAGGATCACAGGAGGAAACAGAAATTCTTACTCAGTCCACAGAGACAAGCTTTGGGGATGAGTATAACCAAAATAGGGATTTGGTAAACCAGGTGGTAACCTGCAAGACATGGCAGAGTCAGGGGGCCCGGTTGGGGCCTGGCCCTGGGGCCCAATGGGCCTTCCAACTAGCAGCCTCATGTTCGTTAAGGGCCCCAGGATTTTTTTTCACATAATCTATAAATGAGGCTGTACATAAAGTCGTGTGTGTGTGTGTGTGTGTTTGTGTGTGTGTGTGTCTGTGTGTAAGAGAGAGAGAGAGAGAGAGAGAGAGAAGCATTAATTCTGCCAGTGTTTACACACTAATACTGGCCACTTGTTTTGTTTAAACACTGGGCATTTATCTACTTGGCACAAGGCCTTGGCCACCCACTACCTCTAAGAGGTGGTGGTCATAGGAGGAGGCATTTGTCACCTCTCCAGGAGCCCATATGCTACCAGTTTCCTTGGAGGATGTCAAAGGTATTCAAATGCAAATGTCACAGAAGGAGAAACACAAGCTAGGCCAGTGTGAGTGACATTCACCCTAGGCTACAAAGGAGAGATTGATTAGTGATGAGAGTCAATAAACCCAGGTTGCTGTGTGACCTTCGCTAAGTATCTGTCTCTGAGCCTCGTTTCGATCACTTGCAAAGTAAGAACTGGTTAAATTCCCTTGGAGCGCTGATATTCCTTTAGTGTATGGAACCTTGAATACACATTAGAATGAGCTGGGGTGAAGTATTTAAATAAGAATCAATTAGGATCAGGTCATCAGTTCTTCCATGATTTCAAAATTAGGAAACTGCTCAAGATGAACCAACGTTTTTTGATGAACTAGTTGGCTACCATTCATAGCTAGGAGGTCCTTCTGAGAAGGGGAACAGTGGAGCAGGCCTCAGGGTAGGAAGGTGCCCCACCTCTCAAAGGAACAATGAGCAAATAAACCATGGCAGAGATGAAGTCCACCGCAGTGCATTCCAGTAAAAATGTGACGGGATAGCCTGACCTGTGGTGGCGCAGTGGATAAAGCATCGACCTGGAAATGCTGAGGTCGCCGGTTCAAAACCCTGGGCTTGCCTGCTCCTCCCTCCCTCTTCTCTCTCTCCCTCTCTCTCTCTCTCTCTCTCTCTCTCTCCTCTCTAAAAAAAAAAAAAATGTAATGGGAGTCACATGTGACCTGAAATTTCCTAGTACTTACATTTAGAAAAGTAAAAAAGAAAACAGAATTAATACTAATGTCCTTTTATTTAAATCCATATATCCAAAATAGGTAAGCAGGTAATTAATGTATGTCATTACATTTTTGTAGCCACATTCAAAAAATAAAAGCAAGTGAACATTATCTTGATGACATATTTTATTTCATCCAACATACCAAACTATCATTTCAACATGCAAACAATAAAAAATTCTTTTTTTTTTTTTCTATCAAGGGAGTTTGAGTTGATGTGTAGTTTCTACTCCGGTTGCATCTCAATTTGAACCAACAACATTTCAGTTGCTCTAGTCACAAGTGGCCCCAAGTCAGCACAGATCTAGGCCTTCTTCCTCTAGTGTGGTCGGGGGCCGGCACCTGGGGCATCACTGGAGAGCTGGTCAGAGGGGCAGGGTCTCGGGCCCACCCAGATCCACTGAATCACCGTCTGCACTCCTTCTTCAGGTGATCTGCTTACACGCTAAAGGTTGAGCGAGTCCTGTCCTTTCCCAGGGCTCCTGCCGACTCTCACCTGTTTATCTCAGGAGGCTCCGAGTCCCTCTGCCCCTTGAAGATCTGTCCGCTGCCTGCCTTGCTGGACAATCTCCTCCCAGGTCCCCCTCTCAGACACAGTGAATGGCCCGCAGTGACTCGAGTCAGCGTGTCCCTTACACTGGTGAGCATTTACACATGCCATTTCTTGTAGGGAGCTCTCCATCTTCCCTCCCCCCTTTCTCATGGCTGCCTCCCGGGTGAATTTCAGCTTTGATGTCATTTTGTTAGGAAGACATCCATAACCTGTCCCCTCCCGTTCCCTCACCCTTCCAGCCGCTTGGATTTCTCTGTTGCTCTGCTTTCTGCTGCGATGTAGAAATGGCATTCTGTCTTTCCTGCTAGGTGGGGAGCCCCGGAGGACAGGGAGGCCGTGGGTCTGCTCACTGCTCCAGCCCAAGCCTCCAGCACAGGACTGGCACCTGGTTGGTGGGCGGGGGAGTTCCACAGGCTTGTGTTGGAATGGAGGGAGAGAAGAAGGAAGGAAGGTTCCTCCTAATGTGAAACAAATTATATTTTCTGTTTCGATTGTTCTCAATAGAACACTGGACGTTAGGGCCAGAGGGTGGGGAAGGAAAGGGGACCCAGGACAGATTAAAGGTACTGTGGCACGTGCTCCACGATGGCCCGGAGTCGGGCCACACGGAGTCTGGGCAATCACTCCAGCTCTCCCAGCCCCGGCTCCCTAGCTATGCAGCAGGGATGATGATGCCCACGTCAGCCGTGGACATCCGGTGAAAAGATGCATCCGCCGGGCTTTGCCAACTGTCCAGGGCAGCGTCCAGGAAGGAATCGCGGGTGGGTCCCTGACATTGCAACCCCTTCCCCGCTCCTCTCCAGGCTCCCAGTTTCATTTTCCACTTGAGTTTAGAAGTCAAATATTTAGCTGTGCTAATGGGGTATTGGATCTTTTCATTACGGCCCCGCCACTCCGAGTGTGCCGCTTCGCCGAGATAATAAAGGACGTTAGAGCTGGCCTCGCAGCGGCTTAATGCAGAAATGCTATGGGAACACACTCGGGGTGCGACTGCGAATGGAACCAGTGGTGAAGTCAGCCATGTCCCCAGCAGAGATAAAAGCATTAATATCCTATTTCACCCTCAGCCCACACTGGCATGATGTTGATTAAAATTATTTCTGAAGTTTGACTTTTTTTTTTTTTTTAGAAAATTTGTAAAACTGTGTGTGTAAGGGAGAGAGTGTGAGAGAGGCTTGTATAGAGCTGGATTTGATACCTCTGCTTGAAGCCTGGGATCCGTTTAGTCCGAACAGCACCCATTTTCACAGCCCCATGGCTTGAATGGGGCCACGAGAAGGTTTAGTGGAGGCACTGGGCCTCCGCCACCCCCCTGTCCTGTCTTCCTGTCTTCTGGACTAGTGCGTGTGGTTGTTTGTGTCTGCACAGGCCTGTCTCTGAGCCTGGTTTATGTGGCATTAGAGAGAAGCATCTGCTGCAGAGTTGATGTGTCTCATGAGAAGAGGTATAGTGACCGTGAGTGTGCCAGCACCCTGAGCGGGTGCACACACACATGCATAGGTACATATGTTCATGTGAGACTGATGTGGGGATAGGCAGGAGCTGCTAAAAGGACTTATTTGATGAAGAAGAGGTGAATTATGCAGCAGGAGGAAGGAGGTGTGTGCCTGTAAGGTATATCTTTACACTGGCATCATAATCTGAGGGTGTGGGGTCCTGCATATAGAAGGATAGGCATGGCCATCGAGAGAGAGATCTGTATGACCATGGGTTTATTCATAAGATTGACACAAGAGGGTGTGTGTGTGTGTGTGTGTGTGTGTGTGTGTGTGTGCCTATCAGTCCACAGATATTTACTGAGCATCCACTACAAATCAGTCACTGTGCATGCGGTCCAAAGCTGGACATGAGGTTATCAATATAATAGCCAAGGTCTCCATCCATGTCAAGCCCACCATCCACGGAGAGTAGGGTTTCTTAACCATGGCATTATTGACCTTCTGAGCCAGATAATTCTTTGTTGAGAGGGGGCCTTCCCTGTATATTATAGGGCATACGGCAATGTCTCTAACGAGAAATAACGCCTACTACTTGTGACAACCAAAATTGTCTCCAGATGGTGCCAAGTGTCCCTTGGGAACTAAATCACCATATGTTGACAACCACTGGCCTATGGAGAACGATAGATATTTTTAAAAATCACAAAACTGATTCTATAAGCAACATGTTGTGAGGGAGAAGGGCAGAGAACTATGAGAGTTCCTAGTTAAGGTAAGCTGCCCGGACTGTCGGCTGGAGGGCTAGGAACGTCCTCCGGGACGGAGGAGAGGACTCACAGGGCGTGATGGATGAGCAGGACTCGGCTGGGTGAAGCGGGCAGGAGCAAGTGTTCCCAGGAGGGGGCGCAGCAAGTGAAGACAGCCCGGCTCACCCCAGGAAGGAGCACATCATTCAACACAAAGCAAACAAAGACACCAGGAGAGCTTTGCGGCGGGGTGGGGGGGGGGTGGGGGGAAGGGGGGCTGGAGTGAGTAGGAGAAGGGGGAGGGGAGAGATGAAGCCAGCACTTGGGTGGGACACACACTCTCCCCCTGAATATGATGCAAGCAGGAAGAGATCAGGAAAGTGGGCAATGGACAGTGGCAGCCCAAGTGTCATTCCCGTCCTGAGAGGCTCTGACTCTCTGAAAGAATCTTGTGATGACAGTGAGGGGGGTGTGGATAACATCTACATACCTGCTTGCATCCGAGGCTTTTGCTTAATGAAGAGAACTTGAGGCAGCATGGGGTCCGCCCCGCTTGTGTTCGAGATCGTCTCAAGAGAGAAGTGGTTTCAGTTGAATGGAGAGTGAGAATCGGACTTTTCAGAGTGTTTCCACTTCCCTTGGATGTACACCTGGATCCCAGCCACTTCTCAGGCTCACCCACAGAACTGCACAAAACCTCCTGTGAGCACGCATGTGCACACACACACACTCACACAATCATACAACTTCACCTACTTATAATTGACCAATCAATAACGGGCACCATAGGAATGGCATTTTAAAATACACCAATGCCTTTCACAATTGATATTTCCAAGGCTCCTTTTCCAATTTACAGATAAGGAAACTCAAGCTCTGAGAAATGACAGAACTTCCCCACGGCTGACCACACATCCAGGTCATGACAGAGAGGGGATTTGACCCGGGTCTGGCTGACCTCAGGGCACCTGCTCACTCACCTCGCTGCCCTGGGAAGAGATGCACATGCATCATCTCTGATCAAGTCAGTCCTTCATCATAAACTTCCAGCAGCTCCAGAGAACTTTGCTAGGGCTCTTGCTACCAGGTTCCCCTTGTCCCAATTTAATCCCCATACTGTCACCAAACTCGCCAGCCACTTCCCTGCTGCAGGTTGGTCACTATCACTGAGGAAAAGGCAGCCTCCCCCGGGAGCTACAAAGCTCCTTTGCAAACTCTCCTCTGCCCACCTGTGCAGCTTCACCTCTGCTGTTCTCAGAACAGGTGTGTCCTCCTGTGACCTCAAGTGTTTGCATATGCTGTTCCCATCTCTAAGGATGTCCTGGCCCCTTTTTGTCCTTTGTTTGAAGAACCACTAACATCTTTCAAGACTTAGCTCATTTGTCGCCCTCCCTGGAGCCTGCCTTGGCCAGCCCACAACATGCACACCCACCTACCCTCCCGGGTCTTTGCCACCGAGTTCCCAGCGTCCTCGACTGCAATGGCGTGTCTGCTGTTTCTCTCACAAGTCCGGGCAGTCTTCTGGGCAGGGGTTGGATTTCTGGATCTTAACTCACAGTAGATGCTCAAGAAATACTTTGTTATTCTACTTCTACACAGCCCTCTTAAAGTGCTTGTACTATCTTTAGGAAAGCGATCAACCAATAAACCAGCTAGGTTAGTTACCTGTGGAAATGATTAGAGAGAGAATGGCATGCGGAGAGGTTGGAGCAGAGAGAGGAAGAAATGTGTGTGGGGGGTGGGGAGGGCTGGGGGGAGGATTTCATCAACAGCTGTCAACAGAGGCTTCCTGGGGAAGGTCTCCTTGGATCTGGCCCCACCCACTAGAACTGGAAGGGTGTGGTCCAGTCCCCCAATTCTGGCTCTAGGAAGAGTAAACCCCTGGAGCTAAATTCAAATCTGGGACTTTGTTCAGGATTCACCAGGGGAAGTCCAGGGAATTCTGGTTCTCTCAGCTTCAAGATGGCAGACAAGGCATTGTTAAAGCAGCCGACTCAACCTTCTGAGTCCTGCCTCAAGTGCTCCATTACTGACCTAATCAGCCTGTTTCTCTGTCTGCCTCCAACTAACAAGTTTGCTCTGTCCTTGCAGTCTACATTCTCCAAGAAGAAATTTGATAGATTCAGCTCACCCTTCCAGGACAAGCTATTTCCTGCTTCACCGCCAGCCAACGAATTAACCCTCCTATGTCACGTGATGATACCTGAGATCTAATTAGTATCTATCCCAAAACAGCAGCAGCTCTCTGCAAGTGCGACAGGTTTGGCTAGAAGGGGACACCGTAACTGATCTGTTCCTTAGCAGCCTGGTTAACCACATAGGATATGGCAGGTTCAGTGGCCGAGAGCCTGGGATAGTCCCGATCTCTGAGGTGGAGCAGATACCGAGGATGAAAACCGCACGTTAAGGGCATTCTTTCTAAGGATAAAACAAAAGTAGTCAGAGGCCAGGGTGATATGTTGTGGACTCAGCATAGTGGGCTTTGAGTTTCTAGTGTGACAAGGGCATCGTTCAATGAGCATGTGACGCTCGGCATGTTTATTACAAAACTCATCATGTCTGACACTCTCTGAGCTTCCCGAAAACCCGGATCCTGCCTTACTCACTGTTGTTTTCCAAGGCCAGGCATGGTCTCTAACACAGAATTAATGGTAAAAGGAGCTTAGTGAAGTCCTAATATCTACCATCGGGTCTACCTGCTCTCTCAGCGGCTTGTGAGAGCCTTGAGGGCAGGACAGGGCCCTCCTATTTATTTAGGTACCACTTTACTAACCTGGCACAGAGCCTGACAAATAGAAGGTGTCCAATATGTTTTTAAAAATCACACCTCGTACACATGCCCCTCAGTCATTCCTAATACACACAGACCCCCGGTTTCCTCACAGACATGGCAACATCAGCTCTGGGGTCAGCTGCCCAGGTACAAACCCAGCTTCTCTGCTTATTGGCCTTTGACCTTGAGCAAGTTATTCTTTGTACCTGAATCTCAAATCCTAAATGTGAACCATGATACCTACTTTACAGGGTTGTCGTGTGCATTGAATGAGTTAGTGCATTAATGCATGCGCAGTGTTTAGAACAGTACCTGGCATGGAATAAACACACACCAAATTGTGCTGTGCTAGTTTTCCCTCACATCGAACACACGCGCTACAAATAGTTCCAAATACACATACACCATGCCAGTAATTATTTTTACCTCCTGCTTTATTTATCTGGACTGGCTTCAAAGCCTTTCTTTGTTCCAAAATTCTCAATCAATCAATAGCTTCCTAAGCAGAACCACAGCCTACGAGGTTGCTCACACAAGCCAACACAGGCCCTCTTGCTCATGAATATCCATCTCAGTAAAGGACGTTTTGTTTTCTTACTTTTTTTTCACACTTTCTTCTGGATATTGATTTTGAGCGGTCGCTGTGGACAGTCTTCCAGAGGCTCCTGACACAATCTGCATCTGTGAGGTGGTTTGGGCACTGAACGCAGCCCTGTGGCTACCTTATGCTGAAAACCCAGCCCTGTGGCTACCTTATGCTGAAAACCCAGCCTTGTGGCTACCTATTGCTGAAAACCCAGCCCTGTGGCTACCTGATGCTGAAAACCCAGCCCTGTGGCTACCTGATGCTGAAAACCCAGCCCTGTGGCTACCTTATGCTGAAAACCCAGCCCTGTGGCTACCTTATGCCGAAAACCTTATGCTGAAAGCCCTGACAATAATACTAACACCGAGGAGGAGGAGAATGCTGGTGATGAAGAAGAAGAAGAGCACGCACTGAGTTATTACCATGCTCCAGGTCCCCGCTAGCGGCTTGACAGGTCTGAGTAAGACACAGAACCCCCCGTGGATGCTCACAACATGACCATGGCTTGGGGAGGGTTTTGGCAAACACAGATGTCGCAGAAGGGGATCTTTTGTTCTCCTCACAGGGTCAGAGAGGACTCTGGCCCTTGACCCAGGCCTTGCAGGATGACCCAGGCATATGATCATTCATACATTCTCTCTTTCATTAGTTCAGCCAGTGTGTACCAAATAGGTACTTTGTGTTGGGCATTTGGCTAAGCACCGGCATGTGGAGACGGCCAAGCCTGATCCGTGTACTCACAAACATAGTGTGATGGTGGGGGAGGGGTGCACAAATGACTGCTGAATACAGTAAGTATTCAATGCAATGATTACAGTAATTGATGCACAGTCAAGGTGTAATTGGATCACTCACGGAATGATGGAAATAGCACCTAAGTCTGCATGTGGGAATCAAAGAAAATCTTGTAGCGGGACTAACATTTGAGCTAAAACAATAATGAAAATAAGCCAATTCCTGGGTCCTTTCCATGTGCCAGGCGCCGTGCTCCACACTCCACATGCATTAACCAGCCGAACCCCCGCAGCCACCAGGAAAGGTAGGGAGCATCATTTTTGGAAACTGACAGAGAAAGTGAATAGTTTTGTCAGGTTGTGCGGACAGGACGGGATGGAAGCCAGTATTTAGTAGATCAAGTGGCCAGTATCTTGATGCCAGACTCTGGGCTTTTAGCTGCTCCCTGTATGGCCTGAATTTCTCTGAAATCAAGGGAAAATCCCAAGTAGAGGGAATTCTAGGAGAGGGAACTTAGACATACAAAGGCAGAGAGCCAGCAGACTGGGAGCCCATCAATCAGTGTTGCTGGCGGGGATGAGCTCTGAAGGACATGATGCAGGAGGTACGGGGGGGGGGGGGGGACAACCAGGAGGGCATTTTTTGCTACAATTAGGAATCTGAGTTCTGTGCTATGTAGTCTACAAAGAACAAGAAAGATTTTGAGCAAGACTAAGATAAAAAAAAAAAAAACCCAGAGCTGCCCAGGGAAAGATGGATGAGGGCAGAGGCTAGGGGCTCCACATGCCAAGCTAAGGAGTGTTTGCAGTGATGTGAAAAGGTGTTGGCAAGAGTTAAAAGTGACCCTCCTTTGCCTTTTTCTCTCTGCCTGTCAATCTAACCCATTGAGATGGAAGGTTGTTGAGTTTATTTGATTTCGGGAAATGATATATTCTTTATGGTTTTTTTTCTTTCTCTCGCTATCTTCATTCTCCCCCTGGACTGCATATCATTGCATGCAGTGGCCTGCACATTCTCAGTTTTCGCCAAGAAATGTACTTTCGGGTTTGTCGGGCCTGTAAAACATGAAATTAACCAGTGTCATATCTTTCACGCCCTCCTCCCTGCTCACCCAGGAGCCCAAATTAAATTTCACACCGAACAATCCGAGCCGCTGACATGCTCCACAGACACCCAGCACATGGCTTTGATGGCTGCAAGGTGGACATCTCTGTCACCGGGCTCCATGTCAACCCCGCCACCACTTCCTGTCTTGACGGCAAAATGTAGCTGATGTTGGACTTGGTCTCAAGCTGCTGCAAATTCCCCCGGGGCCAACGGGATGTGCCCCTGAGCCCGTGAGTGTTTGCACAGAGGTTCACAGCTCAGAGAGCAGTGTCTGGGCGAGCCTGCAGAGCTGGGACCATCACACGCATCTCACAGGTCCGGAAACCTAGGCTTGGAGAGGTAGACAAGGCCACGGGGGTCTTGGGCCACATGGCAAGTCCCTGCTGTACCTTTAGATACGAAGTATTTATGGCTAGCAAGGACAAACCTGATAAAAGGCTGTCCCTTGGTAATTTTTTGAAAGTAGAAATAACCACTTTTTTTCTTTCCACCTCACCCTTTAGTTTAGACCCCACCTTTCTCCAGTTCTAAAAGAACCCCATCGCTGTCGTGCTCGCTCCTTGCCGTGTCTTTCTCACTCACTGTGCCCAGACACAGCTCTGCATTTTCCTCCTCGCCCTGACTGTACCAGCCTGTACTCTCCACCCAGCCTGCTTTTTCCCAGAACACCCGCCTGTCCAAGAGTGCCATCTTCAACCTCAGCTCAAGCTGCCCTTCCACTAAAATGTAGTTCTGTGTCTTCCTCGTAATTAGTTTGTCCCTAGCCATGGGCCCATGCACGCAGAGTAAGATATTTCACTCTGTGACCATGCCATTGGAGGCCAGGTGCCACGCCCAGTTCCCAAAGGCTCGCTATGCAAAGCAGCGCTGTGAGTACGGAGGCCATCCGTGCATCCTGTGCTACTTCCTGTTTCCCTCATCAAATCCAACCTCTTAACTGCTCTTCATCTTTCAGCGCTTTTGCTGGGTGGGTGTCTAAATTGGTTTTAGGGGTTAACCCGGTAATAGACAGTTAATCTGATGGATAAGCCTAGGGAATGCTGCCGATGGTGCCACTGAGTAATGCTTCTCGGATTTGTTTACCTTTGAGGGTACTTAGACAGCCAGTGGACAAACTTTGGAGGCAGGGGAAGGTACAGAAAGACAAAAGGAAAAGGTAAGCCTTACTAGCGGTGGGGAATAATCACACTGGAAGGCATTTTTGAGTCTATCTAGTCTAAAACTGAATGCTTTCTATTGTTCCTCCCTTAAACAGTCCTCTTTTAACTGGTGTTCAAACTCCTCATGTAGCAAGGCGGTCATTATCTCACAAAGCAGCACCTCTTATACTGGGATCTCATTGTGAGACACGCTTTATCAAGCTTAAATTTGCATTTTCCCTTCCGTGCAATGGCTCTGGTCCTACCCCTGGAACAGCCGTGGTACTCCTTCCATGACTGACACATTGGCCCTGGTCCTGCCCCTGGAATGACCCTGGTACTGCTTCCATGACTGACACACCGGCCCTGGTCCTGCCCCTGGAACGACCCTGGTACTCCTTCCATGACTGACACATTGGCCCTGGTACTGCCCCTGGAACAACCCTGGTACTCCTTCCATGACTGACACAATGGCCCTGGTCCTGCCCCTGGAACAGCCCTGGTACTCCTTCCATGACTGACACATGGGCCCTGGTCCCGCCCCTGGAACAGGCCTGGTACTCCTTCCATGACTGACACATCGCTCCGGTCCCGCCCCTGGAACGACCCTGGTACTCCTTCCATGACTGACACATTGGCCCTGGTCCTGCCCCTGGAACAGCCCTGGTACTCCTTCCATGACTAACACATTGGCTCTGGTCCTGCCCCTGGAACAGGCCTGGTACTCCTTCCATGACTGACACATTGGCCCTGGTCCTGCCCCTGGAACGACCCTGGTACTCCTTCCATGACTGACACATCGCTCCGGTCCCGCCCCTGGAACGACCCTGGTACTCCTTCCATGACTGACACATTGGCCCTGGTCCCGCCCCTGGAACGACCCTGGTACTCCTTCCATGACTGACACATGGGCCCTGGTCCCGCCCCTGGAACAGGCCTGGTACTCCTTCCATGACTGACACATTGGCCCTGGTCCTGCCCCTGGAACGACCCTGGTACTCCTTCCATGACTGACACATCGCTCCGGTCCCGCCCCTGGAACGACCCTGGTACTCCTTCCATGACTGACACATTGATACTGGTCCCGCCCCTGGAACAGCCCTGGTACTCCTTCCATGACTGACACATTGGCCCTGGTCCCGCCCCTGGAACAGGCCTGGTACTCCTTCCATGACTGACACTTTGGCCCCGGTCCCGCCCCTGGAACAACCCTGGTACTCCTTCCATGACTGACACATTGGCCCCGGTCCTGCCCCTGGAACGACCCTGGTACTCCTTCCATGACTGACACATTGATACTGGTCCCGCCCCTGGAACAGCCCTGGTACTCCTTCCATGACTGACACATTGGCCCTGGTCCCGCCCCTGGAACAGGCCTGGTACTCCTTCCATGACTGACACTTTGGCCCCGGTCCCGCCCCTGGAACAACCCTGGTACTCCTTCCATGACTGACACATTGGCCCCGGTCCCGCCCCTGGAACAGGCCTGGTACTCCTTCCATGACTGACACATTGGCCCCGGTCCCGCCCATGGAATGACCCTGGTACTCCTTCCATGACTGACACATTGGCCCTGGTCTCACCCCTGGAACAGCCCTGGTACTCCTTCCATGACTGACACATTGGCCCTGGTCCTGCCCCTGGAACAGGCCTGGTACTCCTTCCATGACTGACACATTGGCCCTGGTCCCGCCCCTGGAACAGGCCTGGTACTCCTTCCATGACTGACACATTGGCCCTGGTCCTGCCCCTGGAACAGGCCTGGTACTCCTTCCATGACTGACACATGGGCCCTGGTCCCGCCCCTGGAACAGGCCTGGTACTCCTTCCATGACTGACACATGGGCCCTGGTCCCGCCCCTGGAACAGCCCAGGTACTCCTTCCATGACTGACACATCGGCCCTGGTCCTGCCCCTGGAACAGCCCTGGTACTCCTTCCATGACTGACACATGGGCCCTGGTCCCGCCCCTGGAACAGCCCAGGTACTCCTTCCATGACTGACACATGGGCCCTGGTCCCGCCCCTGGAACAGGCCTGGTACTCCTTCCATGACTGACACATGGGCCCTGGTCCTGCCCCTGGAACAGGCCTGGTACTCCTTCCATGACTGACACATGGGCCCTGGTCCCGCCCCTGGAACAGGCCTGGTACTCCTTCCATGACTGACACATGGGCCCTGGTCCTGCCCCTGGAACGACCCTGGTACTCCTTCCATGACTGACACATCGCTCCGGTCCCGCCCCTGGAACGACCCTGGTACTCCTTCCATGACTGACACATTGGCCCTGGTCCCGCCCCTGGAACAGCCCTGGTACTCCTTCCATGACTGACACATTGGCCCTGGTCCCGCCCCTGGAACAGCCCTGGTACTCCTTCCATGACTGACACATTGGCCCTGGTCCCGCCCCTGGAACAGCCCTGGTACTCCTTCCATGACTGACACATTGACCCTGGTCCCGCCCCTGGGACAGCCCTGGTACTCCTTCCATGACTGACACATTGGCCCTGGTCCTGCCCCTGGAACGACCCTGGTACTCCTTCCATGACTGACACATTGATACTGGTCCCGCCCCTGGAACAGCCCTGGTACTCCTTCCATGACTGACACATTGGCCCTGGTCCCGCCCCTGGAACAGGCCTGGTACTCCTTCCATGACTGACACTTTGGCCCCGGTCCCGCCCCTGGAACAACCCTGGTACTCCTTCCATGACTGACACATTGGCCCCGGTCCCGCCCCTGGAACAGGCCTGGTACTCCTTCCATGACTGACACATTGGCCCCGGTCCCGCCCCTGGAACGACCCTGGTACTCCTTCCATGACTGACACATTGGCCCTGGTCCTGCCCCTGGAACAGCCCTGGTACTCCTTCCATGACTGACACATTGGCCCTGGTCCCGCCCCTGGAACGACCCTGGTACTCCTTCCATGACTGACACATTGGCCCTGGTCTCGCCCCTGGAACAGCCCTGGTACTCCTTCCATGACTGACACATTGGCCCTGGTCCTGCCCCTGGAACAGGCCTGGTACTCCTTCCATGACTGACACATTGGCCCTGGTCCCGCCCCTGGAACAGGCCTGGTACTCCTTCCATGACTGACACATTGGCCCTGGTCCTGCCCCTGGAACAGGCCTGGTACTCCTTCCATGACTGACACATGGGCCCTGGTCCCGCCCCTGGAACAGGCCTGGTACTCCTTCCATGACTGACACATGGGCCCTGGTCCCGCCCCTGGAACAGCCCAGGTACTCCTTCCATGACTGACACATCGGCCCTGGTCCTGCCCCTGGAACAGCCCTGGTACTCCTTCCATGACTGACACATGGGCCCTGGTCCCGCCCCTGGAACAGCCCAGGTACTCCTTCCATGACTGACACATGGGCCCTGGTCCCGCCCCTGGAACAGGCCTGGTACTCCTTCCATGACTGACACATGGGCCCTGGTCCCGCCCCTGGAACAGCCCAGGTACTCCTTCCATGACTGACACATTGGCCCTGGTCCTGCCCCTGGAACAGCCCAGGTACTCCTTCCATGACTGACACATTGGCCCCGGTCCCGCCCCTGGAACAGCCCAGGTACTCCTTCCATGACTGACACATTGGCCCTGGTCCTGCCCCTAGAACGAGCCTGGTACTCCTTCCATGACTGACACATTCAAGTATGTAAAGCCTTCCTCACGTTTCACTTTCTTCCCTCCACTCATTCTACAGAAGGTAACACTGGGTTTCAGAGGGGGAAAAGGGCTTGCTCAACTTAGAAAGAGCCGTAGCCACTCTCCTGGTAACCTTTCCACTGTATCACGAGGACTGTGACGGTGAGTCCTATGTACCACCTTGGCTAGACTAAGTTATGCAATTAAATTCTAATGTAGGTGTTTCTACGAAGATGTTTTATAGATTTTCATCACATGTACAATCTGTTGATTGCAAAGATCATCCTCCCCAGTCTGGGTGGGCCTCATCTAATCAGGTGAAAGCCATTAAGAGCAAGACAGGGATTTCCCAAGGAAGAAGTCCAACTGATGGATAGTAATTCCAGTCTGCTGGCCTGCCCTACAAATAGACAGACACACGCACGCACTACTGGCTCTGTTTCTACTTTGTCAACCTGAACCCTGATTAATACAAGGAGTGTTGTCTATATCTACAGACTTGATCACGGGGTGGGGGAGGAGGATTTCAGACTCTAAGACAAGACTGAAAGTGGGGGCATTCAGGGAGAGGGAGCCCCTCAGCTCCTATCACAACCGACCATGAGCCTGGGGCCCGCGGCGGCATTGCTGGTCTGGTGGCCTTCCCAGAGTGTAATGGAGCCCCGTGCACTCAGGAGCACAAGCAGGTAGGGGGAGCCACGGCTTCTTATCGTGCTCATGGAGGAGGAGCGGACTCTGGCCCCTTCCCAAGCAGGCCCTCGGCTCTTCCTCCTGCTGCGCCAGGCTGAACGGGGAGAGGAGCCGACCAGACTGCTTCTCCCGGAGGCTAATGAGATCGATCAGAGGCCGGTGACACTTGGGTTAGGCTAGCACCTGCTCTTCTGAGGCCTGGGGCTTTCCATAACCTGGGAAGGAATTTGCTGCTATGGCTTGCTCAGCTTGCTTAAGAAAGTTTATCGGAGAATCCCTTGCGCTAGTGAAGACTTGGCATGCTTTTAAAACTGCCCCAGGACACTGCTGAGTACACAGCATTGACTGGGGCTGAGGATAGGCTGGGAGATGGCAGGTTCAGCCCCTGGGATCAGCTTCCCAACGGCGGAGAGGCGGTTGAGTGGTGTGATAATAGCATGCTTCGGGGCTGAGCTAAGACCTAATTTCATATTTCTTAGTTACCAGTTGTGTGACTTCTCTGAGACTCAGTTTCTCCATTTGTAAAACAGAAATAAAAATGGTATTTATTCCCTTCTAAGTTTCCATAAGGGTTATTTAGCACTTGTACATACATGGAATACATGGAACACATACAAATTTCCCGGCATGTCAGTGCTCAGTAAATGTTTGCTATGGTTATTGTTAGTCACTCCATCCTTAAGACATCTGACTCAAGTTTCATTTGCTCTCAGTCATGGTTGGAAACTTGTCCTTAACAGATAGCAGAGTGATGAAGAGCCTGAGCTTTATCATCATGCAAGCCAGAGCCTCTCCATCTTCCTGACTCGGAACAAGAGAATTGACTGCTGAGTTAGCTCATGTGAAAATGGGCACAAAGATACCCAGAAAGGTGATGTAACACAACGGGTATGAGAATAGCACTAGGGTCCAGCTGCCAGGGTTCGAATCCCAGCTCCATCAACTTGATAGCAGTGTGGCCTTAGACAAGTTGCTTACTCTCTCTTTGCTGTAGTTTCCTCATTGATAAACTGGAGACAACAAAAGCACCTCTCTCTTATGGGGATTAAATGCATTAAATATGTATAAAAGCTTGGAACAATGCCTAACACTTGGTAAGAACCTGATGAATGACCATGATTCTAACTGTGCTCTGGGTAAGGATTAAATGAGATAATGCCTTAAAAATATCTGGTACCTAGCAGGCGCGCAATAAAATAACAGCAACTATAGTAGTTGCTAATGCGTATAGTATTAATAACAGTAATATCATCATCATAGTCTGTCCTTTGGAGACCAAATACACCTTCTCAAGGGTAAGGTTCATCTTCGGGCTTCTCTGCTTTAATCCCTTTTAACTTTCTAGATTCCTGTGGCTGATGGACAGTAGCTCCATGTGGCTTCTCTGTTAAAATAAGAAGTCTTCAGTAACTTCCACGTGCAGAATGAAATGCAGCCTCTGGACTTCTTTAATTGAACCTCCATGATTTAGCTTTCCAGTAGCTCTTCCAGCTTCATGTCTACTCTTGTGCAATTCCCCATCTCTTCCCTCTTCTACTGCACAATCTGGGTGCCTCCCCGCACCCCCAAGCACACAGCGAGTGCATGGACGTCTCTTGATGGACCCGAGATGATGATTGACAGTAGACCAGCGCTTTTCAACATTTTCACATTTGGGGATGGGTGAAAATAGGAGAATTATTTCGGGGATTGATAAGGCAGAAATCATCCTGAGTATCTGAATTCTACTAAGATCATTGGGTCTATAATACTTATGCAACATTAGGGTGACTAACTCTTTTGGGACTGACATGAAATAGCTGGCTGACCGGTCTGCAGACCAGCAGTTGAAAAACACTTCTTTAGACCTTCCAGGCTGAAGTGATATCAGTCTGGACAACGTGAGGATCACATAACCGTAATAGCAACCAGACATCAGCTACCTGCTGTGTACCGGGCACTATGCTAAATACTTTACAGGTAGTCCTCCCTGCCAGTGGAATACTCATGGTGACTTTCTGAGGCAGGAATTATTGGTCCCTTTCTAGAAAGGGAGAAGGTGAGGCTCAGCCAGGTAAAGGACTTCCCCAAGGTGCTAGTTATTCCACGGCGAGTTGCTCACAGGCTTATTGTCTTACATCCCTGGCTCCTTATTTATTTAAAATTTTTTTTAATTTTTATTCATTTTAATTTACTGTGTTAACATGGATTCAAGTGTCCCACCCAATATAACACCCTCACCCCCACCTCCGTTTCCCCCATTATACCCCTTGGCCCCCCACTTCCCTCTGGGATTTCCTGTCCTGTTATCTGTTTGACCCAGCTATCCAACTTTTAGGAATGTATCCTAAGAAAAAAAAATTTTAATATAGCAAGCACAGAAATGTAGAGATATCATATATGCATGGTTTGATGGACGGTATAAACCAAATAGATCCATGAACTAAAATGAAGAGAGAAAACAAACATGAATAACAGCCCCCCAACCTCTGACACTCCCGTCTGGCTCCTACTGCCCCGAGGGTAACCAGTATTGTGATTTAGTGTGTTCAACGTCACATCAATCATCTGTTCATATGTTCAAAGACATGGGTTATTCTCCTATTTTTTGGACTTGATAAAAATGAAATTGTCTGTACCTATATTCTTTGGCTTAAGATATATGTGTAAGATTCATCCATACCATTACCTACAGTTGTAGGTCATTCATTCTCATTGCTGATAGTACGTATTTCCTATTGAATTACCCACCACTCTGTGTTGGATGGACCCGGCCATGTGCAAAGCTTCAATAAAGACCAGCCTATGAATCTGAATAACACCACGGCGCTCAGCACTTGGAAAAATAGGGTTGGTGCTATGCATGTAAGCAGGCTGTACATGTGTTAAAAAGTAAAGGGAAAGACATTAGTGAAATTATATGCACATAACACAGAGAGATAGAGGGCAGGATAGTGAATCATGGAGGGAACTGGGAAAGGTGGTGGGGGGAGGGGGCAAAGGGGTGTCAAGGAGAACACGGGGGGAAAGGGAGGGAGATATATTTGGGGGAACACTTGTAACTATGTAAACACAACAAATTAAAATCAATAGAAAAAATAAAAGTAAAAGGAGGCAGGGTCAGCTGATACCCTTCAAGTTCAATACCTGATTCAGGTATTAGTTTAAAGACTCTGTCTAAGTCCAAGCACAGAAGCTTACACACATGATTAAGAATGTGGAAATCTCTCAGAGAATTTCTCTAGGCATTTCTAGAGTAGCAACCCCACACAAAGAACAGAGTGAACTGTTTCTGCCCCAGAGGCACACATCCCCACCCTGCTCCCTCTCTTGTCTCAGGAGCTGTCTGGCGTCCAGGACCTGGGCACTCCGTTTCGCTCTACCCTGGTTGCCCTCCCCGGGCATGACAGCACAGTCAGCCTACACTGACAGCTTCTGCCAGGCGCATCCTGCTCGGCGGCTCTACACCTTACTTATCCCTCCAGCTGCTCGGGGTATGAGTACAGTCTCCAGGCTCCTGGATAGCAATGCCCTGCGGTCCCGGCGCCCATGGATGCCTTTTCGGTATTACACAGTTTTATATCTCTGTACTAAGCCAGACGTGTATGTGAGAGCTCTTAGGCAGCCAAGCCGCATTCAGGCTTTCCCCTCAGCAGGAGAAGAGTGAGCGTGCACGGCCAGGCAGATATTGTTGCTTTATTATCTCTGACGAGGAGCACTGTTTGGAAGGGGTTCAATCCGGTGACTCCTTACTGTCACAAGGACGTCAGTGTCAAGTACCCTAAGCAGAAAGAGCCCGTTTTAGGCCCTGGCAGGTTGGCTCAGCGGTAGAGCGTCGGCCTGGCGTGCGGGGGACCCGGGTTCGATTCCCGGCCAGGGCACATAGGAGAAGCGCCCATTTGCTTCTCCACCCCCCCCCTCCTTCCTCCCTGCCTCTCTCTTCCCCTCCCGCAGCGCATGCAGGAGTCTATCTGACTGTCTCTCCCCATTTCCAGCTTCAGAAAAATACAAAATAAATAAATAAATAAATAAAGGCATTGAAGGAAAAAAAAAAAAAAAAAAGAGCCCATTTTGTCAGGCATGCTCTGATGTCCTACAGAGAGTCCTGAATTCTCCCATTCAACAGGTTAATTTAGGAAGCTACGTTAGGGAATCTTTCCCGACCAACACATTCTGCAGGCCCATCAGAATATGTAGTCATATTCAATAATAACGGGGACACCTCTCGTCTGCATGGCATTTTATAATGGGGAAAGCACTTCTTACATGTTTCTGAATGTCATGGGCATGGCCGTGTCTATTTCAATACCCCCTTCTGCTGTGATTGACGGACGAGAAAGCAGGTTCAGAGGTGTAGATGTGACCAAGGTTGCATAGCTGAGACAGGTCTCAGTTGTGGTTCTGTTGATGTTAAATGCCCTTTGAAGACATCCTGCCTTCTGCCTAACACAAGGTATTTTGGGGGGAGTACCTACGGGATTCTTCTGTAGATAAGGAGATTACTTGGTGATTCTTACCTTAGAGAAAAAACATGGGGTTCAAATAGTCTCTCTTGTGCTACATGGATATGTGGGTCCTCCATCAGCTACCAGTTAATTCTCAACAGCTATTGGTATGCGACGGTGGCCCTAGGAAGACCTTTAATAGTAAGTGAAAGGGCAGCTCCAAACCTGCAGACTGTAGTCCACCCGAGTGGGGTCAAGGTCCCTGTCCCTCGTGATTCCCTGAACCGGCAGCTTCCGGTTCCTAATCCTAGAAGCCACACTACTCAGCTCAAGGTTTCGTTCCTTTCTGAATCTCTGCATTTGATCCTGCCTCCTCTTTGATTGCGTTGGAGTCTCGGATGGGTCTTGCCACTTCTCTGTTTTGCATCCTGGTTTGAGTCTTGCTATTCTCTACTCTTCTGTCTACCCAAAGCCTGGAGAGGATTTGAGGTTCTTTTATGTGAGGAGATACTGGTTCTGTTTACAGATAGCCCTGCCCCAACCCCTGCCTGCACCTGAGGTGAAGTGGGTGACCCTTCTGTTTGGATGAAAGTAAGATTCTGATTCTGAAAGTTTTCCCACGGGATAACTGTGTGGTCCCTCTTCATCTGACATCTACAACACAGACACAAGGAACTCTCGTAGCATAAAGCACGGGATTATCTCTTTGACAGGGGACTTGATTCTCCATGTCAGAAATCATCAAACCTTTCTTGTAAATAGCCAGATAGTGAATATTTTAGGCTTTGGGGCCATCTGACATCTGTGGTACCTACTAAATTTTGTCATTGTAGCCTAAAAGCAACCATATATAATATGTAAATAAATTAGTATGGCTAAGTAAACCTTAATTTACAGAAAAAGACAGCAGGCCTAATTTAACCTACGGGCCATAGTTTCTTGGCCCCCAATCTATAGGACCAGTTTCAATTCAAGGATCCCACCTCAATTTACTGCAATCCAGAAGGTGCCAAAAATTAGTGATGACATTAGATATTTGACAGCACAATCACATGGCCATGTTAATTTCTCTTAATTTAACTCTTCAACTGGATAGGTTGCACGCTGGGTCGATTAATCCTTCAAATAATTTTTCTACTTAAATTTTGAAGGGAAGAAATGCTAAAGGGCAAGACAGAATAAAAAGAGCAAGTTGAGATATTTTTGGTCGCAATAAAGGATCTTGACTTACAATGGCTTAACCCAGTACATTTATTATTCAGACAGTTAAGCCAGAGTCGGTTGATCTCACGGTGGACCGAGTGGCTCTAAACTCGTCTACAAGAATATAGACCCTTTGCATCTCCTCCCCTGGCCCCTCTCACTATGTTGGTTTCAGATCCTTGTGTTGGTCAGCTCATAGGTGCAAGACAGAAGTAGTACCTCGAACATCACATCATCACAGGTCTATGTCCAAAGTAGGAAGGAAAGGGATCAAGCAAAGAACCTACTCCTTACTTAGGTTTTCTTTTATGAGGAATACAGGTGTTTCCAAGGAGCCTCTCTGAAGACTTGTCTCACCTTACCCAGAATTAGATCACATTCTCATCCATAGCTAATCACTAGCAAAGGAGAACGGGATGGCCCAATGGCTTAGAAATACATGTTGACCCCTAGATGCAGAGTCCAGACTGACAGTTGCCAGAGGGGAAGGGGGTTGGGGGCTGGGTGAAAAAGGTGAAGAGATGAAGAAGTACAGATTGGAAGTTACAAAACAATCATGAACTGTAAATTACAGCATAGGGAATACAGTCGATAACATTGTAATAACTATGGATGGTGTCAGGAGAGTTCTGGGAATTTCGGGAGAACACTTTGTAAAGTTCCGTATGATTGTCTAACCACTGTGCCATACACCTGAAACTCATACAAAATCATATTCGATGTAAATTGTAATTGAAAAATAAAATTAAAAAAAGAAAAAAATGGGCATTATTTTTAAGCTAATTGGTATAACTTCACAACAAAGATATAACAGCTCTGAAAATAAAAGTCATAATTCATTCTCTAGGGTGGGGTACATTCTCTTCAATGAAACTGAATAGGATGTACAAGGAGGCAGGCGTTGAAGGAAGGAGATAACGTGGGGATGGCTGGTGGGGAGGGAACCAAGAGTTTAGATCACATAAAAATGCGAGGAAGACACTACATCCCTCTGTGAAGGTGTTGTCACACACAGACTGCTGGGGTAAGACGAGGGTGAGACACCATCCTGAATTCAAGTTCTAGCTGAGTCCTGGTTTTCAGTCCCAGTGGTTCTCAAACATGAGTGCTCCTAACAATCACGAGGAGCCCCTGTTACAATGCTGTGTCCCGGGTCCCTGCCCCAGGAATTCTGATGATTAACTAGTTCCTGAAGGGGAGCAGGAATATGTTTTGCAACAAGACCACCAGGAGATCTGATGCAGGTAGTCTGTGGCTCACCCCATGAGAATCGATGACTACATAACCCTGGAGCCTGGTTGCGAGTGACGCACACGGTAGCCGCAACTGTCCTAAAGCACTTCCGGTGTATCTTACAAGCAGGGATGCGGAAACGGAAATACTGGGGGTATGGAGCTTCCCTTTGTTGCACGAAAGAAACAGATCAGGGACTCTTTCATCACATGACTATCAAGCCAACGTGCCTGTGTCACATGTATTGTCTACGACGCATGCACAGGCACGTTGCAAGATTGACCATGAAATTAGGGGGATTCGTGTGAATGGGACTTGTAAGCTACATGGTATTTTATAGAGACAACATAGGACAAAGACTCTGGGTGCAGAGAAACTCGGGTTTAATCCCTAATATTATAGGTTTGGACATGAGATTAAACTTGACAGCCTTCGGGTCCACGTTTATGAAATGGAAGAAAGTATTTTCCCTTTATCTTTTGATAGACTGATTGTTTAAAAAAATTTAGAAAAAAAAATTATCAATGTAAAGCATTTATTGTGGAGCTTAGAGCCTCTATATACTCAATAAATGTCAGGACTCATCACCATCACTGTCCTCATCATATTTGTAGTAGTAGTGGATGGTTTTCTTTATATGTATGCATGTTTACAGTTATTATGGTTGTCTTACTAATTTTCTCATTTATAGATGTGAAACTGAGTCCCAGCAACGTGAAATAACTTGCCAAGTTTACCAAATTAGTTGGCTGAGTTGGGTCTCGAACTCAAATTGATTTGTGATTCTTTAATCAAATCCTCCAATAACCTACATAGAAATGTGAGCCAGTTTCCTGGCACAAGTTAAGAAAGCACCCCACTCTAGGGAAAGCTGTTTTTTTTTTTATTTTAGCCCTCACTTCTCTCCTCCTCCCCCTTTCTCCCTCCCAAACATCTTCCCTCTCTGCCTTTTTCCTTCTCCCACTTTCTCTCTCTCCCTGACCTGTGCCCTGGCCACTCACTATGCAGGAGGCCTACTGGGGTAATTAAAAAAAGGAGTCAGGGTGCTCATTGGTGGGACCAGGAGGCACGTTGATGTGGCTCAATCTTCTGGGAATTGACTGCAATCAATTTCTCTGAAGGGCTGTCCAAGGCTGCAGCTGTGAGCGCTCAGTGAGCTGATCAATGGTGGCCTTGAGCTCAGTGGAGGTTGACAAAGCAGTGGCGGCAGCCTCAGGGCTGTCTGTGGCCAGCGGGCCAGCCCAAGCCCAAGGTCAGCCTCTGTACCCTCCTCCTCTTTCCCCTCTCCACACAGCTCCCTGGCAGAAGTGTCAAAACAAGATGGGGCAGCTGGAAACCCATGAGAAATGTTCCTGGAAGCTCTGAGGGGAAGTAAGAAAACTCATTTGCTAAAGATAATAAAAATAATAATAATCTCATATTCATCATCATAAATATAATGACAGTGGTGGTAATAATGTTAGGGTACCTGGTTTTATCTTCTGCTCTCTGAACGTGAAACTACATCTCTATATCCAAATGAAAGTCATTTAAGGGCTGTTGTTTTGTGGCAAATAGAATTCATTACATTTAATAAAATGTTAATTGATGTGAAAGAAGAAAGCCTAGGCTTTCTATTTCATACAGTGGCTCCTCCATTAAAGAAACAGTCAGTACTATGACAGTCTAGCACCCAGCATGAATTGCATCTTGCACCTAGTAGGTGCGATGTCCCTTTTGTTTAAAAGTGCAAGACACCGTGTTATAGGCTGTGAATAAAAATTCAATGAATAAAATATGCCTCTTGCTTTCAAGAAATTCATATTCTAAAAGTACCATGTAAACAGAGTACTTAGTCCATTTGGGCTGCTATAAAAACAATACTAGAGACTGTATAGCTTATAAACAACAGAAATCGACTTACTTCTCCCAGCACTGGAGGCAGAAGGCTGAGATCAGGGTGCCCGCATGGTCAGATGAAGGCCTTCTCCTGGTTTGCAGACTTCTAAGGGTGTCCTCACATGGTGGAAGGGGCCAGGGTGCTCTATCAGCCTTCTTTCATAAGAGTACTAATCCCATTCACTAAGTCTTCACCCTCATGACCTAACCACTGCTGAAAGGCCCAACCTTCTACTACCATCACATTGTGTTTTAGGAGTTCAACGTATGACATTTAGGGGGACACGGTCTGACCATAGCACAGGGGATTATGATAATAAAGATGTAAACTAAGCCATCAAGGAGGCAGAAGAAAATGAGTTAGTTCTAGTGGGGTCAGGGTAAAAGGGAGGGGGCAGGGTGGATAATGTGAGCTCCAGTTTGAAAATTCTATATAATGTCTCCAAGAAGAAACACTCGTTTAAGGCAGAGAGAAAAGCATAAAGGAAGGAGAGTGCGCAGCAAGTTTGCTGGAGGCAAGAAGTCTAGTGCACTTGCAAGGCGCTTGAAGGAAGAGTCACCCAAAAAGGTTGGAGAGGTAGGCAGGAGCTTAGAGAAGAAGGGCCCCCATCTTATGCAAAGAAATCTATGCATTTTCTCTTTCTATCCCTTAGCCAATAGGAACCACAAAATGTTCTTACTAGAAGAATATTCAGTTCTCATCTGGAAACTGGATCAGTATAAATAGAAGAGAAAGAACAGAAGCAATTATGCAGAACAGAAGGCAGAGGCTCAATGAGGCTGGAGTACATCACCCAGGGCAGCAGCCAACAGTAGATCTTGTACCCAAGGGTTTGACTCAGATTCCAGTATATGTTCAATATTGTATGCCAGAAAGGAAGGTAAGAGCACTGATTTTGGAATTATGTAGATGTAGTTTAAATCCTGGCTCTGCCACTTTTGGGCTAAATGATCTTGAATAAATCAGTTAACCTCCCAGAGGCTCAATTATTTCATCTATAAAATGGGACAAAATGCCTATCAGGATAATACTGAATGTGAATATATATATATAATATATATATATATATATTATATATATATATATATGCAGAGTTCTTAGCATGTTGTAAGATTTTGATAAATGTTAGATGTCATTATTATTAATATTAATTTCAAATACTCTACCCATGTTTCCTTTCTGAACCCTTCTTCCACTTCTTTTGACATTTCTTTGAATACTTTAGTATCTTGGATTAATGTTCAGTGTGATGATGGAATATCAGAAAAGCTATTTTGGTTTGGAGGGACTTCCCCTCACCATTTGGAATACACTAGCCAGCTGAATATCATATATCACACGGAGAAAGCTTGAGGACGATGAGACTATTAGGAAGGACATGCAAACAAACCATTGTGTATTTCAAAAGCTATCAGTTTTTAAATGGGTAAGAGTCCCTCTTGTTTGGTTTCAAAGGTTAAAGTTTTAACAGCAGGTGGAAGTTACAGGAAAGCTTGTGTTATTTTGATAAAGAGAACTCGAATGACTCCGGCAGTCTGCAAGTCAAATGTGCTAAATCACATGGCAGCAAGTTGCCCACTGCTGAAAGGACCTGAGTTGAGATTGATGACTGCAACAGATATTTTAACCGGTGACTGAGTTAAATGATCTCCAGAGCCCTTTCATTAACACCATGATGTCATCCACTAAATGTAAATAAAGGAATCCATTTATAAATGCGTTGGAGTTTCTAAATGAGCTATTTGGTGGAGTAGGGTATGCGTATTGAGAGCCAGGAGCCAAAATCACTCTGTAGAAGTGGGTATGTTTTCCAGCACAGGGGCAAGTCACACTCTTTCTCCTTCACCACAGTCCACACCATCTCCTGTTGCCTTATCCTAATGACCCATTTACTTTAACTGCTTGACCCTGTATGGAAAGAGGGCTAGACCAAAAATCAGGAGACTCAGTTCTGCTCTGGGCTCTGCCAATGAATGCTTTGCTCTGTTACTTCCAGTTAACACCTTCTCATCTCAGCCTCTGTGTCTTACCTGCAAAATAAGAGTGTTGGGTTCAATACTTAATTGCCTTTTCTGCACTAGCAATCTGAGTTCTATTTCATAAGGAGAACAACTCACTCTAACAACCTTCCTTGGAAAAGCAATGCCTTTCTTTGCTCCCTGGAGGAAGTGGGTGTGTATGTGTTGTCTTTTCCAAGAAATGTAATTTATAATCATCAATAAAAACTGATCAGTCTTCTTGGCTTTTCCTGGATTCCCAAGTCATTCGAATAATTAAAATGAGATGAAAATATCCTAGTACTGCCAATGTGTTCTCTGTGGAGATAAACACTTCCTAGGCTTTGTATTCAAAATAGTTAAAGCCCCCGCCCCCGCCACCCTCTATTAACTGAACTGGTTTAATTGACCAAAGCTTGATTTGCTAGTTGTTGCTGTTGTTCCCTTACAGAGAATGGCAGTTAAAAATATGAAGGAAATAACAAAGAGTGAAGAGAAACTCAAAGATTAACAAAATTAAAAATAATAATATAATGACTGCCTGGAAACATGTAGAATGGTCATTCTGAAGCTTATGGGGAAGGTTTTTGCAGCCCTGAAACCAACTCCACTGTGACGAGAGTCCATTTACTAATTGCGTGACACCCGGCGCTCCTTCTGCTCACATTACAGGAAAGTCCCTCTTATCTGCTGCGATCAGGATCTGTAATTGTAGGTTAATGGGAAGTCAGAGAACGCAGAGGGGCCCTGCAGTATTAAAGAGCCGTCTACTACCTAGGAGGGTCTAACCTGCAACGGGCATTAGCCAAATCTTCAAAGGGAACGTAAACTATTGGTTCATGCAGAGAATTGATTCGTTCAGAAGTCAAGGGTGATCATATTTAAACAATTAGAAAGTACAGAAGAGCAAAAGGAAAGATAATTGACTAAATCTACTCTAAGACAATTAGCATTCTTATATAAGTACTTCTAGACCTTTCTCCTCTCAAATATTTTCAGTAAGTAATTTACACATATACCATATATCTCAATATACTTATAAGTAAGTAAATTATGTAAAGGGTCATACAAATAAGTCACTTTATAACCCACATTTTACTTAATATGTTATACACATCAGTTAACAGTCATAAATATAAATACATATTGTTTTATTAGCCATTTTATTTCCTCACTTAAAATCCGCATTTATTGGCCCTGGCCAGTTGGCTCAGTGGTAGAGCATCGGCCTGGCGTGCAAGGGGTCCCGGGTTCGATTCCCAGCCAGGGCACACAGGAGAAGCGCCCATCTGCTTCTCCACCCCTCCCCCTCTCCTTCCTCTCTGTCTCTCTCTTCCCCTCCCCCACCGAGGCTCCATTGGAGCAGAGATGGCGCAGGCGCTGGGGATGGCTCCTTGGCCTCTGCCCCAGGCGCTAGGGTGGCTCTGGTCGCGACAGAGCGACGCCCCAGAGGGGCAGAGCATCGCCCCCTGGTGGGCAGAGCATCGCCCCTGGTGGGCGTGCTGGGTGGATCCCGGTCGGGCGCATGCGGGAGTCTGTCTGACTGTCTCTCCCCGTTTCCAGCTTCGGAAAAATACAAAACAAAACAAAACAAAACAAAAAAAACCGCACTTATTAAAAAAAAAAATCCGCACTTATTCACAAAATGCCAGCTATGACACATTTCTGTTTTTTCAGGTTTTCTACAACCGGCATGAATTCATTATAAGCATGCACGTAAAAATGTGAAAAACAAAGAAACAAACCAAGAATGCAAATATACTGGTTAAGAAGCGGCAAAATGAAAGGTGAACAGTATGGGTTTGTGAATCAAACATACTTAGTTTCAATTTTTAAATCTGTGCCTATATACTGTGTGACTTTGGGCAAGTGACCTCGCCTACCTGAGTTTCAGTTCTGGCGTCTAACAGTGGGAGAAATGAAACAAATCAAGGAGGCTTGTTACAAGGGTTCAAGATAGCACCGTCGGTGCGCTGGACTTGGCTCACAATAAGTAGTAGCTTGCGGATGATAAGTGTCGTCATCATCAGTGCTGTATCTGGTTTGGAAAAAAAATACATGGCAAGGTGAAAAAACAATGAGTAAAATTCCACTTTGTTTTGGAAGTTCCTGATACCAATACCCAAGAATGCTCCTTGATTCCTGGATGTCATGTATAAGAATGTCCTATTCCATTTACAGAATATTCCCCTTGCCAATTAAAAATAGCTGTGGCACTTTGAATTAATTCAAGGTGGTTAAGAACTGTTCAGGATAACTTATAACAATAAAACAAATTCAAACAAATAACAGGGTCACACAATTTTGTTAAGGGACTATTTGCTACCCCTATATTTTTAACAACTTTACTGAAATAATATTCACATAGTATACAATTTATCCAATTTAAGTACAAAAGTCACTTTTTTTAGGACAGGCATAATGTTGTGCAACCTGATATCATCATGATCAATTTTGGAACATTTTCATAACCCTCTTCCAAAAGAAACCCCATAACCATCAGCAGTCATTCCCATTTCTCCCACCTAGCTTTTTGAGGAACTGCTAAGGTGTTTTCCAAACTGATTGTATCATTTTACATTTCCAACAGCAGTGCGTGACTATTCCAACTTACCCACATTCTTCTCAACATGTGTTATTATCGGTCTTCTTTTTTTCTTTTTTCTTTTTTTTTTTTTTGTATTTTTCTGAAGCTGGAAACGGGGAGAGATAGTCAAACAGACTCCCGCATGCGCCCGACCGGGATCCACCCGGCACGCCCACCAGGGGGCGACGCTCTGCCCACCAGGGGGCGATGCTCTGCCCCTCCCGGGGCGTCACTGTCACGACCAGAGCCACTCTAGCGCCTGGGGCAGAGGCCAAGGAGCCATCCCCAGCGCCCGGGCCATCTCTGCTCCAATGGAGCCTCGCTGGGGGAGGGGAAGAGAGAGACAGAGAGGAAGGGGGGGGGGGATGAAGAAGCAGATGGGCGTTTCTCCTGTGTGCCCTGGCCGGGAATCAAACCCGGGACCCCTTGCACGCCAGGCCGACGCTCTACCACTGAGCCAACCGGCCAGGGCCATTATCGGTCTTCTTGATGACAGCCGGGCCAGGGTGTGTGCAGTGGTAGCTCGTGTTTTTTATTTTTATTTATATAATGGCTAATGATGTTGCACATCTTTCCTTAAGCTTATTGGCCATTTGTAAATTTTCTTTGGGGAACTGTCTATGCAGGCCTTTCACACATTTTTTAAACTGGTTATTTATTTTACCGTTGAGTTGTAAGAGTTCTTCGTATATTCCAGATATAAATCTCTGCAAATATGTTATTTGTAAATATTTTCTCCATTCTGTGAGTTCTCTTTTCACAGCCTTCATGATGTTGTTTCAGATATATTTTTCTAAATTTTGATGAAGTCCAATCTATCTATTTATTTTTCTATCATTTGTGCTTTTAATGTCTTATATACATATAAGAAACCATTGAACCTAAGGTCACAAAGATTTATGTTTTCTTCTAAGAGTTTTATAGTTTGACCATGAATGTGAGGGTTCTGGGCTCTCAATTCTACTTTATTTATCTACATTTTTATTCTTATGCCAGTACCATACTACCTGTTTTACATTAAATTTTAAAGTCAGAAATTGTGAGTTCTCCAGACTTCTCTCCCCTGTTCAAGATTCTCTATCCCCCAGTCAAATATGCTGAGTCTCTTGCATTTCCGTAGAAATTTTATTTTATTTTTATTTATTTATTCATTTTAGAGAGGAGAGAGAGAGGGAGGGAGAGAGGGGGGGAGAGAGAAAGAGAGAGAGGAGAGAGAGAGAGACAGGGGGAGGAGCTGGAAGCATCAACTCCCATATGTGCCTTGACCAGGCAAGCCCAGGGTTTCGAACTGGTGACCTCAGCATTTCCAGGTCGACGCTTTATCCACTGCGCCATCACAGGTCAGGCTCCGTAGAAATTTTAGATTCAGTTTATCAGTTTCTGAGAAGAGTCAGCTGCGATTTTGACAGGGATTACCTTACATCCATGGATCAATCTGAACAGTATTAACCCTTCTGATCCATGAGCATGATGCCTTCTCATTTCTTTATATTTTCTTTCATTTCCTTTAAAAAATATGTTTTTAACTTCTTTTTCGACCTTTATTTGTATCTTATTTTCAATGCTCTTATAAAGGGCATTGTTTTCTAAATTTCATTTTCTATTTGTTCACTGCCAGTTTGTGGTAATACAACTGATTTTTGTATATTGATCGTGTGCCTTAAAAATTGTTGAACTCTCTTTTAGCTCTAATAATTTTTATGTATTCTTAGAGTTTTCTACATACAAGTTCATGACATCTCTAGATAGAGATAGTTTCTTTCTCTCCAATTAGAATACACATATTAAATACATATTATCTGTTAAGTCCCTTGGGTAGAACCTCCAGCATAACACTGAACAGAAATGGTGAGAGCATATCTTTGCCTAATTTTGGTATCAGAATAATACTGGCCCTATAGAATACGTATTTCCTCCCCTTATATTTTTGGATGACTTTGTAAAGAATTTGATGTTAATTCTCCCTTAAAAGTTTGTGTTAAAATTCAGCAGTGAATCAGGTCCTGGACTTTTCTTTGGGGTGTTTCTATTATTATTATTAATTTAATCTCTTGTTATTCAGATTTTCTATTTCTTCTCGAGTCAGTTTTGGTAGCTTGAGTCTTGCTAGGAATTTGTTCATTTATTATAAGTTATTAATGTGTGGCATACAGTTAGTCATAGTATTTCCTTAGAGTGCTCTTTACTTCCATAAAGTCAGTAGTAATGTTCCTTCTTTCATTCACAATTTTATTAATTTGAGTCTTTCCCATTTTCTTCTGGGCCAGTCTAAGAATTTGTCAATTTTCCTAATTTTTACAAAGCACAAAGTTTTAGAATTATTTTCTTTATTTCTATTTTTATGTTATTTTTCTTCTTTTCTTTTCAGTTACAATGTGTTAAAGTATAAAGTCAGGTTACTTCTTGCCCCTATATCTTGATGGAGTGCAGGCTCATTAAGAATAGTCATAAATAGTAAGAGCAACTACTTATTGTTTACTATCTTAGGTTATTTGTATACATTATTGCTAGACTTCATTACAAACCTGCTAGTCAGGCATCCTTATCTCCATTTTACAAATAAGAAAACTGGGTTTTGAGGAATAAATCAAGTTGCTCAAGACTCTATAGCAGAGCCAATAGTTATATCCAGTTCTACACAGCTCAACATTGGTGCTGTTTCTGCCCCACAAAGAGGAAGAACAACGCATAAAATTGGGAGTCATTATCCCTGAGCTCACGTCCACTCCAAGCACCAACATACACCCTTCCTGGAACTCCATCTCCCCCACCCTCTGCAGAGTCAGTGCCTTCGCGTTCTTCGGGTCTTAGCTTCAGTGCCCCCTCTGCTGAGAGTTTCTTCGACCACTCCTTTGAAAACAGCTGTCTTAGCCCTTGAAATGATTGGCTCTTAGAACTCTAGTGCCCACAGTTAACTAAGTCTCTTTTTCAAGTAGTGACTTCAAATTTCTGAGAGATACAGCCTGATTATCTCTGGTCAGTGGTGCTTCTCTGGGTCAATCAGGTCTGACCAACAGGATGGGTTATATAGTAGAGAGAGAGGCCCTTTCTTTGCTGTTGGGCTGTGAATGACTGGGGTTGAGGAGGTGATTGGCAGGTCTGTTACAAATTTAAAATTTTGTGTTTAAAATTCAAATTTATATATTTAAATTATCCATGTGAATGGTCAAAGTCACATGGGTAGTGAGTAAGACTAAATCTTAGGTCTTCTTAGTCCCAATATACATAGTTATTTTGGATGGACATTCAACATACCTTGTCCCGGGCCCACAAAGCAGAGTCCCTTTTGTAAAGTCCTTGGGTTCCATGGCTGGGCATCTGGCTACAATCCACTTAGGGGGTATTCAGCCCAGAGAGAATAGTGTCTCTTGATCCCTGCTGCTGCGGAAATCGCATTATTGAATTTTTAAATAAACAATTGGACCGACTATCTAAGAGCCTTTCTTACAGAACTTGACAGGTTTATTTATTTTTTTAAATAAAAATCCTGGCCTGAAGCTAAATGCGAACATCTTCAGATTTGCAATCGGCGCTGTGTTTCACATTTGCAATGCTCGTTAGAGGCTGGAGTTCCGTGTGACCTGCTCTTGGACTCCGCGCAGGGATTGCTGACTTCTGTGAATTTCGGTGTTCGCGATCAGCGCTGTCCTTGATCATTAGCGAGGGGCAAGAAAGGCTCCTAATTACTCCTGTGTGTGAAGATCATTTTCCTCCTTCTTCTTTCCGATAGTCTGACAGCAATCAATCAGGCAAGCTACGCCATGTGACTGAGAAAACAAAGGGGACACTAAGATCCAGAACTAGGGAAGGCCTTCTGACAGCTGACTGACCTGGATCAGAAGAGATTCTGAATATGCACACACACACACTCCTGTCAATCTGGGCCAAGAGCTCTGAGAAAGGTCAACCCAGAGGCAGCAACTTCAGAAAATGCATGAACTAGGGTCCTTTTTATATTTTCAAATACAATTAATTGTTAGAGGAAGAAAAAAGGCTTTCAGCTCCCATTGAAACAGCAGGCACATACTATGATCCTGTGTAGGGCATTTTCATAAAAAAAATGTTAGGATTTCACACACGTACCTCAAGAAGGCAATGCCTCAGGGCTTAAACTAACAAATGATTATCTTCCAATGTAAGAGGGTAAATAAAACCTAATTCATGTATTTGCTTTATTTACTTGTTTATTAATACTCCCCTCGTTCCACAAGGATTAATGCAGAATTCTGAAAAATTGTTTTGTTTTGTTTTTTTAATTTCTCTGGTAGAAATGCAGTTTTCACATCTAAGCTTAAGTCAGAATGTTAAAGCAAGTTGGAGAGTTTGGGAGGATCATCCCCACACACAACCCATCCCAAACTTCACCGCAGGATGTATTTGAAAAGCAAAAGCAAAACACATTAGTGAAGCAACTGACCTGAATCCTCCCAATTAGTAAAAGACAAACAAGGTTAATACTTGCACTCTAGTCCTCTGACTTCCTACCCAGCCCATTCTTCATTACCTAGGTTCCTCTGATTTGGATCACTCCAACTCAACCAATCAAGCGTCTCCTCAGGGTCAGGCCCTGGGTTGAAATTGGGCTCAAACAGATAAATGAAATATGGCTCTGACTGTCCAGGAGGTCATGGTCTAGTAAAGAAACAAACAGAGAAATGCTCATGACCTGACTGGAGCACTAGCTCCAGGAGAAATTGAAAGAGTTATCAAAGAATTACTTCTCCGAAAGCTGCCGATCCCAAATAGTATTTCTTTTTCCAGGTAATTTATTTCAAAATTTCAAGAAACAGGTCATTCTTAGACTTTATAAGCTGCTCCAAGCACAGATAACTTGAACATCTCTTTCATTCATTGTCTGAAAGCAGGAAAACCTGCCCAAAACAAGATTCACTGACCTGAGAGGCTCTGTTTTCACCATAAGGTGCAACCCCAACCAAGGTGTAGACCCCTGAACCAATGTCATCTAATCCACTGACAGGCCAGCAACTGACACAGCTTCTCTCTGGAGCTGTTGGGAAATAGAATCCGAGAGAGAATTTTGGGTCCATACAGGATGTCAGCACTAGGAGGACAGTTTTGATGTTTAGGTGCATCAGCCAAAAAGAACGTTTTCTAAGAGAGCGAGGACAGCGACAAGGAGAGATCAGAGGCTCAAGAAGCCGAGGGAAGCAAAATATCATGTAACTTCGAAGAGCCGGAGAGAGTGGCTTTGGTTTCCAGCAAGTTGCCTAGCTCCAGTGCCCAGGAGACCGTGCTGTGGCGGCTTCTGTTTCCATGGTGTTGCCTGGTCAGGTTCTGTCCGGAACAGTCTCTTCACCGCCCCCACCAGATGCACTCACTTCCCCGGGCTGCAGGGGATCCGTTTCTAGTCTTTGTAATAAAGATAGCTTTGCTAGAATAATAATGGTTTAAAACAAAGAGACAAAATTATCATTGCTTGCAAAAGATAATATTTTGATACCTAGAATGCTCAAGAGAATCAACTAAAAAAAAAACTATTAAAATTAATAAGAAAGCTCAGCAGAGAGACTGGTTACAGGGTAAATACACCAACATAATAGCGTTTTTCTTTACCAGCAACAACTATTTGGAAAATGCGATTTTAAAATATCTTACTCACAACAACAGAAAACATCAAGTGCCTATAAATAGCTTTAATAAGAAATATGGTAGATGCGTTTGAAGAAAAGCACAAAACTTCACTGTGAGATGTAAAAAATACTTGGCTAAATCGGAAGATGAACAGTGTTCTGGGCAGAGGGTCAATCAGGTAAAGAGATCAGTTTCTCCTAAATTAACTTATAGGTTTATCATCTTTTGCAATCAAAATCTTGACAAGGTTTATGGAAACCCAGTGAGATGATTCTGAAGCTCATCAAGCCACAAGGTCATTGTTGAAAACTAAGAATTATCGAAAAGGTTTGCGCTCCTATATAACAACAGCAAAATCATAAAAAACATATGCTTCTGGTGTAAAAAGACACGTCAAAGGACAAAATAGGGATTTAAAAGACTGGATTTACAGACAGAGAAATTTAACATAACATTAAAAAGGTATCACAGATTTGTGAGGGAAATATTACTTTTAATACGTATTATGGGGACCTTTTCCAAGGAGTTCAATGTCTTGGAGTGCAGAGAAGCACATACCAATCCTGTCTACTTTAATGAGTTACAGATTTATAAAATAATTAAATACTGAAAATATTTAAAAAACAAAAAGTAAGTGATAATGAGAATTAATCAAATTGAGGGGCAAAGGGAATGAGAATGTTTTAACTTAACAGGAAATTACCAGAATAAAACTTAGATGCTATTATATAAAAATATAAAATAGTCTGTCCATAAACATTAATGACAAACTCACAACACTAGGGGGAAATTTTTATAGAAATGTAACAGAGTAAGAGTTATCCTTAAGACATAAAGGAAATTGATACAAAACTTTCAGATTCCAATTGATGACTGGCCATAAAATGTCAGAAGAGGCAATGTGTAAAAAAGAAAATACTAAATCCATATGTTTTAAAATGGCAACCTTACCAGTAAATAAATACAAATTAAAATAATGAGCTATTATCCTCGCCTCTCCAATTAGCAACACTGGGAAACAAAGTTCCCCCCTAAACAGGGTCCCGTGAGAGAAGCAAGCAAGCACTCCTCTCTGCTGCTGGGAATGTGCATTTGTATATCTTCTGAGAAAGCAATTCAAGAATTGTATCTAGAGTTAAATATATTGAAATATTTTAAAGCGGTACTCCCATTTATAAAATCCAAAGAAACTAATTTGCAGCATAGACTAAAAATAAGCTGAGATATATAATGCAGAGGTTTGTGTGTGCGTACGTGTGCACATTTTCATAATAGCTTAATTAGAAGCAAGGATAAACTCAAAAAGAAAGAACTGATTAAAACTGTGGTACATCCCATATGATGGGAATTAATGTGGGTATTGTAAATAAGACTTGGGAAGGAGTGTTAATTATAAAAAAAAAATCTTTGCTAATATCACATTTTCAAAAATAGAAAACACTCCTCCATCTAAGTATGATCTCAACTAAGTAAACTAAGTAAATAGCCAAAGCACTTTGAACAGAGCTGCTGTCAGTGATTTCTTCAGGAAGACACAATTACTAAGGATTTTCAGAACTTTAAAACTCCTTTTCTATAGTTCTTAATGTATATGTAGAGGAATACATACTGCTTTTATACTCAGGAGCAATAAAGGAAGAGAAAAATGGGGAAAGTCATCTGACTATACTGAAATAGGTGCTTTGATACAGGCCGTGGCTTTGAGAGACCAAATCTGTATTAATGAGTCAAAGAGGAGACATTTCTACTGTTAAACTTACAGAAGCAGGGTCTGGGGGAGGGGGAAGTCATGGAAGGGCATTGTTGGCGGGGGCCAAATTCCTTAAGAGGAGGTTAAGAGAAATACAAATGTCGAGCTCAACACTGCTGTGAGAGATGCAGAGGTAGATTTGGGGTATGGGAGAAACAACACAAAAGAGAACTCAGAGGAAATAACACTGAGCTCCCGGTTGAGTCCTCTCTTTCAGGCTTCGAATCTATCCACTCCAGTAATCCTCTCCGTGTATTCATTCATTCCATACAACCATTCAACCTGCCTGGCCCTTTCTCCCACTCGGCCACGTTCCTCACTCTCCACAAGCCATTTCAAAAGGACAGAAAGAGAATCATGGTCTGTTCAACTCTGGTAAACCCTGGGGCCACTGGTTTTCTCAGCAGGAGACTACTAAATTGAAGGTAAAAATGTTGCTATGATTTCAAGATGTTTGGTTTGTACTTTTTTTGAAACATCCCCGTCCCCGGAAAAAGGAAGGCAATTCTACTATGGAAGGTAACCGAACACCTCATCAGCCAATTAGATGCTGACTTAATGCATCAGCAATCCTTCCTATGCCAAACTTCGTGCTAGATTGGTGCAAGATACTGGAGTGGATGAATAACAAAGAATCCCCACTGCAATAAATTTATAATTTAAATTACTGGGTCTTCAAGTTGGCTGCCCATTGTAATCACCAAGGGAGCTTTAAAAAAACACTGATGCTTAGATCACATCCCCAGAGATTCTGATTTAATTGGTCTGGGGTGCAGTCTGGGCACCAGGAATTTTAAATTTCCCCAAGTGATTCTAATGGGCAGCCAAGTTTGGAAACTACTATCTAAAGGGAGTGGAAGACGAAATGCCTAATCATTTAAAGGTTCCTGATCACGTCACTTTCTGGGATCAAATCCCAAATAGTTTCCCTATTGCACATGGAAAGAAGTTTACACGCTTAGTTGGCATTCTAGTACCTACTGGACCTTATTCCTCCAGAGCTCTCCAATAGAAGGTCTATTGCCTGAGCCTGCCTTGAGTCTGCTGACTCTGCTCCAGAAACAGAAAACAGGAAAATATCTGCCAATTTTAACTATTTGCTATTGGCTATCTAGAGCGTATGCTTAGAGAGATCCTGAGATCATTACAGCATGCAAAAGGAAAAAGTATCATCATCTATTAGGAATGTCTGCCAAGGGCAGCGCACAAAAAGGGCAGATCCATCACTAGGCATCTGCCGTGCTGCCATTATGCCCCTCCACCTCCTGCCCCTGGTCCTTGGCCTGTAATGTCCTCTAGAGTCTACCAACTTTCCAGGTGGGGCTGATGGCTACTGGGCTGGGTACCACATTTAAGAACCATTGTTCTAGAAGGCCTGTCTCAACTTTTAGCAATATCCTGAACATGGAGGCTGCTCATTTCTCATCAAATTAAACCAGAGCAATCCAAGACAGATATGATAAAACGAGAAATGATGGGTACAAGCACACACAGTAAGAAGCAACATTGGTTTGGAAATGATAAAATAATTTTTAGATGACAGATTATGTATCAGACAGAAGGAAAGAAATCAGGATGATTCCTGGCTCAGTGTCTGCAGCTCGGATGACAGAGGCAAGGGAACATTTCAGAAAGATGCCAGGTTGGTCATCTGGAGACACACTTATTGTCTCCATCGGTCTCAAGCAAGCAGACGCCGAATCAACTGTGGATTTCACAGGAAGAAGAGAGTGTGTGTGTGTGATCTAGACTGAAATGGGGGTCAAAGGGGCGGGAAGCAATGGCGGGAGACTTCAGGAAGAATTTCGTCCTGTGTCTCGGGAAATATGTCTCCACTGGCTTCATTGAAAGCCCCCACAGGGCTGGTGGGGGCAGGGGGAGCGGGGAGAAGATGAATGAGATGACTCTCTGGGAAGAATTCCCCGGCTCTCACCGGCTGGGCTTTAAAAGCCATTTCAGCAATTGTTCAGAGCTGTCAAATGTCCCTGTCAGATCGATAGGTTACTGTGGAATTTGCCCAGACTGTTGGCCAATCAAAATGTAAATTTCAGATAAATTTAATACATAAACCAACTTGTCTTCCTCAAGCCATTTTGAAAGTCATGAAAAGTAATTTGACTTTTCCTTATGACAGTCATACAGGAGACACATTTCTGCTGGTGTTAAGCATTTATTTGGCCTCAAAATCCATTGTGGGTCTGGTGATGGCAAGGGAAATATAGGCTTTATGTGCATTTCTGGCCACGTCATCCATGTGCTTCGGAGGGGCCTGGCGGGTTCAGTTATTGGGTGTCCCTTAAGGGAAATACGTAAATTAATATGAATGCATGTGGTGTCTGTGTGCACATGAGGATGTTGGATTGGCTCATGGGATGTGTGATGAAAAAGTCATGAACTCCCACTTTATGTCTCCATGGACGGTCTCGTTTTCTGAAACAGGCAGCGTGCGTCTGGGTGCGTGATTATGCGTGTGCATGTTGCAACCTATCTTTTCCAACAAGAACCATAAATCTTTACATTGAAAGAAAGATTTATAGCCCAGCCAGGATGGCTCCAGGCCCCATGGGAAAGTAAGCATTAGAGACATGTCCTAATTTTTCACATTGAAAAAAAGTCTTAATGAGAAAATCATGTAAACTAGATGTATAAAGCTTGAAACTCAGGAATGCCTGAAGTAGCCATTTTGCATTGGATAATTTTTCCTGTGGTCACTAGACTGCAGATGACTTACATCCACGTGACATTAGTTTACAAAGACGCTTTCACCACCATTACACCACTTGATGCTCACCATGCGCATTGAGTAGCTGGGAGAGCCCTCCGTCCACAGACGGAGAAACGGAGGCCCAGGCAGGGGAAGTGGCTTTCGCACAGCTGTGCCATGAGGGAGGAGCCCAGACTTGAACCCAGTGTGCAGAGTATTCTCCATCCTACCCTCAGGTACTCTCTATACCCCCATCCGACTCCGCCCTTTTAGGTCCTGCATTCAGTAGGCTTTTATGTCAGCTTTTTATGACTGCTATTAATAAAGTATCACAAACTTGAGAGCTAAAGATAACAAAAATGTGTTCCCTTACAGATCCAACATGGATCTCGGGGGTTGAAAATCACTGTGGTGTCCCGGCTCTGACCCCTCGGGAGGCTCCACGAGAGGATCTACTTCCTCGCCTCTCCCAGCGTCTGGCTGCGTGGCTGGCTCCCTCCGAAGACTTCCAGTCCGGCGGGGCCCTTCTCCTGCTGCCGTCTCGTAGTTCTCTTCTTCTGCTCCCTCTTTCATTTTCATGAAGCCTTTTGATTACATTGTGTCCACCCAGATTATAACATACAGGTAATCCCCCTATTTTAAGGTCAGCTGACTAGCCACTTGATTCCATATCCAACCTTAACTCCCCTGGGCGACGCAACCCGCCCCAGTCCCAGACTGGGGATTCGGACCTGGATGTCTTTGAGCAGCCAGTATTTTGCAGACCGCAGCTCTCCCCTCTTTTAGCTTCTGCTGGGTTTAGCCAGCGGGGGCACTGGCAGGGCATCAGGGTGGGAAGACAGGCTCCGGTGTTGACTTCCCCTGCCCGGCCTTGCTGTGCTGCATCTCTGCGGAGGATGTGTCAGTCTGTTTGGGTGGTCCTCGCCTTCAGCTAAGGCTTCCGCCGGTGCCCACCCGCCCTGGTGCCAACAGGCCTGGGTGGTAACAGCTTCCCATAGTTGTTATCTCCATGCTGCTCTATGGCCCTCGGCGGTGCCCCTAACCTTCCCCACACCTTTGCCAGCAACCCTTCCATTAAGCTATCCTCAATCACTCTGTTAAGTGTGGCATCTGCTGCTTGCCAGGACCCTGGCAGATGGATGAAGGAAACGCCGTCCAAGGTCAGCTCTCTCCTCCGCACCGCACCACACTTCGGCTGAATTAATGGGATAGCAACCAAGCCTACGGAATGGGGAGAGGCGTGGTTCTACTTCAACAATAACCCCTCCTTTTCCCTTCCCTGTCAAGGGCATAACATCAGGGCGAAGCTGAGAGCCATGGCTACTAATAGTTTCACTTTAATTAATGGAAGGGGCCTGTTTTCAAAAGCAGGAGGGAGAATTCCCTCTGGTTCAAAGCGGCTCAACAGATAATGAAAAAAATGTATTCATCCCCGAGATCTGGTGAGTTTTAAGCCTCACGAGCAGCCGTGTCTCTGCTCATCCCGTCCCGTTTCTCGTCTGGCTAGTGTGTGTGGGAAAATGCCACACACCCACTGTCCACGACAAGCCCCGCCTCCCGGGCTTTGTTTCCTTCTCTGGTCTCCTCTCCTGCCACGTCTTCCCCACCTCCCTCTTCCCGCCTTCGTCACCTGGCCTCCTCTTCGTTCTTCTACCTACCCTTGCGGTCTCTATGCCTAAACCCTCCGTACTAGACTCTTCAAATGGCTAGTTCTTCGGAATATTGGGGTCATAGTTCAAGTGGCCTGTCCTTGACCAATCTAAACAACCGCCCCATCAAAGCACCCCGGTTTTCTTCATAGTAGTCCACATCACCTGAACTTACCTTTAGACAGTTTTCTTATTTTCCATCCCCAATAGACTATATTCTCCCGAAGATCAGTGGCTTGTGTGTCTTGTTCATTACAATATCCCAGTCCTTAGAACGGTGATGGACAGACAGACTTGGTATTTAAGTCTTAAATTTAAGGACATTAGCTGACACGTATTCAGAGCTTGCGTGCCAGGCACTGTTCTATGTACGTTTGTAATTTTATTTCTTTATAGCAACATTATGAGGTTAATACTATTGTTATCCCCACTTTACAGGAGAGAAAACTGTGGCACCCAAGAGCTGTGAGTTGGATCATATGACCCCAGTTACAGATGGCAAAGTTGGGAAACAGCAGAGGAGGGTTTTGAACACAGGTGGCGAGCTGCAGGGCCTCTGTCTTAGTCACTCTATACCCTGCTCTCTGTCAGAGACTTCCCATGCATGTGTTCCTGACACTCATTCTCCCTCTCCAGCATATTCACCCAATTGAATGAGACCTCTTACATAAAATTCAACATCTGTTCCTGACAGAATCCTTCTTTGCTATCTTCCTACCTCAAATTATATCATTTATGATAGAGTATGTAGCAAATCATGTCAGAAACATGGGCTACCTTTCTAAGTGTTGACTCTTTAAGGCAGAAATCCCCCTATCTCGAGTGTCCAGCAGAGGACAGATCAGGCGCTCGGTAACTGATCTCTATCAGACAGGCTGTATTTTAGACACCTAATAACTATTGAATAAATGAAGATATTTGATGACTTCTAAGCCATGTAGGTTGGTCCAAAGTGTTGGCCATTTAGTCCCAAAGTTCTAAAGAATACTAAAATCAGGAGACCCAACAAAGAAGCCATGAGACAAGGTGTGGCAAGGGCCCCACCAGGGAGCCTGCTCTGACACCAGTGTCCACCAAAGAGTCAGGGGTGAACATACGCCCCGAGAAAGCAGCTGCCCCAGGACCACTCGACAGAGAAGAGGGCAACGGCGGGGAAGCACAGCGAGGGGCTGAGCTGCTGCTATGGACGCAGCAGCTCGTGGAAGCTGAGTGGGGATCCCAGCCTCGGGCAACGCACGCCCGGGCTTCAGTCTGGCCTTCCTCTTAAGTCTCTTTTGTTTCTCACTGAATTGATTGGGGTAACCCTGGTTAACAAAAGCATACAGGTTTTGCCTGACCTGTGGTGGCGCAATGGATAAAGCATGGACCTGGAACGCTGAGGTCAGCATTTCAAACCCTAGACTTACCCGGTCAAGGCACATACGGGAAGAAACTACAAGTTGATGCTTCCTGTTCCTCCCTCCCTCTCTCTCTCTAAAATGAATAAATATTTGAAAAAAACATTATACAGGTTTCAGGAGCACGATTCCACAGCACACCTTCTGCGCACTGTATTGTGTTCACCCCTCCAGTAATGTCTTTGTACTTCACTATTTACCCCCCTTCCACCCCCACTCCCTTAAGTCTCTTGTGCTTACTCCCCCCTCCCAGCAGTTGCTTCCTCTGCGGGTCCCCCTGGTCGGTGCGCACACCCTCACCGAATCCCCTAAACCAGCAGTTTATCCTGCAGAGTCTTCAGAAAGAAAATTGGAAGTGTTAGGGATTAATTAGGAACCACGAGTTCCATGAAATGGCCATGGGTTGTAGAGTGATGACAGTTCCGAAGCCACAGGGAAGATGAATAAGAAAAGGAGGAAAGTTTGCCAGTGATTGTGTGATTCACACAGCTTCTTTGTTAGAGAGTCCGTGCATCACGACAGTGGGTGATAAGCGTGATAGGGACGAGTGAGGCACCCACGGGAGTCAGAAGGCTTGAGGTGGTGCTAAAAAAAGAGGGATGAAATCACACGCAGGATTTGCTCAAGAGGTTTAGATGTTATAGCCCTGTAATCATCTAAATAATTTCATAACAATAACTACAATCCTAATGATAACATTAAGCAATGGCTTTTATTAAAATTCCTGCTAGAAAAATAACCATGGTCGCTAACATGAAACAACCCAGTCCTAGGAATAGGCTAGCTAGCCTCACCATGGAGGAAATAAGGTTTGATGGGGGTTTTCTGTGCCTTGGTTTTGAAGATCAGGCTGAGGTTCTGACCCGGCATGGTTCTTAACTGGAAGCCTAAACCCATCCTCCATCCAAGGGGCTTTGTTCCGTTTCACCACATTCCTGTCCTTCTAGCCTCTTTGACATCAAACATCTAGATTCATGCTTTCACTTATTCTCTGAATAGTTAGTTACCTGACATATTTCTCTGCTACGAGGAGATTATGAACTTGCAGAAAAGGAGAACTTCTCCCACATTCCTTCAAAGCCCAGCAGGGATAGGGATGGGCACAGACTTGACCTTCAGTGAATGTAGGTTGAGTTGAATGAGCATGAACTTTACCAAAAGGATTTGGAGAATGTTGACAGATGTTGTGCAGGAGTGTGAGCCCGGGTGGGGGTGTCAGGTTTCCCTGGTTGAATCCCTTTGGGAAACACTGGGTTAAACAAAGTTTAACAGGTCCTCTCCACAGGGCTCCTCCAGCCCTTTGATATGCAAATGAACACTATGAATCTCTGAGAGGGGGCTTTCCTGGGCAGAATTTGCAAAACTTATTTGCCATAGAAGCCTTTATTTTACAGAGAAACTTAAAAGGTTAGTACTCTGCTGAAAATGCTTTAAAAACATCGAGTTTAATTACATATAGATCAAAAAGAAACCTTCAAGATTACTTTTTCCAGTCCCCCCCCCAGTGTCCTCCTATAAAAATGGGGATGATAATACCGCCTGCCCCCAAAAGTCATGAAGATTAAATAAATGAATATATTTAAAGGGCTTACAACAACAGATGTTTGCTCTCATTTCATAGGTAAAAATATCAGTTCCCACTGCACACGGCTTAGGCGTTCACAGCCAAGGCTCTGGAATCAGACCAAGAGAGATGCATATCCTGTCCTAAAGGTAGATATGTATGAACAGGTGGTGTTAATAAACAAGAGGTAGATGCATTCTTAGTCCCGTTTTATAGAATGAAAATTGAGGACCAAAGAGGTGAAACAATTCTCCCAAGGCCCATCTCTGAGAAGTGAGTCAAGACTCAAACCCCACCAGGCAGCCTGCAGAACTAACTCTCCCAGTGGCTGTGCAGTCCTGCCCCTCAGCTTCAACCACGCCTGTCCCCACCCACAGGGAATGGCATTGGCTGGGTCCAACACTCAAGACAGAACACATCCTGCCAGGGGCACCCTGGACCCGCATCCTGCCAGGGGCACCCTGGACCCGCATCCTGCCAGGGGCACCCTGGGCCCGCAGGTGAAGCCTTCGCTCAGGTCGGGGCAGCAGGATTCCTGTCCCGGGATGAAAAAGCTGAAGCCTGGTAGTGTGGTGCAGAGGCATGTCTGTGTCACCAGGCCAGGCCTCCCCAGGCAGGTGGCAGCCAAAGTCAGAGGCCCTCAGGCCCTCCCCCGAAGGGTCTAAGTGTGCTCAGAGATCTGGGGACTGTGTCCTCCAGTTCCTGCCCAGAGAGACCTAAGGACCTGGGCATTCACAGGGTAGGCCCAAATCGGACACCCTCGTGATAAAACCATACGAGAAAGATGCTACCACATCCACTGTGTCTTCCGGAGGAAGCCTTGAGGCTGAGTCTGGCTCATGCCCGTGACAACAGCCAATGTTCTCCTTCTCTGAGTAAACTGAGTGGAAGGCCAAGGGCCTCCGCCATTGCGGCCATTCACATGCAGGTTCCCTCTGAATTTGGACAAACGGTAAAGAAACAGTGGAGCCAAAAAATGGTGGGCCATCCCTTTATTCAAGTCTCACACTGGCTGACGAGCAAACAGGCAGGGCTCCCAAAGCCACTGACACATTCTCTGGTTCCACAACCAGCAGAATGTTCTCCGGTTTCTCCTAGAATCAAAGGACCCCTAGTCTCAGCGGAGCTCGCAAAAGCCCCTCAGCTCTGGTTCCCCATCTGCACACCTTCTCCCTTCTCTGTACAAACTCGACGACTTCTTCAGCACCCTACATTGTCTCTGCTCTCCCAGGAAAACATGGCTTCTCTCCACCTCTTCTTTTCTCCTTTTCAAAACTTTCTGGCAGGAAAACCTCTCCTCCAGCAAACATTAGCAAAACAATGGCCCCTCCCAAGCAGGAAGGTAATTTGCTATTTCACAGACTACATATACCTGACTCTGCCCAGACCCCAATGTAAACTATAAGCGAGCAAACATAAAAATCGTTTTTAACAAACTTGATTGACCAACACTGAGGCCTAGAGAAAGAAGATTTGTCAAACTGCCCAAGCCGTGTTCTTTCTGTACTTCTCCAAACATGCCCAACAAAAAAAGTGGGGTCAGAAGGAAGGAAGTATGGGTGAACTTCCGACAGATCCATCCCCAGAGAGCTTTTATCTGCGGATGTGATGCAGTGGACCTTGGGTTTAACTAACACCCGGAGTTCAGAGACGCCCAGGACACGAAGCTGTGCTATGTCCCGTTTTCTCCAGAGTTATAAGCCGAGAGCAAGACATCCATCTTTTCTCCCTTCCTAAGCGTCACCTGATGGTAACCGAGGTTATGTCAGCGTTTCCAGGAGCTGTATTTATGCAGTGCTTTTATCCAGCAAGGCCGTGGCCATGATCCCACAGAAGGGCCAGGTCAGGCAATTGAAGCATTACATCATCTCCATTGAGCTGTTTTGGAAAGAGGCGCCAGGAGAAAAGGGGAGAGGGGCCAGGATGGTGGGAGGAAAGAACTTCACGTGTGAAACAGATAATGCATATTACATCCCGGTTCAGGTGCCTCATCGACGTTATCTGAATCGATTTTCACCAAAGCCTGGCAAAGGAGACATTAAAAGCCAGTGGTACAGATGAAGAGACTAGCCGGAGGGGCAGGGAGTCCCACGATTGGGCATAGGTGGGATTTATCTCTCTGATTCTGAAGCCCTCCCTGTCTGCTCCGTGTCTCCCTGCCTCTGTCCGCAGAGCTCGGCTGTGCCTCTGGTGTTTAAGTGACTTTGGGGCGAGTTCCTTTCCCTCTCCAAGCCTCAGATTGCTTATCCTCAAATAATAACAGCTCTTCCCCACCCAGAGACCGGAGGGCATGCGGGTCAAAGATCTGAAAACACTTTGATCAATTAAACAAGATGTATGCAGCTTTTTTGTAAATAGAAGAAAAAGCTATTAAAAAAGAGGCAAAGTAGCAAGTATACATTTATTTGCCTTGTGTCTTCTTTTTAGTAGCTCTTTTAATATGTATTTCTATACAGGGTGGGGGAAAAAGTAGGGTGACAGTTGTTTGTGTGGAAAATAATACAATCATTAATAAATAATAATCTAAGACTCCTGTGTTTCACTCAACCTACTTTTGCCCTACCTTGTATATGTGCTATATGTGTATGTGTATAGATATAAATATGCACACAAAAGCACACTATATATAATTAACTACACATACGTAATTATTGTGGCCAATTGTTTTATAAAATCATTCATCAACTACTTAGCATCATGTGCTTCCTTTTTGGCATGTTGATCCCCTTATGTTCTCATTTTTAGGAATAACATCACTTTAAGTCATGCAATCCCCTCTTCAAAAGGTTCACTGAGCACCCCATTCAATAGTCTTAGCTCTAAATTGCATCACTGAACAACTTACCTTCATGGTTTTGTGCAAAATGTAGAATGCTGCATGTGCTTTTTGAGTTTTTCCATACTAAATTGCAGTTCAGGTCCTGAAAGGTATGTTTCTCTAGCATGGTGTGAGAAACATGGTCCCTAGAGTTAGCCTGGATTCAAACCCTGACTCGGCCACTTACCTGCTGTGTGACCGTGGGCACATCACAGTCCCTTCTGGATGGAAAATGGGTCAGTATTAGTGCTTACCTCAGGCAATAAAAGCTTACCTGTAAAATGCTCAGAACAAGTCCTGGAACAAAGCAAGTGCTCGGTGAAACATTACATAATCATTCCTTCCCAGCTCCAGGAACCCAGAAGGGATTATGGTAAATTACTTGGGACCATCGTTTGTTTGAACTTGCTTTCAGGTGTGACCAGCAGAAGTGCATCTGAGCTGGTAAATCATCACTTCACTGAGGGATTGTACAAATAAGCATACAAACAAATGTATGATTATAAAGTCTTAATTAGCGCTTTGAGGTGAAATGAGCAAGGTACTCCGATAAAGAGAGAAGTGTATATTATACAGAAATTTCTTTATAACCAAGGCCTCTTTAAGAAAGAAATGTTTCAGGGGAGGCCGGAAGAATAAGGAGAGGGTAGGCAGGCCAAACGTAAGAAAAGGGGGCAGATGTCCAGGCAAAGGGGACAATGTTAAAAACGCCATAAAGGGCCGGCAATGCTTGAGAAGGAGCAGTGTGGCTGAATTGTGGTGCACAAGGGAGAGAAAGGAGAGAGGAAGGGAGAAAGAAGGACAGAGGATCCAGGTGGGGCTCTGCAGATCACGAGGAACAGTCCAGATTTTAGTCTAAGAACTGGGACGCTATCCAAGGGCTTTGCAAAGATAAACTTTGTGATCAGACTAGCAATTGGTGTAAGACCAGACTGGTGGCCATGTACCAGGAGCAGATGGAGAAACCAATTAGGAGGCTATTGAGATAACCAGGCTGGAGATGATGGTGGTTTAGCCTAGAGGGCATTAGTGATGAAAATATAGGCAAGGAGGGAGTTTCAAGAGGCGTTTTGGAGGTGAAATCATTACCACTTGGATAGATTGGATAGAGGGGTTACTAGTGTCCCAGGGAACATGATTTGAGATTCAATGTATCAAAATAATTTCCATGAGGACAAAGATAGAATTTAGTCATTGTATAGGATTTGGTAGGAGGTCCTTTCGGATTCAACATGAAAAAGAAACTCCCGGTAATTAAAGTCATCTCAAAGTAAAATAATCTGTCTAAAGAGGTCACAGATTATTTATGACTTTGGAATGATAAAAAGGGGTGTGGGCCACGGTAGGAGATTTTATGGGAATCCCCCTTGAGGACATGTTTCAATATTTGGGGAAAGAATATGTATCAGAATATTCATAGTTGGCTCACTTATCAACATAATAACCAAAACTTATGCACTGTTCATTGTGTGCCAGTTTTAAATGATTAATTTGGATTAATTTATCTAGCTCTCACAGCTCCCCTATGGGGTCATACTAATATAATCCCCATTTTACTAATGTGGAAGCTAAGACACAGACATATTAAGTAACTCACCCAAGGTCACACTCTGGGTAAGTGGGTAGAAGCAGGATTCAAACTCAGGCAGTCTGGATCCACACAACCTAGATATCTCAACATTGGGAAATAGTTCTGTACATTATAGTACAGCCACTCTGTAGCAGAGCATTATGTTATTAAACATAGTGGTCATGGCCCTGGCCAGGTAGTGTAGCTGGCTAGAGAGTCATCCTGATATGCTAAGGTTGTTGTGGGTTCAATTCCTGGTAAGGGCAGATACAAGAATCAATCAATGTATGTATAAATAAGTGGAACAACAAGTCAGTGTTTCTCTCTGCCTGTCTCTCTTTTCCTTCCTCTCTCTATAAAGTAAATTAAAAAAATAAACACATGAAAACTATATAGTAAGAATGAAGAATTAAAACATACCTTTTATGTGTGTATACCACAATTATCAGTGTGTATCAAGCACACAAAGATATACAGAAAATGAAAGAGAAGGAAATATAGCTGACATTTTTTTTCTATTTTCTTTTCCAAATTTTCCCCAGTGTGGCAACACTACATTTATTCAGAAAATATAGCTGCAATTCAAAACAGATGATACAATTTGCACCAACCAGAGCTGATAGGAGATTGGACATCTAAGAACTTTCCCAACAAGGAAATTCTATGATTCTGTTAAAAAGGGCTTTTTTTCTCATGGGCATACTGGGTATCCAACATGGGTATATGGATGAAGGCAAATCTGTAATAAATGAAATGCAAAATCTCAAGTGAAAACTTTTATTTGGATTTAACAGTCAATAATCCAAACTAAACACAGTCGATTAAGACAAATACGTTTTTGAGGCCTCACAACTCTATATTATTAGTCACACATCCCTGACAAAGTTGCTAAACTTCCATAAATATGTTTTTAATGATCGGATAATATTTATCTAATGCACTCTATCTCTCACATTAAGTTGAAATTAAATGCACCGTTTACTATGTCATATGCCTTCATGGCTCCAACAATCCTCTTTTATTCTCTTTTGAGCTCTGAGAACAATTTGCAATGCAGCTGTGTGACATCTGGCAGCCGAGGAATGCTGTGGAAGAGGTTTTCAGTCTCAGGGTTTGACGGGTCCTGATATATCGCAGTAAGCCATTTCGCATCCACTCTCCCCAGATGACAATGCATCTAAGGAAAACATGTCTGGGAGATGTTCGTGTGTCGGCCATTTTCCCCACCCCTGAGCTGAGGAATAGTCTACAAGTCAATATACCTTGCTACAGAAGAAAATAAGAATACAGGTACATCAAGTTCTCTCCTATTTTTTATTTTTCACTTTTTAGCAAGTCTGTTTGTTCAGAATACTGGATGTAGGGTAAATCCGGATTGTTTCTTAGGAGGGTCTATTCAATGATGGTGAGATGAATAATAATACCGCTTCACCTTTTTTTTGGAAGACATTTCCAATTATAACTTAAATACTAGTGATTTAGGAAGAGCTCCTTGGAGAACAGAGAAGAAGCACTATATTAATGTACGTGTCAATTGTAAGACATATTACAGCTTCAGAAATATTTTAAAAATGACAAATATATATATATATATTTCAACATTTAGAAGGTATGCTATCTGATATGTCTAAATTGGCAAAATGTGGTTGTGTTGATTTTTCCCTTTCTTTTTATTCTCAAAATAAAATTGTCTTTTGATCTATTTTTTTTTTTCAGAGGGTAAGTGACTTGATGGCAGGGGTGGCCCTCTAAGCAACGCTTCCCACGTGCATAACTTCACACGCAGAAGAGATTGTCCCGGCCCCGCCCCGGAACCGGTGGGAAGACGGAAGGAGCACGTGCGCGCACAGCTGAGTCCCTTCCCGAGCAAAGTCTGTCCCTCTCAGCAGTGCAGTTTGTGCCAGAAGCTGGCTTACACGACTTCGCAGTTACCTCCAGTGGCTGATATTTAAAATTTTTTCCAGTGTTAAAAGTGCACGAATTACTGATTTAAAAAAAAAAATCAATCGGAATTTCACTGTTTGCCAACTGTTTAGTTCTTTATCACTGCTCTAGGAAAATAGAGTAATAACCATCACCAAGGATCGAATAGTCCCTACACGCTATGCTTTACCACTTACCGCACATCATAACCGTTTATATTCCTAGCAGGTCTATGAGGTAAGTGAATTACTTTACAGATGAGGAAATTGAGTTACAAAGAAAGACAGGAACTCGCTGGGGATCCAGAACTCGGGGCCAGACTTTTTTCCGATTCCAGAGCAGGTGTTTAAATGACTAAATTCACCTATTTTCAGGACATGGGGGGGGGGGGGGAATACTGGGGGAAATTTTCTTCCCTTAAGGATTTTGAAAACTAGCTAGTGAGATGAGCTAAAAATACATAAATGATCAGAGAAAATTGTCACCTAACAGATATTATGACCCCATTTTGCAGATGGATAAATAGAGCTAAAAGTTGTAAGATATCAGCGAGACAGAACTCAAACCCAGCGTTTTTAAGCCCTGTTCCCATTTCTGCCTCTCTATTGCATCTGCTATTTCATTTCATTTTGAGAGGGAAGCCGGGTCCAAATGATATTCATTAACTGCCCCACTGTGAAAGGTTTATCAAACTTTGATGATACGACTGCACCCAGTGATTTATGCCCGAAATTCCAAGTCTGGGCTGTGGCATCTGACAGGCTCTGTCTTTTAGATTCTCGGATTTCCTCCATCCCCGTCACTTCCTGCCTGGCACTCACTTCCCCTGATCATAAATACTCCCTGCCACTTTTATGATTATTGGTGATTAGATATGATGAATTCTGATACTAGTCAACTGGAGAGGAGATATTAAATACATTAGCTGATTTTCCCTTAATGCCTCATCCAATATGAATCAATATTGGTTTAATAATTAACATGTTTAAACATTTTTATGTATATTTCATGATGAGACAATCCATGTTTATTTTATGAAGATGAAATATTTAGCTCCCCGCCACCAACAGCAAAGCCATTCCAACTTGGAGCTCTCTCTTTAGCCTGTCTGGGGCCATCTTTTCCTGTCAACTGGCTGGCTCTCTCCGACTGTAACCTGGTAGAGGATGCTGAGTTCATAATAAGAGGGGGGAGCATCTGGAAAGAGGAAAGGCTAAATGCCGGAGAGTGAGTTCCGGGTGGTGCCTGCTGGAGCGGCTGTTTCCGTTCCGACCCCGCCCCTGCTCTGCCTCAGGGCTCCTCCACTCTTCAGGCAGGAAGTAGGTACTGAGTGTCGGTTCCAAATCTGACTCCAGCCCCTTGCTGGAGGAGAGACCCACGAGGTGGGTTAGAGTCATGATTCAGAACAGAGGTTCTCAACCTGAAGTGGTTTTGCCCACTCCCCGCCCCTCCAGGGGACATTGGACACTGTCTGGAGATATTTTTGGTTGTCACAACTGGAGGGTATGTTACTAGCACCTATGGGTCAAGTCCAGGGATGCTGCTAAATATCTCACAATGAATTGGATGGCTCTCCACAACAAAGAACCATCTAGACAAAATGTCAGCAGTGCCAAGACTGAGAAACCCTGGTTTACAGGCAGACAGCCCTAGGCCTGGCTCCCAGTTCTGCCAAATGGCATATGAACTTGGAAAGTTCCTGATTCTTGCCTTCTCCATCTCTAAATTAGGAATAATCATCATAAAGAAACCTCATTTACAAAGTTTTGTAAAGATGAAATGGGAGGACAAATATGAAAAAACCCAGTGTTTAGTATATAGGGACAACTGAAAGATGCCCAGATGAACTTGGGATTGTGGGAAGGGCTAGGAAACTCTCAACAAGAAGTGAGTGGGGTAGATGACACAAAACACCCACAATTCCTGAAGCCACTGTCCCCCCACCTTACAACGTGACTTCAAAGTGCCTTAGGATAGCAGTTTGAGCCGAGGCCCTGGCACTTTACAGATGAAAAATCTGAAACTAAGAAGAGGTTAAGAAACCTGTCTGAAGTCCAGCTCCTTGGGTAGAATCAGAATTTGAACTCAGTTTTGCAACTACAAAACCTGGCCTGTTGTCATCCAACTTCCTGCCAGCAGTAGGTCTGTCTACACAATCAGAAAGGGTGCCCTCCCTGAGGAGTGAGAAGCGCAGCCTCCTGACCTGCTATTGCCCATCAGGAAGCATGTCCGGGCCCCTGCATCCATTATCCAGTGCATCTGCACAACATTAACAGTAATACGTGCTGTTTATTGTGTTCCCGCTCGGCGCCATGCCTTTCGTGTATGCTATCTCTGTTCCCTACAGCAATCTGACAAAGTAGGCAACATTATTTCCATTCCTAGAGTTGGAGAAACCAAGATAGAGGGAAGTTAAATAAATTACCTGGAGCCACTTTGTTATCGAGTCACTTAAAATGTAAGCTTCCCCTGTATATCATGCACTGTACCGTGGGCTTGGGAATACAGCAAAGTAGTGTGCTTTCATTCTCGAAGAAAAAGATCATGAGCAAATCAATCAACAGAGAAACCAAACACATGAGAGGTAATGTGTACCATGGAACAAGTACAAAGGAGTTTAAAAATAGAGTGTGCGTGGAGCGTGGGTAGAAGGTGCTGTTTTTCTACAGGATGGCTAGCAAAGTCGGCATGAGAGCAGCACTGAGTAAGTGAGACACCAGTGCATGGAGCCATCTGGCATAAGAGCAGTCTAGGTGGAGCAAGTGTCACTAGCCAGAGTTCCAAGGAGAGAATGAGCTTGATGGGGTCAAGGGAACAGCAGGAAGACGAATCTGGCTGGGGCAGGTGAGAAGAGAGGGGGACATCTCACCCTGATGAGGTCCAGAGGGATCCAGACGGGCAGGGCAGAGCAGGTCACGGAAAGGACTCATTCCTTTGAATAAGATGGGAAGGTGTTAATCAGAGGAAGGTTTGAAGTAGATAGATGGCAAATATGGTTCATATTCTTAAAGAATTACTTGGGTGCTATGAAAAAATAGACTGAGTTGACCAGGGGTGGCAACAGGGAGACCGATGAGGGGCTCCTGCCATTTTCCTGGAGACGTGGTGGTTCGCAGCAGAAGTTGTGAGCAGTGTTCATATTGTGGATCTATTTTGAAGGCGAGTCAGCAGGATTTGCTGATGGGTTGGAGGCAGGATGTGAGGAAGGAAAGTCACGGATGGGTCCAGCATTCTGGTCTGAAGAACAAGAAGAACAGAGCCGTCATTTACCATAGATAGGGACATCTCGGAGGCTCCAGAGTCTAGGGAACTTTTATTCATCACAAGGGATATTGCTTCATGTTTTTATGTTAATTGGAAAGATTATCTAGAGGGGGGAGAAATGATACAGAGAAGTCAGGATGATTTCTAAATTGTCCGAGCTGTGACCTTGAGCAAAGTTTGGACTCAGGGGTGGGAGGGATGCTATCTAGAGAAAGAAGTGGACAGACTGCCCTTAGATAAAAATACGAACAATTAATCTATAGTAACAAGAGGGAAGGCACAGCGCGGGGATGCTGATTCCAGTAGGCTGGTCCAGAGGTGGGCTATGTGGATATTCTCATTGATTTTGTTATGAAACAGGCATCAAAGTCTAAGCAAAGAGTGAGAGGTGGGGAGAGGTGCTGGAGATGTGAGGAAAACAAAGGCAAAATAATTATGACAAATGGCTTAGGGAAATGTAGAATTCAAATCCAAGTCCACTGGATTCCAATATCAGCAAACTTCTCCTGTACCATATGGTTTTAAAATTATCTTGAAAGGTAAACTATATTTTATTCCCATTTGAATAAACCAAATGGAGATTTCAAGAGTTTATATGTCCCAAGACCCCTCAGTTGGTTATGTTGCAAAATCAGATCTCAAACTAAATCTTCAGACAGCTACTTCACAGCCCCATGTACCTATTCAGTCCTTCTGTTGAGAAAGAAGGGGCTATGGATGACAATTCGGTGGAGGGCAGTAAGGTACTGGGTCCCCACCTTGAGCCCCTGGAATGACAGCAAATGTAGAAATGATCTGTAGGTTTCCCTGGGTTTTCTCAGCTGCATTCTGTCCTAATACTTCGGCCTGATCCTTTGTGTAATTATTCCTTTTGCCTTCAACTTTCTTCATTTCTCAGGTCAAGCTGAAGAAACAGATACAAGACCAGCTTTGATGCGGCCTCCTGAGTCAGGCGGCAGGATATCTCTGTGTTGAGGGCTTTGAAAAAGGGCTGAACTTTCCTGGAAGAGTTGAGATCAGGATAGAAGATCTGATTTTACTTTTTTTTTTTCTGGTCTTGCTCAGGGTTCTATCCATTCATTCTCTCTCCTTTCTTCATCTTGTGAAATATGTATGATTCATAGCCAACTATGCCCTTTCATGGAAACTTTGGGTGCTAAATAATTTTTATGGATTCATGTCTTAGAGTCTTTCTTTGGGTTAAAAGAGATCTTGCAGATTGCTACACCCAGCCTCACTTTGCTCAGATGAGGAGATTGAGACCCAAAGAAAGGAAGTGACAGCAGATGCATGGTCTGTGGCTCTTTCAGTCCCAACAAGGACTGCAGGAAAGCTCCAGAAGTTTGCATATTCTTCTTCTAACTTTAGAGTGGGCCACAAAAAGTTAAACTGGGTTCACAGTTTTCCAACCAGACTCCTCAGCCCGACAATGACATTTGCAAATAGCATCAGAGAAAACATTTTTTCCCCTTTGTTTTCGATGTCTAAAGTTTAAACTTTCTTTAAAGGTTGTATTCTAAAAAGGTTGAGTTCATGGTGAGTCAGTGACTCTGAGACAGACTGCAGGGGCTATTTAAAACCAGCCCTGTGAATTTAGTGCCTTCGCCACAAAAGGCAGTGGTGGGCCCCAGCTGAAACAGGCTGCAGTAAGAGAAAGTGTGTGTGGTGGAGGGGAGTGGTCTCCAGCCACCAGACAACATGAACATCTCAGTCATAGCTTCCTCAATGCCCCGCCTCCCTGTGCCCCCTATGCCCCCTCCAAGCTTACCTGCACCTGGGCTCACTCCCCTCTCTTCTCAGATCTTGTATCACCTTAGATTTCCCCCTCTGCTCCCTGTCTCTGAACTTATCTCTTTACATCCTCGCTAAGACTTTATTCCATCCATTGGGCCCTCCAGTTCTGCAATGCCTAACTGCCCTTCCTCACTCCCGTCTCCCTTTCAATAGTCACCTCTCTTCCACAGCAGTCCCACCTGGATGCCATATTCCCCTTTCACATCATCTTTCTTCAGTCCTCCAAAGATGAGTACTTTGAAGAGGTTCTATACCTTGACAGTTTCTACATTTTTATCTTCCATTAATTTCCTATCCCAGGAAAATCAGATCTTCTCTCTCAAAAGTTTATTCACACTGCTCCTTCCAAAGGCACTAACGATTTCCTAATTGCAAAACCCAATGGACGTTTTTAGCTTCTTTTCTTATGGGATATCTGTGCCATTGAAATTGGTTACTTCCTCCTTGAAACAAGTTCTTCCTAGGATTCTCAGGTTCCTACAAAGGTTCTTCTTCCTCCTTTGTTGACTTTGTAAACACTGATGTTCCCCAGGGGACCTTTTGACCCTCTCTCTTTTTCCCTTCAGTGTACTTTTCCTTTTATTCCCTATTTTTCCTTCTCTTTCCTTCCTTTCCCTCTATTTATTTTCTTTCTTGATGCTTCCCTTCCCATTTTATACTCCTTCTTTTGACAATAACACTCAAACTCAGGGCTTAACCTACCACTCATAGTCTAACAGTTCTTAGCTTGACATTTTCTTCTTAGCCTTTCTCTGAGCACAAGGCACATTTTTTATGACTGCCTATAACCTCTCTCCACCTGTGCACTGAGGTTTTTAATCAACATAAGTCTGAAGTCTGCTCTCCCAAGCCCTCAATGCCAATGTCACCATCAACCCCAGCACATATAGTTGTTTACCAAGTGTGGCTTTTGCTACATCCTCACTGCACTAGAGCCGGGTGGGAGTTTAGGGAGCTTCCCAGACATCTGGATTACCAGTGAGATGGCCGGGCTGGAGACACAGGCTGAGGATGATCCAAAAGACAGGAGAGCTTTGAGTAGATGAAGGCACCTTGGCCAGAGCTCACAACAGAAAGTCAGTACCTAGAGGTCCATGCATAGCCCCCAGAACGATGTCCAAATTTACATGCCGGGTATACGTGTATACTTGAAAGAGGACACATAGCTTTCTTCGGGTGCTTAGAGGGATCTGTGGAGCACAAATTCTGAAAAATCCCTAGTTTAAGGGCAAGGAGCATTCTTTAAAAATATCACTAAAAAAATACAGGGTTGAACAAAAGGAGGCAAAAGGAGGTTTACAGTTGTTCACATGGAAAATAACGCAATAACCAATTAATAATAATACAAGAATAAACCCTGTGTCTTGCATACTCACAACTATAAACCTCCTTTTGCCCGACCCTGTATAAGAAATGTCTGCACGCCAATAACTAGATTTAGGAACTAGCCTTTCTTGGCTTGGCCACTGAGACAATGTGTGACGTCAAGAATAACGGCCTGAAGCTCCAGGCCCGTATGAAACCTCCCCACCCCATTCCAAACGTTCCCTGCAGTGCTTCGCATGTCTGGGATTATAACGGGCACTACGGATTTGGTGCCTGCCTTCTCGGCTGGAAGGGAAGCTCGGGTCTGTGTGGCTCCCTGTTGTACAGTGAAGCGGTGTACAGAGGACGCCTTTCCCCCCGATTTCCTGCAGACCTTCTGTTCTCGTCTCTGGGCTGCAGTGTCTCCGCCTGTAATGTTAGCCATTCACTTTGCACAGTTCATGTCTTCACGCACCAACAATCTAGCATCGTGTTGGTCTGCGCCATGGTTAGACAGGCTCCGAAGCCTGCAGAGCCGGAGTATGGGCTCTTCCCCTGAAGCAGAGCAGGCAGGAGAAGGGAGGTATTTATACCAACTGTGATGCGTGTCACAATAATGGGATTAGAAGGTGCTCAGGAGCAGGGTAGGGGGCCCGCCGCCTCTGGAGACGCAGGCATAAACCATCCCGGGAAGCTCTCAGCCGCCATTTGTGACTCCCCAGAGCAGGATGGCCATCGCCCCCTCCAGGTAACACTAGGTACTGCTCACGCTGGCCACGTGCAGGCAATCCCACGCTACTCCTTTCTCATCACTTCAAATAGTTTTTCTTCCCTTTCAATTTCAATTCAGTGCTCACAATTTACAAAAAATAAATTACCTGCCTCCGTAATGTGTAATTTCCAAAACTAACTGTTCAGCGCAGCAAAGCAACGAGGCCTGGCTCCCGAAGGAAGCATCACTCCCTCTCCCACGCCGGCGCCTTCAAGGCCTCACTGCGTGCTCGGCCACACCTGCCCGGGAGGGGGCGCTCAGGCGCCTGCACACTGTGCTCTCCAACCTGGCCACCTGCCGTTCAAATGTTTCTTTAAAAATATTCTTTTACAAAGTTCCTTCATTTTCTTCTCCTCATAGTTTCTCAGCTTTTCTTGCTTGAAATGACACTCTTTCATTTTAGTTTTATTTATTTTTTTATTAAATACAGATCTTGAAATTATATTTCCAACCTATGCCACGTTAAAAGTAATAACTTCTCTACTTCCCTATGTCTATTCCCTTTTTCAGTCCATATTGATGTTTCTTTAAAAAACAAAAACAACAGCAAAAAAACCTCCAGTACTTGGAATAAAGAAATCTAGTTTTTGAAACCCATTTCTACAGCATAGCCAATTCACTGAGCTTCAGATCTGTCCTTTGTTAAATGAAGTCAGTAACAGTAATAGCACCTTCTTATAGTACTTATGTTGGTGATGTTCAGATGACAGATCATGGGGCTGAGTGTTTTGTATAAATTCTGAAGGGCCCTGTGAAAGTATATAAATCTGTAAGATTTTTTTCACACTTCATGGTATGTCTCACGTCTTCAACTTTGGCGAGCACCTTTCTTTATCCATCCTCCTTCCAGTTGAAAATTTTTAATCAACCCATTCAAAATCCATCTCCCCATGGTAGTAAAAATTCACCTTTATTTTGATTGATTGATGTTTGAGAAACAGAGAGAGAGAGAGAAGCATTCATTTGCTGTTCCACTTATCTGTGCAATCATTGGTTGCTTCTCGTATGTGCCCTGACTGTGGATAAAATCCACAACCGTGTCATTCTAGAATGACGCTCTAACAGACTGAGCTAACCAAAAGTTAGCTCAGGGCCTAAAGTTGCCTTTTTAAAATTTAACCATATCCATTGTTCAAAGAAACAATTTTGCTAGTTGTTAATTCTCCACATAATAAATATATGTAACATGCACATAAATGTCTAAGATATGGTCTTTGACTTTATATAATTCTGTTCCAACACCCTGACACCAGATGGTGTGGTGGTTACCCTGTGTATGACTGATCAAGGCTGATGAACTGGTAAGGCAGATAACTGCTTGAGCAGGAAGCTTTAATTTTTAGGAAATTATTCTTCATGTTAAGCTAATTTGCATCTTTCTGCAATTTCTATCTATTGTGTAATTTTAGTCTGTAGTATCTTCCTGCACAAGTGTTCAGATGTTTGCTACCTAATCTCTTTTTCCAAAATTTCCCCTCACCAGGTAAGCACCTGAAGTTCCTTCAGTCGTTCTGGGTATTTGGTTTTCTCTTCCCCTCCTTTTTGCGGCCACAGTCTGGTTCGTCATCACTGAACCTAAACTGAGATTAAACTCAGGGCTGCAGATATGGTTGAGCCAAGGTTAAGTAGAAGAGAGTTATCACTTTCCTCCACTGAGCATGAAATTACTTTTAGTTTAGCCTGTAATAGCATTAAGACTTTTTTTTGTCCCAGTCAAAGCTCATTGTTGACTCACACCACAATTAAATAAAAATACAACCTCAGACTTTTAACCTAGCATTCTTCTAAAGAATATCTTCTTCATCCTCTATTTACAGAGTTGGGGTTTTAAACCTCAGTGAACTCTTGATATTGGTCCATATTTAATTGTATCTATTTTGTGAAATCCTGATTATTATTCAGTGTATTGGCTATTTCCTCCAAACTTCATATCATATTACAGAAGGTTTTAGTCAATACACCTTCCATATACTCTTGTTGCTAATTAACATGTTGCAAGTTGAAATTAAGAATTAAGTTTATGTATAACATAATTATAATCTGGATTATTTTTTACTGCCTTTATTTAATCTGAAAAAATTACTGTAGTGTATAAAGATAAAACATTGTAAAATATATAAGGGCTACCACATCTAGTACATAATAGGTGCTCAATAGCCCTAGCGGGATAACTCTGTTGGTTGGAGCATTGTTCTGAAGTGCAGAGGTTGCCAGTTCGATCCCAATTGGGACACATACAAGAACAGCTCAATGTTCCAGTCTCTCTCTCACTCTCCCTTCCTCTCTGTCGCTAAAATCAATTAAAAAAAAATAGGTGCTCAATACATACCTATCACCTCTCAATGAACAAAATAACTTAATTTTTAAAAAAAATCAAAGAAACTAAATACATAGGAAAAATCAGAGAATCTAATCTTCCAGACAATGGTTGATGATAGGGAACACAAAGTTGTAAAGACAAATTAAATTCTTAGTGGAAGTCAGAAACTGGAAGGTAGAGCAGTACTCCAAAGGAGATCAACCATTCTAAGACTGGGACTATATATGAAGAACTTCCCTGAAATAGCTCCAAGCTGATAGCCAATACCGACGGCCTTCTGAGAACGCTATGATAAGCATAAGGGAGGACCCACAAAAGTAAAGCAGCCCCTCCACTCGGACCTATGATGATATTAGCTCACTCCCATTGAGCACTCCTGGCAGGCCAAGCATTCTGCTATCTCATTCAAGTCTCCTGACAACCCCCTAAGGTCGGTACTGTGGTCATGCTCACGGTATTAACGCAGAAAAGTCAACCTTATATAGACTACAGAAATTGCTCTAAGTCATGCACACACAGTAGACAGAGAACTTGAAGTATGGTTTATCACTGCCATCAATACCCACATGTCTGTATATGAACTTAGGTTCCTTCTTACACCCTTCTACGTTATAAACACTGGCAATAATTAACCCACAGTTAAACAGAGGGGAATGTATTGTCAATATTAAGATCAGGACTCAAAGCATCATTTCTGAGTCACAAATAAAGGAACACCTGTGGGTCTGAGCTAGGTCAGATTCCTATCCAAAGAGCCGGGTCTGGCTTTTCTATGTATTTAATGTTTCCAGTTCCCCTAATCTTGTTTGTTCTATCATACCTGCCAATTCTGATATATTGAATCTGTGGTGTACACACTTATTAATGTTTAGATTGAAAAATTACATTAACGACATCAAGTTCATGGCCTTGGATCACCCTCCGACTCCACCTCCATCCTACCCAGTGTCTATGTAGGTAATTCGTTTATGACCTCTCATCTCACTGTTCCACCTGAGCCCGCCGACCTTTCCTTTGGCTCTCCGACCTCAGTGTGCAGGCCAGGCCGTGATGTCTGCATTACAGAAAGGGGGCCAGGGCTGGGAGACAGCACAGACATGGACAGTGGGATGGTTGGAAGTGGGCGATATTCAGATGGAAAAGCCCGCACTGAGACATGAGGACCCAGACCATCAACGCTAAGACGCTGACCTCAGGCCCCTTACTGAGGGGAAAGTGATAGGTTTCCAGGGGATGTTCCTGAAAGTCCCATGAATACTTTATGTCTTCACGTATTTATGAAGAGATTACTATGTGTGCAGACTCCACTAGTAACTGAGGGTACAGCACTGTGCAGACAGAACCAGGGGGTGGCTGTCTGCTGTGGAACAAATGGAAGAATAAAAGCCCAGACACCAAAATCTCAGTACTAACTTTGCTAGTAACTCATCTTGGAAAGACACGTCCCTACTTGTGACTCAATTTCCTCACCTGAAAATGGTCAGGGGAAGATGCTGAGCAAGGCAACCAAAGTCCCGGTCCAGCACGAGGACTGAGTTGGGTCCCCTGACACAGTCACCATCCCATCTCCTTTGTCAGTGCCTTGTCTCAGGTTTGCCATTTGGGGGAGGGGTGGACAGAAGGCTATCTGCTGGAAAAAGTTTTCCCTCACTTTCTTTTGTTGTGTGACAGAGACAGAGAGAGACAGAGAGAGGGACAAATAGGGACAGACAGGCAGGAAGAGAGAGATGAGAAGCATTAATTCTTCATTGCAGCATCTTAGTTGTTCATTGATTGCTTTCTCATATGTTCCTTGGCCAGGGGGCTACAGCAGACCGAGTAACCCCTTGCTCAAGCCAGCGATCTTGGACTCAAGCTGATGAGCCTTGCTCAAATCAGATGAGTCCGCACTCAAGCTGGCAACCTTGGGGTCTCGAACCTGGGCCCTCCGTGTCCCAGTCCAACATTCTATCCACTGCACCACCGCCTGGTCAGGCCATCCTCATTTCCATAACAGAATCATACACTCCCCTCCACAGGTCTTTAATCTTCCAGCATTTATCCCATCAGTTCTGTCTCTAGTGAGCCTTTATCCCAAGATGTTTGTCTATTAAATTAAGAGTTTTGCAGAAAGGGAGAGCCATTTCAAGGCTGTAAATCACCGGGCAGTCTCGTAGCTGCTCTCTGCTCCGAGCCTCACTGCATCATCCTGCACTAGCCTGCCGACGCCCGGCCACCTCCCCTGGGGCCAGGCCTGGAGGCCAGGAGCTCTGGAGCCTGGAGCCCGCACAGACCTGCCTGCTCCCAAAGCTCCGCCCGACCCACGAGAGGGCGTGGGGGATGTACAGGAGTCCCTCGTGAACCCTCCGGAGCACCAGAGGCAGCTTTGCTCGCACCCTGGCTCTCTCGCCTCCGCCCTGGTGCTTTCTGCTGCACCCAAGCCCTGGCTTCGTGTTCCGGCTTTGATAACTGCGCCTTTTCATCCTGTGCAGGTCCCTGACTTGAGATTCTAACCAGAAAAGGCAGGGAAATAAGACACTTCTGGAACCTGACCCATGATGAGCCGGATGTCGGATGTGTCCTCTTACCAGTTACGTTTTCGCCACTTACCTATCTGTTGAAGGACACTGTATTTCCTATATTACAACGTGAAGAAGGCCAACATAAAGAGGCAGAGGTCAAGACGGATCATCTAAATCAGGGGTCTCAAACTCGCGGCCCGCAGACTAATCCACAAAGTTCAAAATATTTTGGATAAAATTAAGTAAGCCTAGGGGCCTACTTGTATTTTTCATTTCTCTAGCATCCTAGCTAGATATTAGCTTAGTTAACAGCAGTTGTGATGCGAACTACAGTTTCTGGTCGTTTTGTGACACTGAGTAAACTGCATGTACGATTGTGCTTGTTGTACTGATTTTTTTTTGTTTTCAACTGCAGTGAGAAAAGTGTTGCGTAACAGTTGCCTTTTGTAGACCTAGTGCGGCCCGCCGAACGGCTGTGATCTTGCTCTGCGGCCCACGTGCTGAGTTGAGTTTGAGACCCCTGATCTAAACTGTTCAAGGTTTTATAACATGTTAGAAATGGAGCTGGAATTTTGAATCTGGAGCTATTTTGTTACAAAGCCTATGATACACATTCATTCACTCAGTGGTGTTTTGTGAGTGACTACCGTGTGTTGTGCCCGGGACCATGCTAGTGTGAGAGTGGTAATCACAACAATTAAGGTTCCCACACCCTCCGAGAGCATAGGGTCTACCATGCAGGGGTGTTTCACCCCTCCGGGACATTAGAGGTATCGGGGCGAGCCCCCCCCCCCAAGTTGGCGATGGGAGCCCTATTCCCGGACTCTTGCCACTTTCTAACTCTTGCTCCAGCCATCCTTCTGGCTTTCAACAAGTCGCCATGGTTCCGCCAGCCCTGACTCCAGGGAGCCGAAGCTGGAGCTCGTTGCGCAGGCCCGACACGGACCGTCTCAGGACCGCTCTACCGCGCAGTGGGTCTTCCCTGCCGCTCTGCCTGCCCGCTCTCGCACTTCCTCATTCCCGGGGAGGTCCCCGGGTTCTGTCCCAACCTCGGCCTGCTTTTTCTGTCCTGCTGCATTTCACCTTCACATGCCCACCTGCTTCACAAAGTTTAGCAGACTTCAAAGCCATCACACACGATGGGGAAACAGGGACAAAACCAAGGGGTGTGTTCTCCACTTATCTGTCTCATTTCCGACAAACCCGCTGACCTCTGGCTGCTCCCTGAGACCCACCTGCCTGCACTCCACCTAGGTCGGCCTTCCTCTAAGTGACCCGGGCCCCTCCATGACCCTTTTCTTCCCTCACTCTGATAGTGCTCTTCAGCTTCTCGCAATGCTATCACAAATAACAATGATAAGAAGGATTCTTTCATAACATGCAGAATGGGAATCACATGGGACTAGAAATTAGGAGGCTTGAGTCAAGCTTCAATTCTTGACTCAATTCTAAACAATCTCTGAAGATGCTGTTTCCTTATCTAGTAAACAGGAATCTTAAAGACTATGATGGCTTAGAATGTGTCAAGTTGGCCACTCTGAACTACTTTTCCCAGAATTCCCTTTCTTGTATGTTTGTGGTTAGTATCTGCCACAAGGGAGACTCTTGGGTGGTTCTGGAGGCGGAAAGGGAACAACTGCCGTTTCATAAACTCACTAACTTGAACCAGTGGTTGGGTCCTTCTTCAACTTGTAGGCCAGGTGTATATATTTACCTCTGTGACAAAGGATGCAATGCCGTCTGCAGAACACCTACATCACCAAGGCAAAAGGCAGGTAAGAAATGACATGGGGTTCAGTCCATCCTCGTGGGGTTCTAGTTTATGCTTGCAAGTTGAACAAGCACTTGATATACCCAAATTGATATCCATCTTTTCCTCCTGACTTCCAGCCCTCTGAGCTTTGGGCTCCAGCCACAGATGTAGAGACAACACCTTACACAGATGCTTAACTGGCTCTCATCATCGCACAAGGTCTGATACCTCTCACAGAGATTTGTATGTTTATGCATGTATGTGCATGTGTGTGTACTCTGGAGTCTGCTTCTCTCATTGAACCTTGATAAATAGAAAGGACATATAAAAAATCACAAAATCTCAGGGGCAGAGAAGAATAACTATTTATTTAACTTATGGATCTACGGGTCAGCTGGGGCAGTTCTTCTTCGTGCAGCATGTCTGTTGGTCACTTGGGGCAACTCAGCTCTGCTTGTGTTTATTTTAGAGCCCAGTATAAAGGGACAGCAGTTACCCGGGAGAAGTTCTATAGAGAGGGCCACAGACAGCTCAACAGGATGATTCCCACTGACCAAGCACATTTCCCACTCAGGTCGTAAAATGTCTACTAGCATCCCGTTGGCCAAAGCCAATCACATGACCAAGCGCACACTTAAGAGGCAGGGAAGTACATTCACTTTTTGTGGGAGGAACAGACATAGATGGTGTGGCTGCAGAGGGAAGAACTGAGGCCACACTTAAAACACAGGGACTCAAAGAAGCGTCTAGAAAGCTGCGCCCACTGCCTACAAGCCCTGCTATAGCTAGGCATGGTTGTGAATGAACTGAGAGCTCGCTCTTCCAGCTCTGACGCTGCTATCATCTAGCTGTGGGTTATTGGAAAAGTCAGCTCATAATGCTTTGTTTTGAAAATGCCAATAATAATGCTTAGCCCTAGAGTAAGATCAATTAAATTTGTTCTTTTAATGATTCTATGATTCTAAGATGGGTTTGTTTTCTCTATTGCATTCAACCATTTTAAAATTCCAGCATTTTAAAATACATTTTATAATATGATTCTTAAATGATAAGTAAAAATAAAAGACTGCCTTTAAATTCCTCACACCCAGTTCCATATTGAATTCTCTTCACAATGGAAATCATTGCTGAAAGGTTGCCTATCTCTTTCCACATCTCTTGATGACTTTATGTACGTGCACATATTACACACACACACACACACACACACACACGATCGTATTCTTTCATATTGCGCTTGCTCTTTGACTTTGCTATAGCTTGGTCTGTTCATTTTGGTCTACAGAGCTCTAGTGCATCCTTTTAAAATCTTTTGTATTCCTCAGTGTGAATCTACCAGAATATATTTAACATTTGCTCCTTTAATAATCACCGCAATTCTTCCAGATACAGTAGTCCCCCCTTATCTGGGAGGCATATGTTCCAAGACCCCCTGAAACTATGAATAGTACTCAACCCCTTATATACTATATTTCCCAATGCCTACATACCTATGATAAAGTTTAATTTATTATTTTGTAACAAAAACTCATAATAAAATAGAACAATTATAACAATGCACTGTAATAAAAGTTTTATATATGTGGTCTCTCTCGCTTTCTTACCCTTTGAGTAGTACGAACATTCGTGTACGTCCTCGTGCCTCCTAAACATCCAGAGTATAATCGGTTTATCTTAAAAATGTGTAAGGCAACATTTAAAAAAAGGCAAATGTATGTTCTTCTTGTTTCCATAAATTGGTTATCAAACAAAAGTGATTTTAAGTTAATAAAACTGGAAATGGAACTAATTTTATTTTTTGAAAAAACCTCACTCCTGGGGTTCAACGAACATGAAAAAATCTTTCCACTCAAAGGGTAAGATTTTTTGTATTTTGTATGATGACATGAGATGATAAAACGACTACTTGATCAGATAAAGTAGGGTGAATGACATAGCAGTGGTCCCCAAACTATGGCTTATGGGCCGCATGCGGCCCCCTGAGGCCATTTATCCAACCCCCGCCACACTTCCGGAAGAGGCACCTCTTTCATTGGTGGTCAGTGAGAGGAGCACAGGATGTGGATGCTCACGTACAGTACTACTTCTGGTGACGCGGGACGCACACGTCACAGCTCTGGAAGCGCGTCATATCACTTGTTACGGCTAGCAGTGACAAATATGGAACTGGACACTGACCATCTCATTAGCCAAAAGCAGGCCCAGAGTTCCCATTGAAATTCTGGTCAGTTTGTTAATTTAAATTTACTTGTTCTTTATTTTAAATATTGTATTTGTTCCTGTTTTGTTTTTTACTTTAAAATGAGATATGTGCAGTGTGCATAGGGATTTGTTCATAGTTTTTTTTATAGTCCGGCCCTCCAATGGTCTGAGGGACAGTGAACTGACCCCTGTGTAAAAAGTTTGGGGACCCCTGGATATAAGCATTGTGTTGTTGTGTTAGGCTGCTATTGAGACCTTATGACCACATGTAACAAGCACTTTAGAGCTTCTTTTTGGCATATCTGAATTATAGCATCACTACTCTTGCACTTTGGAGGCATTTTTTAGTCAAATAAGGGTCACTTGAACACAAGCACTGCAAGACCAGGACAGTTGACCTCATCACCTAGAAGGTTACTAAGTGACTAATGGGGCAACAGTGCATGCAGCATGGAGACACTGTACAAAGGGATGACTCACATCCCAGGTGGGACAGAGCAGGATGGAGTGGGATGCAGCGGGATGGAGCGGGATAGTATGAGATATTCATCATGCTGCTCAGACAGCATAGAATTTAAAACTAATGAATTGTTTATTTCTGGAATTTTGCATTTAATATTTTCAGACCACAGGTGTCCATGGGTCACTGAAACCGTGGAAACAAGAGTGCATATAAGGGGAAACTACTGCATGCCTCAACAAATCAAATGTGGAAGAGAACATCTTTGTACCAGCCTTTGCATAGTGTGAGAATATTCTCTGTAGAATAGACACCCAAGAAATAATCACATTTTTGAAATTTTAGTAGATTACTGCCACATTGCCTTCCAAATTAAGCCAGATCCAATTTTCAAACTTACCAACGTTATATAGAAATACCATTTCTCTGAATCTTTACCAACACAGAACATCATCAATTTTTAAGATTCTTTTTTCTAATTTAATGGGCTACATGGTTGTCAGAGGACTATTAATGTGAGCGATGTCCATAGGCACAGGCAAAGGATATGAGTGCCTTTAATGTTGGTAAAGAATACAGACTTAATTGCATTAGGATGACTAGTCAAAGCACCAAGGAGACATGCAATGTTCTCACTGAAGGGGCAAGTTTGGCCAGCCTTAAATTCTGCACAAAGAAGCATTCAGGAGATGATACCATCAAAACCTATTAAAAGACCCACTGAGTCAATAAGAATCTCCCTAGGGGTTGGCAGAATGATGGTTCCCCAAAGATATCTATGTCCTAATTCCCAGAACCTATGGATCTGTTACCTTACATGACAAAAGGGAAACTGCAGACCTGATTAGAGTTAAGGACTTGCGATGGGGAGATTAGCTTGCATCATCTAGGTTGGGTTCAATCTAATCATATGAATCCTTAAAAGCAGAGAACCTTTCCCCACTGTGATCAAAGGGATGTACGTACACAGAAGAATGCTCGGAGAGATTCAACGTGTCACTGGCTTTGAAGATGGCAAAGGAGCCATGAGCCAAGGAATAAACAAAGATGTGAATTCTCCCTTAGTGCCTTCAGGAAGTAGTACAGCCCTGTCAATGTCTTCATTTTAGCCCAGCAAGACCTAATCTGCAGAACTGTAAGATAATAGACTTCTACTATTTGAGCCTCTAAATTTGGGGTAATTTGCTATGGTAACAATAGAAAACTAATACAGCCTTTCTCATTGTGTGCTGGAGCAGGGAGCAGTGATTGTCTCTTTCTGGTTTCTTCTTAATGAGACGTGAGCTACCTTCTTGCTTACACATCGGGTACAAAAAACTGACAACAGCCACAGAATATGTATTAATATTTGCTGCAAGGATTAGGAGAAGGTCAATTTATACATTTTTTGCAGGTATCATCTGTCTAGCAATACAGATGTAACCTGAAGGCTTGCTGGACTTAATGAAAGGTATCTAAATTGTCCTTCATTTTCATTTCTTTAATTGTGAAAGTGTTAAACAGTTTTTCATATGTTATTGACTATATTTTATTGCTGGCTTATAGCTTTGACTAATTTCTCAAATAAGTTGTTGGCTTTGTCATAATGATTTGTAATAACTCTTTATATACTCTGTATACAAATATTTAGTCTGTAATATCTAGTGCAAATATTTCTCCCAGTCCTTCAAATTGATACACACACACAAGATGTAGCTAAAGCAGTACTAGAGGAGGATTTATAGCTATACACATTTCTATTAAAATAGTATAAATGCCTAGAACCAAATATCTAAGTATCACCTTAAAAATATAGAAAAAGAAAGCAATGTACAGTCAATGTAAATAAAGAAAAGGGAATACTAGAGAGCAGAAGGGAATAAAATACAAAAATGGAGAAAATTAACAAAGCCAAAAGCTAGTTCTTCTAAATAAATTACAAAATTGATCAACTCTTAGCTAGAATAATTAAGAGTACAAGAGCACAAATTACCAATGTGAAGACTGAAAAAGGGAAATCACTATAGATTTTACAGACATTAGAAAGGTAGTAAGGGAATGTTATAAAAACTACTTAATACCAATACATTCAACAACTTGGAATAAATTAAAAAGTTCCTTAAATAATACAACTAATCCAAATTAATATAGATAAAACATACTATTATCAAGATTAAATCTTTTATCTAAAACCTTATCAGAAAGAAACTCTTGGCTCAGAAGTCTTTCTTTGGTGAATTCTACCAAATATTTAAGAAAAAAATAATAACAATATTACACAATGTTTTTCAAATCACAGAGGAACATGGAACAAAACTCAATATGTTGTATAAAATTAGCATGGCTCCTATACCAAAACTCACAAAAATATTACAAAAAAAAATTATAGACCAATTCCCTTCATAAGCACAGACACAAATATTCGTATAAAAGTATCAGTAAATCAATACAATACCTGAAAAGGATAAATGATCATGATCATAAAGGGCTTGTTCCAGGAATGTAAGGTTGATTTTTCATTCACTGAATAGTTCACCTTAAAATGGTTGACTTAATGATATGCAAATTTTACCTTAATAAAAACAAAAATCAAAGCATGTAATTTACCATATTAACAGAATAAAGGGAAAAATCCTACAGTCATTTCAATAAATGCAGAACACACATACACACACACACACATACATTTTACAAAATCCAGCACCAATTTATGATAAAACTTCTCAGCAAATAAGGTATGCAAGAATACTTCTTCAATCTATATAAGGTCATCTATAAAACTTAGAATATTGTCCTTAATGGTATCATATTTACCACGAAGATCAGAAACAAGACAAGGATTCCCACTTTCACCACTTCTATTCAACATTGTAATGGAAATTGTGATCATTTTCAATAATAATAAAAACATGTAAAAGGCATAAAAAGCAGAAAGGAAGAAGTAACTTGTCTATTTGAAAATAACATGATTGTTTACAAAGATAATTATGAGGTATCTAAAAAGTTATTATAAGATGTAATATGTTAATTTAGCAACGTTGTAGGACTCAAGGCTTTCTCGAAAAATCAACTGAATTGGTATACATACAACTATGCAATTGGAAAATAAAATTGAAAAAAACAACCCCCTTTATAATAAAATAAATATGTAAATTATTAGGAAAATATTTTCCAATACACATATAATATCTCTATCCTGAAAACTAAAACATATTGCTAAGAAAAGATATAAAAGACCTAATAACCAAACCCAATGGTACCGGCATTGTAATTGACAGATCAATACAATAGGATTCAAAAATAGACCCACAGTTACATGGTTGTCAAGTAAAAAAAAAAAAAGGCACCAGAGCAATCTGATAATAAAAGGAAAGTCTTTCTTACAAGTGGTTCTGAAGAAATTGGATATTCGTATGGGAAAAAAAAATAATTGAATGTCAACACTTACCCAAAATGTATCTGAGATGTATCACAGACCTAAACTTAAAAGCTAAAAACCATTAAACATTTTTAACAGCAAATATTAATGAGTATACAATAATTATAAAATAAAGACATTATTTTTAATATCAAAAATAAGCAAAATTTCCTTTAAAGGTCATGGAAAGCATAACTACAAGAGAAAATAATGGGATAAATGAGACTGCCTCAATTTTAGAATTCTTTTTTTTTTTTTAACTTTATTTTTTTTTAAAAAGTGCTTTATTATGGCAGACATTCTGATCATCTTAAATTGTACTTTCAATGTACTTAAAAATAAAGAATTCATAATAGTTTAATATACTCTTGAAAAATTAATATCAACTGAAATAATTACAATATTCTTGTTTGTTTATGACATTTGTTACTTCTCTCTTTTTTTCTTTTTGTATTTTTTTTATAAATAAATTTTTATTTTAATGGGGTGACATCACTAAATCAGGGTACATACATTCAAAGAAAACATTTCCAGGTTATCTTGTCATTTAGTTCTGTTGCATACCCATCACCCAAAGAGAGATTGTCCTCCGCCACCCTCCATCCAGTTCTCTCTGTACCCCTCCCCCTCCCCCTCTCCCTCCTTCCCTCCCCCCACCCTCCATAACCACCACACTTCTGTCCATGCCTCTTAGTCTCGCTTTTATGTCCCACCAATGTATGGAATCCTGCAGTTCTTGTTTTTTTTCTGATTCGCTTATTTCACCCCGCACAATGCTACCAAGACTCCCCCATTCCACTGTAAGTGATCCGATGTCATCATTTCTCCTAGCTGAGTAGTATACCATGGTGTATATGTGCCCCATTTTCTTTATCCAGTCCTCTATTTTTTTTTACAGTGATTAAAAGCCTTTAAGCAAACTCTTGGCCAATACAGTAAGAATCCATAAAAGAGTAGTGTCCTTAACATGTTCACCAAGTCCAAGTTGGCCCCATCACCATGCCAAATCCCTGAAAAATGCAACCCAACCACAGTTCAGTCTGTTAGGAGCTGTCACAGGGAGCAGGAGTCCAGGAAAGTTCCCCACAGGAAAAGTCCGCATGGCACTGGAATTGTTGTCACCATTCTATATTTTGCAGCTCATGTCCAAGTCCCAATGACTGCTGCTTCTAGCTGGTAATGATTCAGGTAGACTGGAAAAGCCATTTGCAGCATGCGTGGATATGGAGCTTCTGTTCTCCTCTGCCTGAAGAGTTGAGACCAGGTTGCTTTTCCCTGGAGCTCTGTGACTGTGGCATGGTAAAGAGAACCTTGGGATACACTAAGCTGGGTGGCAAAGGTAAATTCATAATACAAGTTGGCAAAAGGAGGAAAGAGAGCTCTAAATTAGGAGTAGGTCCCAGCCTGAAATATGAGTGGAGCATTGAGGTAGGAAGGATAAAGGAAACACTATATATTAAGCAAAGCAGCAGAAAATAGGACTATCAACACCCACAACAGAGATCTTTGAGGGAATAATAAAAAACCTGACTATTCAGGCAAAACATAGTTAAGTGGCCCTTGTGCAAATGAGATCAGTTTACCTGCTTCTTGGAAGAAATACCCTAGGCTCGTCCACAGTGTCGTAGATGGGGCCGACGGCCCTGGGCACCTTCAGCCTTCAGTGGCAAACCCCAGCTTTCTGGGCAAGGTTAGGTCATAGGTGGCTGGAGCAGGGCTGGAAGAGACTGAACCCTCCCTTAGAGGAGCGAGGGGGAAGCCCACCTTCCAGTGTCCCTGTTTCCTCACAGCAGAGGCGTGTAAGCCTGGCAGGCTTTAGCTCAATGACCTTCCTTTCCACTATTGAAGCAGGACCCAGATGGCATCCTATGAGACCCCTTTGGGGCGTTGGAGCCTTTAAGGGTGTATCCTAAAAGCTGGTAGTTCCCCTGATCTCTATTGGGCTTTTTCTGCCTCTAGGTATCTTAAAAGCCATTCTCAGAAGATCTCGCTGAGGGGTTTGAGGATCCCCATCCACCTATATAAATCTTTTCCATATATCTGGAGCTGTTTGGAAAAAGACAAAACAGTGTTATTAGCTAGATCTAATAAAGAAGGTAGTAGTTTGCAGGCGAAAAAGATTTAGTGTCTCCTGATCATCAGCATTCAAAAGAAATGTAATTTTTTTTTTTTAAGTAAAAAGCATGATATGGTAGACCCGTCAGAGTCATTGGCCTGGTGTGCAGGATTCCCGGGTTTGATTCCTGGCCAGAGCACACAGGAGAAGCGCCCATCTACCTCTCCACCCCTCCCCCTCTCCCTCCTCTCCGTCTCTCTCCTCCCACCTGCAGCCAAGGCTCCACCAGAGCAAAGCCACCCCGGGCACTAAGGATGGCCCCATGGCCTCTGCCCCAGTCGCCAGAATGGCTCCGGTTGTAACAGAGCAACACCCCAGATGGGCAGAGCATTCCCCCCTGGTAGGCATGCCAGGTGGATCCCAGTCAGGCGCATGCAGGAGTCTGTCTGACTGCCTCCCCATCTCCATCCTCAGAAAAATACAAAAAATAAATAAATAAATACTGTAGGGAAAAAAACAAAAAAACAAAAAACAAAACAAAACAAACAAGCAAAAAAAAAACAAAAGGGGGTATTCCCTTATTCCCTTGTGCTAAAGCTCCAGGAAGCATGGAGTGAGCTTGAGTATGTCCTATGAAACATGGAGCTCTATGTTGACATGTAAGTCTTTGAAGAAGGAGGAACTGCTGAAATAGTTTATCAGCCTTTGTCCCTAAGACAGCAGTCTTTATAGTGGGAACACCATACATAAATATTTGCTGTCTGTCTATAGATTAAGGGGGGAATATGGCAAATGCTGAAAAGCCATGATCTTTGTGCCCCTCCCCTCCCCCAACCCCCTCCCTCTCCTCCCCCCACCCTGTAACCCCAACACTGTTGTTCATGTCTCTGAGTCTCATCTTTATGTCCCACCTATGTATGGAATCATGTAGTTCTTAGTTTTTTCTGATTTACTTCTTTCACTCAGTATAATGTTATCAAGGCCCATCCATGTTGTTGTAAAAGATCCTATGTCATCATTTCTTATGGCTGAGTAGTATTCCATAGTAATTCTGTTTCACAAAATATACCATTAAGAAAATGAATAGACAAGCCATAGACTGTGAAAAAATATTAATGACTACTCAAAATGACTACTATTGAGGCCTGACCTCTGGTGGCTCAGTGGATCAAGCGTCGACTTGGAATGCTGAGGTCGCCAGTTCAAAACCTCAAAACCCTGGGCTTGCCCCGTCAAGGCACATATGGGAGTTGATGCTTCCTTCTCTCTCTCTCTGTCTCTCTTCTCTAAAATGAATAAATAAATAATAATTTTTAAAAAGGTACAAAAGGACTGTTATTGAGGGTCAATAATAATTCTTATAACTCAGCAATAACAAAAGCAAACAATAAAGAATTATCAAAGTATTTGTATACTCTTCACAAAAGCAATGTAGCAATAAGCAAATGATAAAGTGTTCAATATCATTGGTCATTATGGAGATGCAAACTGAAACCACAATGAGATATAACTACATACCTACCAAAATGGCTAAAATACTGCTAACATTACATGTTAACAAAGCTGTGGAGCAACCAGACTCGCTTACATTCTTGGTAGCACAATGGTTACAACTACAGTGGGGAAAAGTTCTGAAAAAGATAAGCAAGTATCTCCCTATGCTCCAGAAAATCCAATAATAGCAGAAAGAAAAGATGATGTTCACACAAAGACTTGTACATGAATGTCCATAGTGGTGTTATACTTAATAGCCCCAAACTGGAGCCCAACTAAATGTCTATCAAATGGTTAATAGATACACGAAAGGATGTGTATCTGTGAAGGATGCTATACAGCCATTAAGAGAAATGAACTACTGATAGCTCAAAATGTTAGGCTTAGTGAAACAAGCCTTGCTTTTTAAAAGTGCAGACTGTGTAAGTCATTTTATATGAAATTCTAGAACAGGAAAATCTAATCTGGAGTGGGAAAGAATCCGAATAGTGAATGCCTCTGCGGAGGGTGAATTAAGTAATTGACTGGGAATGAGTATGAGGAAATTTTCTGGAATAATGGGAATGTTCTATATTTTGAGAAGGATTAGGGTTACACAGGTAAGTGCATTTGCCAAACCTCAGTGCCTACCTCAGCACCTGTGCATTATTGCATCGTATGTCAATCTAAAAACAAAAGAAAAATGTGTAAATATTGAGTCCTGTTAATGCTCTGAATGTTGAAGTCTTTAGAATGAATGCACAGATGCTTGCAGTTACCTTTGAAATGCAACAATAAAATCAATTAAGGGATGGATACATATGTTATAGAAAAAGTATAGTAAAATGTTCATGGTAGATTGGAAATAGTCTGGCAGGTCTTCAAAAGATTAAACATAGAACTATACCACATGACCCAGCAATTCCACTCCTAGATCTATACCTAAGAGAAATGAAAACAGATGTCCACACAAATATATAAATACAAATGTTCATAGCAGCAGCATTCATAACAGCCAAGAAGTGTAAACAACCCATATGGACATCAGCTGATGAATGGATAAACGGAGTGTGGCATACCCGCACAATAGAATATTATTTGGTAATAAAAAGCAATGAAGTAGCGCTACACGCTGCAGCATGGCTGAAACTTAGAGAGTTTCTGCTAAGCAAAAGAAGCTTTTGGGAAGGTCACATATATGATTCTATTTATAAGAAATGTCCAGAATGGAGAAATCTATAAGACAGAAAATAGATTGGTTTCCTAGGGCTGGGGGATGGTGAAAAAAAGATGGGAAGTGGGAGTGGGAAAAGAAGACGACTGACAATGAGTGTGGTTTTTATGAAGGAGTGATACAAATGTTCTAAACTCCATTGGGATGGTTGCACAACCCTGTGAATATACTACTACTACACAGCACTGAATTGCGGACTTTACATAGATCAATTGAATGGCATGTGATTATATCTCAACAATGCCACCAAAAATGCGTTAGTGATGAAGTGCGGGTGCTGGCATACAAGTGTGGACTGTAAAGTTATTTCAACTTTGCTATATATTTGAAAAATTTTTAAATCAAAACAATCCCAAGATCTTGATTGGAGCTGTCTTGAGTTTAGAGATTAGTATAGACAAAACTGGTATTCATACACTACTGATTCTTTGCCGTTAGGAAGAGATCACTTGCTGTTTAATTCCCTTTGCAGCATCATTGATATACATGATCTCGGGCCACCTCTAAGGAGTGTGTGACAGGATCCACTGCTCCATCATTGCACAGCTGTAGATGCTAGAAAGATCTTCCTCGTATTGCCACCAAAACAAAGAAATCCCTGTCACTACTTGCTAGCACCTGTTGTCTGCTTTAGGAAAATTCTCTCACGTTTTATTCCATCCTGCATGAGAACAGTCACAAGTCCATGGTCCCTGGTTTTTCAGACTTTACATGCCTGTTTTTGTCATTTGCATGATTTGAGACCTTTCAGTATCTGGAGCATGTTTCTCAGAAAACCTGTGGTTTCTCCTAACCTCCCAGGTGTAACAAGAATGAAACCGCATGGCTCAGGTGAGGTCCGATCAGCACAGAATAGAGAGGAAGTTATCCTTCCTCATTCAAAACATTGTACTGCTATTAGTAGAACACTCTCGAAGTGCAATAGCGTTTCCAGGCAGCCGTAGCTCACTGCTATGGAAATTAAAACTGTTAATCTAGTCCCGTGCATTACCATGTACACAATGTTTTTTCCATCTATACCTGAAATGACTCCTCTCATTTTTTTTTTAAAGGATTTTCTTCAGCATGTGTGTTCAGAGTACCAAGTGCCCGGATGCCCGTTTAGTGGCCACCTAGCTTTGAGAGAGCTGCTTCTCTGGGCTTATGTCATTTTCACGATGAACACAGCATGGAGAATCACTCAGCTGGGAGCGATATTCATAGGCTTCCCAGAATGGAAGAGACCTTAAAAGACCGTCTCGTCCCTCCTCCTGTCACCAGGCACGATGATGTTTCCACCAATCTTCTTCACACCGAGGGCAGCAGCTGTCACCAATCCACCCAGATCTCTAGGCTGTCCCTCTGTGACCCGGTCTCAGGCCTGCGGACTCCTGCTGATTAAGAGTTCCGAGAGCCCTAGATGAATGCAGTACTGAAATTAGCAGGAAGTAGTGGAAATACTTAATGCGCCTGTACTCAGCTTCTTGTGCCGACAGTATCTGCCAAACGAGGGCAAGTGCGGGCAGGCGGAGACGTTGTGCTCACCCAGGGCGAGGGGGGAGCTAGGTGCCCTGCACCAAGGCCCATGACCACAAGCGGATGACGACTCCCAGTCATCCACTCGGAGAAGAGGATGATACGAAGAGAACATCCACTCACCACATGCCACCCTTAGCCTATGAAGGGAAAGATTTTCCAAAGAGAGTAAGCAGATCAGGGTAGTTCCTGGGGTCACTTCACTTCCTGTCTGGGTCAGTCCCAAGACCTAGGGCCTCTTTCTAGTGAGAGACCAGCTCTCAGAGCACATGGAGCTTTATTTATCTTGTCCTTTTACATTTCTGCCTGGCTCGTGGCAGCACAGAACTGGAGACAGGATGTGGGTCATGAGTTACCAAAATTGGCCCTTTAGTTATGAGATTCAAACAGCATCAGCTACTCCAAAATGCTTATTAACTCCTGTGGCGGTTTTAACATATGGGCATAAGTTTTTTGAGACTCATCCTTCCAGGAGATGGAACGTCACTCCCCTCCTCTTAAGTGTGGGCTGGATTCAGTGATTCGCTTCTAACAGATAGAGGGTGGCAAGAAAAAAGCGCTAACTTTGCAATGGAGGAAACTGGCAGACACCCCCCGGAACCTCATGACTAAGGTTAAGAGCAACAGAAACACTGACATCATGGGGCCAGCGTTGGCATCACGGTGCATGACCAGTGCAGCCACATGGGACTCTACCTTCAGAAGAGCCCCACGCTTCTGCCGACGCCCTACTTCTGGCACACTGACATTCTTAGTAACTTTATCTTAGAAGTTGTGCTCTCTACATTGAATCTGATGGGAAAATGGAGCATGTGTGTGAGAAGAAGAGACACACGCCATATGCGTGCCCACCCCTCCTTGCCACCCTTCCCTCAGACAGCACTCAGATGTCCCAAGAGCACAGGATTCAGCCGACTCATGACGCATGGAAGTTAGCAGGACTCAAAGCAAGTACCAGGTAAGAATAGAACACCTAGTACCAGGTAAGAATAGAACACCCCAGTACCAGGTAAGAATAAGACACCTAGGACCAGGTAAGAATAAAACATCTAGGACCAGGTAAGACTAGAACACCTAGTACCAGGTAAGAATAAAACACCTAGTACCAGGTAAGAATAGAACACCCCAGTACCAGGTAAGAATAAGACACCTAGTACCAGGTAAGAATAAGACACCTAGTACCAGGTAAGAATAGAACACCTAGTACCAGGTAAGAATAGGACACCTAGTACCAGGTAAGAATAGGACACCTAGGACAAGGTTAGAATAGGACACCTAGGACAAGGTAAGAATAGGACACCTAGTACCAAGTAAGAATAAGACACCTAGTATCAGGTAAGAATAGGACACCTAGTACCAGGTAAGAATAGGACACCTAGGACCAGGTAAGAATAGGACACCTAGGAAAAGGTAAGAATGAGACACCTAGGACCAGGTAAGAATAGAACACTTAGTACCAGGTAAGAATAGGACACCTAGTACCAGGTAATAATAGGACACCTAGTACCAAGTAAGAATAGAACACCTAGGACCAGGTAAGAATAGGACACCTAGGACCAGGTAAGAATAGAACACCTAGTACCAGGTAAGAATAGGACACCTAGTACCAGGTAAGAATAAGACACCTAGTACCAGGTAAGAATAGAACACCTAGGACAAGGTAAGAATAGAACACCTAGGACCAGGTAAGAATAAGACACCTAGTACCAGGTAAGAATAGAACACCTAGGACAAGGTAAGAATAGAACACCTAGCACCAGGTAAGAATAGAACACCTAGTACCAGGTAAGAATAGGACACCTAGTACCAGGTAAGAATAGGACACCTAGTACCAAGTAAGAATAGAACACCTAGGGCCAGGTAAGAATAGGACACCTAGTACCAAGTAAGAATAGAACACCTAGGGCCAGGTAAGAATGAGACACCTAGGACGAGGTAAGAATAGAACACCTAGTACCAGGTAAGAATAGGACACCTAGTACCAGGTAAGAATAGGACACCTAGTACCAAGTAAGAATAGAACACCTAGGACAAGGTAAGAATAGGACACCTAGGACCAGGTAAGAATAGGACACCTAGGACCAGGTAAGAATAGCATACCTAGTACCAGGTAAGAATAAGACACCTAGTACCAGGTAAGAATAGAACACCTAGGACAAGGTAAGAATAGGACACCTAGGACCAGGTAAGAATAGGACACCTAGGACCAGGTAAGAATAGGATACCTAGTACTAGGTAAGAATAAGACAACTAGTACCAGGTAAGAATAGAACACCTAGGACAAGGTAAGAATAGGACACCTAGTACCAGATAAGAATAGGACATCTAAGACCAGGTAAGAATAAGACACCTAGTACCAAGTAAGAATAGAACACCTAGGACAAGGTAAGAATAGAACACCTAGGACTGAGTAAGCAGGGACACTGACAGCTTTTAGAAGCCACCCTTTCTATCTGAACCGGAACTTGCTCTGAACAGAGAAGGGAGGCAATGGGGTTCTATGACACATAAATCCTCAAGACACCCTATCATGTCCTTTCTTACTCGTTACCTCCCTGTTTCAGGCTATTACTTATGTTAAAAATGGTAACAGGAAGAAAGTGAAATACAGGGCCCCCAGTATTCCTTTTCCTCTCAGTCCTTTCTTACTCATCAGTAAGCAGAAGTAGGGGGTGTTGGGAGCATACATGCGTATCAGGAAGTGGAATCAAAACAGCTGAGTTCGTTTCTCTGCTGCTTCAGTAAGAAGGAAACATGTGCGTGTGCAAGCTTCGAAATACAGCTTGTGCTATTTTGATGATGCTGCATACAAGTCAAGGTTCTTATATTTGTATTAAAACTGCCATTGCACACTACAAAGATAAACAATAGAGGTCATGCCCATCATATAAATGTTATTTTTTCTTTACTTAGAGTGACATTAAATAAAGAGTAAATTTAAAAACTGAAGATTTTTACTGCTATTAACTATGATGATGATTTTAACATATGAGCATAAGAAGTTGTGAGAGAAATTGTAGAGAAAAAGAAAAAGTTCTATATTTTTGTAACTTTACCATTTTTTCCTGCTTTTTGAACACAGAGTTTCACTGTTTCATTTTACACTGGGCCCTGGAAATTAGGCAGTCGGCCCTGGAAATAACCCCAAGATTATGGGCACATTTCTGATGTTCTTCTCCCAGATCCTTCCTCTCGTCTAATTGCGAGTAAGAGTCAGATAAACTCAAATTCGAGAACATTGTTCTTCTAATGTGTGCATGTCATGAAAAGGAAGAAAAGACCAAGACACTGTCACAGCATGGAGGAGACTGAGGAGACATGGTGACCTGACGCACATGGTGTCCTGGGTCAGATGCCGGGACAGGAAAAGGTCATTAGTGGGAAAACTGGTGAAATCTGAGTAAGCCTGTGGGTTAAGAGTACTCATGCTGGTTACTCATGTTAACTGCCTAGTTTTGATAAATGTATCCTCAGTACATAAGGTGTTAACATTAGGGGGAGAAACCAGATGGCAGGTATGTGAGAAGTCTATGTACAAGCTGTAATGCTTCTGCCATTCAAAATTATTTCAAAATAATTCCATTTAAAAAAATAATAAAGCATTAACTCAGGTTCTACCAGGGGCACACCACCACTAAGGTGTGTTCAAATATTTTTTTGTTAATCCTCCTAACAGCACTATGGTGTGTATATATTGTATTTGTGTGTGTATGTATTTCTCATTTTACAACAAGAAAATTGAACATCAAAATGCCAAAGTGGTTATCTAAGATCCTAAATATCTAAAGTAGTGAAGCAAGGATTAAACCAAGCCCAGTTATTACTTATTTTCTCTAAACATCACTATTCCTCAGTGTCTCAGAAATAGCATCCAGATCCTGAGCCTCGCAAACCAAGGTCTCCCTTACCTAGCTTTAGTTCCGGGCTTATAGTATTTTCCACTATGTTGCTTCACCTATATCACTTCCCACCAAATTTAGCTCCCACCTGATCATGAGACACAGACTGTACACTCCCTACTTTGTGTCAGATTCGCACTGCTTCCCCGCCTTCCACGCCCCCCCCCATCCCACCTGAGACGTCTGCCAATCCAATCTTGATATTTATGACCCAGTTCTAGTGGTTCTCTCTTGAAGCCTTCCCTTATCTTTCCTTTGGAGTAGCTGCTCTCTCTCTCCTCAGATTCAGGGCAATGTGTGAACTTCTATGTGATGAATAATTTAAAACAACAAGACTAACCCATACTATTATTAAGCACCAGGCTCTGTCCTGAGTGCTGTGCACATGCCATCTCGTATTCTCACACACAGTCCTCCAAGGTAGATATCATTGTTTTAGCTATTTTACAGATTAAAACAACAACAACAACAACAACAACAACAAATAAACCTGAGACTTGTAGAGTGTAAGTAAATCACCCAACACCACAAAGTTACATCTAATAATACCATTCAATTATATCATTTCTGAATAAATGATTTCTAAAGGCCAATAACTCAGCCAGTTATCCAATGCTTGGACTCTCTTTAGCATATGAGGACTCTAGATCCAGAGAGGTTAAAATGGCTTGTTACAAACGAGGTCACAAGCGGGTTAACTAGAACCCAGCCATCCTAACACAGGGCTATCGCCACCACGCCTGGTGCAGCTTCCCAGGTTTTCGCCTGATGAGTATCCTCAGCCCATGGGGAGCACTGGCAGAACATCACGGCAACCGAGGGGTGGAGAACCCAGGAAATGTCTCCGCTTTGGAGCATTTATGACCAGTGGATGGAAGTCGTCCTCCATCCGTAGTTCCCACACCAGCCGCAGCAGCATCTTCTAAAAAAAAAAAAAAAAAAAATCTTGTTTGAAATGAAAATTATTGGGCTTGAAATGAAAATTATTGGTTTGAAATGAAAATTATAAACCCAAGTCCAACTAAATTAGGAACTCTCGGGACGGGGTCTAGGATTCTGGGTAACGAGCCTTCCAGGTCATTAAGCCGCGCAGTGTGAGAACCGCTGTACGAGGGAAAATTCTAGGGCTCAGAGAGAGATGTATGTGACCACCGCGGCAATTCCGTGAGTTTTCTGGGCTACTCCGTGTTTGCTTCACGAGGCACCTGGTTTTCTTTTTTCTCGATAGACTCACTTGTCCATTAGCATCTGAATCAGGAAGAACAGGTGAGAGGAACGCTTCCAGCTGGAGGAAGGTGGGCATCTTGGCTTATCTGCCTCAGATCGATTCTTCTCCTCTCTCTCTCTCTCTCTCTCTCGGGTGAGGGTTGTCACATCAGTCCTCAGTATAAAAAGGTTAATGCAGAAAATGTCAGGGATTTCTATTATGAATATGAGAGAGCTTCCTTCAGGCTCTTGTTTACGCAGCTGTGCCTTGATTTTCTGACCCTCCCATGGTAGATTGAATTTTATTTTCAAAGTCTTTGTTCCACCATAAAATGATTCCGTCCACACACTTTGCCTTGGCAGTGCCTCTGTCTGTTAGTAGAATCTATTTTGCTGTCCCACAGATGCTGACCTTGGCATAATGACCTGGTTTTTTACCAATGGAATGTTAGCAAATGTGACATGAGCAGAAACTTTAAACTTGCTAATGTAGCATGGTCCCATTGATCATCTTAACCCATCATCAGAAAAGCATGCCCCAGGTAACCAAAGAGAATGTTGGAGCATGTGGCTCATACTTGAATCCAACAGTTTGCCCAACACCAAGCCCAGATGACACCAGCTAGAGACCATAGCCAACTCAAAGTTTCAAGAGTAAGGAAATAAATGTTTTTTGTAAGGCATGAAGAAATTGATATGTGTCACCAGCAATAACTAATACACAGAGACTATCTTAGAACCTGCCAAAAAAACCTACTATAGCCAACCTTCATAAGAAAGGATAAATTTAAGCATCCTAGTCCCTCCATGAATAGGTCATAGAATGTGATCATAATGATAACCATAGAGAATTTGGCTTCTGCTTAGGTTGTAGGAGTTCAAGACAGACTACTGCTCCCACAAATAAAACTATCAGAAAATATTATATACCTTTTAAAGCCATTGGAGGACTATAGACACTAAGAAGTCTAAAAGAGTTAAATTTCAGAACAGTTGAGCCCTTACTACATGAGCCAGGAATACTTGTTCCTTTTCTCTCTGGCAGTATCTAGTTCTCCCGGTCCTAATTCTTTCCCACAGGACTTTGGCTAAGTGCACAATGTCATTGAAGAGGTTGAGGCTGGACTGGAAAGAGAACAATTTCCCTTCACTTTAATGGTCTCCGGAGCTCAAAGATCTACTATAGAAAGGAGCCAGTAATACACACAGGACACATCTTGATTTTGAATATTTGAAACCAGAAGTGAACTCAAACTAAATAAAGCTGCAACTCAGATGTGACCTAACCCAACTCATGACTAAATCTAATTGAAGTTGTCAGTCCCCCTTATTCTTGCTTCCTCACTGAGGAATTTGTCTGTCTGGGGTAAGAGAATATTTACTCCAGTTTGTATGGTTTTTAGAAACACAATGTCTGGCATATAATAAATTTTCAAGGTGTATGAAGAAACAGGCAAATTCTAGCCATAAACAAGAAGAAAAATAGTCAATAAATATAGACCCACCAGTGACTTACAGATGACCCACAGATATTGGAATTAACAGATGATGACTTTCAAAAATTATAATTAGAGGAATTAAAAGCTAGATAAAAATGAGAAATGTGATTGAGATAGAGAATCTGTAGAATAATTGAAAATGAACACTCTTAAATGGAAAAGTCCATTATCTGAATGAAAGAATTAATTGCTTAGGCCTAACATCAGACCTGACACAGTTGAATAAAATAACAGTGAATAAAAAAACAAATCAATAGAAATTATACAACCTGAAGCACATGGGGAAAAAATAGCAAAAAGGTACATGTCAGATAATAACAAATGATGTAAGTGGAGTCCCTGAAGGAAAGATTAGAACAGAAAAAATATTGGAAGAGTTCGTGGTCAAAGACTTCCAAAATCAATGGAAGACATCAAATCATAGATTTAAGAAGATCTCCGACACTCAGTTGGGTTGATGATAATCCTAACCACCTCAAGATGCAAGGTATACCCACTGGGTACTCTAATTTCCCCTTGTACCAGGATCTGTTTAACCTTTGCTCACTCTCATGGATGACTCTCCTGACTTTACCCCCTATTCTAGTGGCTCTCAGACTCTCTCATGGCACCATCATCGTACTGAAGAAGTCCAGCGTGCAAGCTGCCAATGCCTCTATATCTGCCCACCTCAGACTAATCCCCCCACATCAAGCCACCAAGGGAAGTGGGTATTGGGTGTTCTCTGCATCAAAATGCTGCGTGTAGAGTGAACACCTGACACAAAGGCAGTTCCTTCATAAGGCCAATGATGTCTGATTTATTATGATGTCAAGTTTCTGCCCAGTAGGAATGTTCTTAATTAGCTAAGCAACCCACCAGGAAAGAAAATTGAAGGCATTGGTAAATCCATAAGAAGAAAAGAAGGAAGCATAAGGTTTAAAGATGAAAAGCCAATGTGATAAAGAGATCCTGTGAGGCTGGGAGGGAAGGTCCCTAGAGCCACCTTGGGTTATTCATTTGTTTAATCTGTGCAAGATGTAGAGCACTCAAGTGTCATTTGCAGGCTTACAACAAATGCTTCCAGAGTGTCTGTTCTCTTTGCCACCACGAGTAAAGCTGTGGTCCTGCCAGAACAGCCCAATTTTCTGTCCCTAAATGATCTGAAGGTCTTTGCCTGGGACCTGACCTGTCCCGCCCAGCCTACCTCAGTGATCCATATCCTGCAGTCATTCTACAATCAGAAAACTGTGTCCTTCTTCCTTCAATTGCTAAGGATTGCGACCCCTCTCTGTCCTAGTTCATTTCGCCCTTACCCCACCTACCAATCTCATCCTTTTTTAGATATGCCCTGTTAGGATTTAGTTTTAATCAACAAATATTAACCAAATGCCAACAATGTGCAAGCTACTCTGCTACTTGTAATAAATAGATAAAGCAAATAGGGTTGGTTTTCTGTTGTTGTTGTTGCCGGTTGGTTTGTGTTGTCTCTTGCATGGAAACTCTGATTAGTCAATAGAGGCAGTTTAGGGAGCTTTGTTATGAAGTATTCTGAGGGCTTTACCAAGCAGTACGGTAAGAAATGTTGTGATTGATTACCAATGTCTGCCTAGAGCAAGGAAGGAGGGAGAGGCAGCACATTCCACACTGACAAACTGGCTGTAAGGGGTGTAAATATGTATTAAAGGAGCCCCTGTCCCAAAGAGTCTCTCAATCTACTGGAAAGACAGACAAATATATGTCGCTAAATCACAAAACACACAAGCCAACCGTGAAATATTAACAAATTCTATGACAACATTTATGGGAGGGCAATTTATCTTAACAACAAGGATTGAGAAAAGTCTGGTAGAGGGAAAAAAGTTTGAGCTCTGCCTTGAATGGAATGAAAACATTTCTGAGTTCAAATCAAAGTTACAACTGCAAGTGGCTTTTGGCCATTTAATTTTGTCATTTATTTTTTTCTTTTCAAATCCAGCATTTCATTTTGGACTTGGTGAGCCTGCTGACCGGTCTTGCTAGAGTTGGTGAAGCCAATGTCAAGCATGATGTCCAGATTCCTTCCAGAGTTCCTTTAAGACAATATTTCAGAGCCATTCAGCTGATGCTAGGCAGAATGTCACTCCCAACCCAGCCTTGAGTACTTCAGGGGCCTGGGATCCACGCCCAGGCTCATGTACAGAAGAGGATTTCCACCGGCTCACGACATGACATACCCATTGTCATGCTATCGGGTGTTAATTGCCTTCCTTGAAACATGACATTTTCCTTTTCACAAATGACAGGAATGACTTGGAAATACAGTGATATTTATAAATGTAATTTGTCATTATTTTGCATCAGAGATGGTCTGTCTGGTGAGATGCAGCTGTGGGAGTCAAACAAAGTTAGTTCTCCCCATTGTGTGAACAGAAGGAGAGAGATGGCTGGGTCCACTCGGGTGGTGGCCCCTGATTCAACCGTCTGCAACGGTGGGCGAGTAACTGGCCACAGCTCAAAGGAAGGGCAAGGGAGAGGGCCGTGCATGAGCACAGAGTTCTCTACACATTAACCCTGCCCACAAGCCAAAAGTGCTGCAGTGAATGTTCTGGGCAAGAGTGGGAAGCAGTGAGCAGATGGGCAGAGACATAGGAAAAGGAGATAGCTCCCTCCTCACCAGTTCGTTTTAAAACTTCTCCCCTGACTCAGGAGAGCCGGCCAGTAACTGCCTAAGAACCTGGCATATCAGGACTAAACTCAGCAGTCAACTTCTTTTTTGAAAGCATAGAACAAAAGCAACCAAAACAAAGCACTGTATGAATCACTTGAGAATCATAATTTTGACTAATTATAAATGTAGCTGGAGTTTCAGAAAATAAATGTCCATATGAGCTGACGAGATTAGGCAAACCTCCCGAATAAGGCTGGATTTGAATTGACCTTGAGGAACGGGAGGAGATATTAGATAAAGTAGTAATAAGCTTTAGAAAAGTAGAGGGTGAAATGTGAATACATATATATATATTCAACAACAGACAAATAACAAGAGAATACGTTTCAGAAAAGGTAAGAACACAAGCAAAGGAGCAGAAATAGGACTCATCATGACTTGCTTGGGGACAAGAGAGATAATTTCGATTTTACTGCTGAAAGAGGAACATTGGGAGATGTCTGGATGGGTAGGAGTAGGTCAGGTTTTGGAGGGACTTCAGTTTGGTGAAGTTTAGACTTAGGTCAGGAGCCAACATTAAGATTTATCGATAGGCAACAGGGAACGGTGGAGTGGCAATGTGAATGCAGGGTTTTAAGAAGATAATTCTTATGGCTCATGAAAGAGGAGTTGGCATTGGGGGTCTGGCTCGGAGACAGTTGCAGAACTCCAGCCAGAGGTATTGAAGACCTGCAACATATGGTTAGAGGCTCAAAAATAGCCGTGAACTGAAATGGCTGAAGCCTAGATCAAGGGAAATGGTAGCAGGCATACAGATAAAATGCCAACTCAGAGAGACAATTCAAATGAATAGATGTCAAATCTCAATGATAAACTGGATACATGGGTGAATAATTTGAAGACAGACCTCTCTAGATATATAAATGTCTACTTCAAATGACTTTCTATATAATTTTCTCAGGGAAAATATTACATAATTCTACCTTGGAATTAGATTTCACTTCAGGCTTAATTCAGGCAACAGGGATGAAAAGACTTTTTAATGCAAGCTTGCACTCCAGCCAATGGCAGGGACGCCAACAAAACCCATGATGGAAGTCCTTCAGGATGGTTCTCGCCAAATTTGGCAGGCTCAAGGAATTCACCACATCTGAATCATGTGAGAAGGGGCTGCCTTTTCCCCCGAGGGCCTGCCTCCCTAGGGGTCCTCTCTGCCCTTAAACCTCACATCAAGTGTGTTGATGCTGCACTCAACTCCGCCCACTTAATGACAAAGAGGCCCTCCCTCACAGGAGGAAGGCGAGCCTTAGGCGTGGGGTTCCCGTCTGTCTCTAAACACACTCTTCCATCTATGCTCTGCAGGTTCTGTGCTTCCAAACCCAAAGACATTTTTATTCCTTGATTCAAAGTGACAAGTTGTAAATATCTCTCTCTTTCCAAGTGCCCAAACCCAAAACAGTCTTTCTAAGTTTAAAAAAAATAATAAAGTGAAGGGAAAAAAAATCATAAGACCAGGAAGTTCCCTGCAGAGGCAAGACTCTTCTCTCTAGTGAGACTCAATTCAAGATGAAGTCTAAAAGAGAACTGTGTTCCCAGGGATGTTGGCAAGGCTGTGCTCACTTTCCTCCCAGGCTTCCTGCGTGCCGCTCCTCGGGCTCCTGGGCTCACTTCTCTCCATGGGTGCAGGCCCTTGCTCCGCCCCTCACCTTGACTGATCGCACCGGATTTCACGTGCAGAATCAGCTCACAGCTGCATTCAGGAGACGCCGTCTTCCCCCTCCTCAGGCCTCACCTGCTGACCTGCAGCACCCGAAAGGCCACGGACTTGGTGACGTGAACTTCAGCAAGGCCATCTTTGGTGTCTCCATAATTCCCACGTTAGCTGCCTATTTCTGCGTCTGGGGATTCCTGAGGTGTAACTGCTATGACCTGAGGCAGGAAGCAGGCAAGCACGGGGAGGGGAGGGAGAGATGGGCTGGAGCATTGGCAGGAGGCTGGATCTGAACAGGAAAGCACGTCGGAACATTCCTGGGGCTCAGGAACGCGGAGCTTCCCTCAGAACACGGAGCTTCCATCAGAACACCCAGCTGGGGCGGGGCCAAGAGTACCGTGGACCCTACGTGCAGGCTGGAAAGGAGGGCCGGCAGGAACACCTTTGCAGGTGAATGCATGGGAGAAGGGAGGGGCATAAACAGGGTTTGGGGAAAGATGAGGTTCTCATTCATCCCTATCTGTTCACTGACTCCTTTTTGCGTGTCGGAGAACGTGCTTGCTGGTGGGATAAAGCACAGCAGGTAGAATCCATGTCCGAGGCTGCCATTAATCATGTGATCACACAACGACTATATTATAAATTGTCTAATGAAGAAATAATAGACCATGGAGCTATGAGCATTTGTTAAAGGAACCCTGATCTAGTCTACAAGGTGGGAGCCCTCGCAGGCAGGAGAAGCTGACCATGTGAAGGTCCCGAGGAGAAAGCATCCCAGCGTGCTCTAAGCCCAGGGTGCTCAGCGAGGCCAGCGAGGCTGGGGGACAGGGTGGCATGGCCCGGGAATGAAGAGGTGGGCGAGGATCAACCTTCGCAGAACTTTATGAGCTACAGTGAGAATTTTGATGATTGGTTGATAGAGACCCTGTTTTGCTTGAGGGTTGTTGGGCACTACGGACTGGGTTTGAGTGGACAAGTGAAATGGCCAGATTTGCAGTTTTTAAAGATCATCCTGACCATACGTAAAGAACTCGGATTCTGAAACTCACGGATGGTAGCTGGCTTCTAGTAAGATCTGCTGAAGTTAACAGTCACCCTGAGGGCAAGTGTGGATGGAAAGGAGCCAGTTCTGGCTTAGTGTCTTTTGCATACCAGGTATGTGACAAGAGTATAGCTCTTCTTATTTCATTTAATCTCCATAAAATGGTTGTGAAGTAAATGGTACTTCTGCCACTGACAGGTGAGGAACTATGTACTTCAGAAAACGCCATCTGTCCATCTATCCATTAGCTTATTTATTCACTCACCAGATATTTAATGGAGCACATACTATGAAGGTACCCAGCTAGGCACTGGGATTCCTTTGGTGTACAAGACATGGTCCCTACTCCTAGTCTAATGGAGATGCAGATGAGCAAATGGGTGCCTACAGTCCAGTGGAGAAAGTCCTATGGTATGGGCAAGCCCACAGTGGTTGGAAGAGCAAATGCAAACACCCTTCCACGCTCTGGCAGGTCAGAAGCCTTCCCCAAGGTCTCGCTGCCAGTGTGGGTCAGAGCCACAGCTCAGATCTAAGCAAGCACGCCTTACTCGGAAACCCACATGCTTTCCATAAATATAATGCAAGCAATTACTTTGGGTTTTTGGTAAACTTTCTGAAAATACATGACACATCGTTACTAAATCCCACTGGAGTTTCGCCGGGAAGCACTGTACAAACCAGCCCGCACGCCTCCCAGACTCGGTGGGAGCCAGGCACTCTGGCGGTGCTGAGCACTCAGGCCTCTGGAAACACCTGCCCCGGCCAGGCTGTGCATTTAATGAGCTCTGCCATGCAGAGGGGCCCTTGGCACCGCAGCCGATGGAAATGGCCCCTCAGGCCAAACAAAAATGAAGAGCACAGGCTGCCAGTATTTTGGAGCATTAGAAAGAAATCTGGGTTGAGTGAGGGTGAGCTATTAATTATAATCTCAGCTCCGGCCCGAGAGTGGTGAGAAGTGCTTCTGAAAATCACTTGTCTCAGGGAAAAAGAGAGTGCTGCCACTCGTTCTGTTCCACCTCACACACACACAGACACACGCACTCACACACTCGTATACACATGCACTCACACTCAAACGTACACTCACTATCATACTCTCACACTCACACACACTGTCTCTCTCACACACACACTCTTACATACACTCACACATGTTTGACCAAGCACTAATTATGTGCCAAGCATAGCATTTAGTGCTTGGAATATCTTATTTCATTTCATTCCTATACTTACCCCTTATGATTATTTCTCAATTACATATTCCTTATCAATCAGCCAAAAATATAGAGAGACCACCTTCACCTTCCATTTGGATTTCCAGACTCTTTTCTTAATTTGAAACAAATTAGTAAAAAAAAGACAAGTTACTTAGAAAAAACCCTAGGTTACACCAGATTCTTCATCTCCACCAGGAGATGAAGGGAACTGACATTATGATGTGGGCCTTTGAGGGGACCAAGCTGCATCCTCCCAGAAGACCATGGGAAGAGGGGACATGGTCTATTTGTGGGGGGGCATGGAGAGAGCTTCCCAGGAGTGGAAGAGACCAGGCCTGAGCTGCTCTTAACTGGAGAAGAGTTGCGTACAGGCGGCGGACGCTGGCCTGGCAGACACACTGCGTGGGAAACGAGAGATGGCCTCCACGCTGTGTTCCACGAAGAAGACCACTATGCATGACTCTTTAACTCAGCATTATACACAGTTCTTTTATCAGTTACACCTTTTTGCATTAAATGATGTTTTTAGTGTCTTCACATATATGCATGTGTATCTGCACATGTGCATGCTTGTGTGTGCGTGCATGCGTGCATCTATGCATGGGCATTCATACAGAGGCAGGGGCACTTGTGGGCCATCCAAATGATTCTTTTAGAGCTGCACATGAAAGTAATGAACTTCTGAAAAACTCCAATTAACATTATTGAGTGACACAGGAAAAAGGAGAGAGAGGGGGGGCTACAGCCAGCAAGCAAAGCCTCCTTGACTAGGGGCCAGGATGTCTTTCAACACAGGAAACATCAAGGCCAGGCTAGCGCTCAGGCAGACTGGGCTGTTGCCTGCCTGGCATGGCTGAAATCTCCCCACCATCCCAAAGTCTCCCTCAGTAATCCTTCAGCACACTGGATCTTCTCCCATATGTCACTCTTTGGGTCTTGGCTAAGTCCTTTTTAAGCAGGGATGTGGGAGACATTTACATATGAACTCTGTATCAGTATAGTGAATTACAACCATGGCCTCGAGATTACATTGAATTCTGTACGCATCACTATCTAATGATTTTTGGCAACATGTTGTACCTCTTTTTGTTACTATCTTCTCATGTATAAAATTTTTTTTTTGTTGATGGTGGTGGTGGTAATTCTTTGTTGCTGTGCTTTACTACAGTATGATGAGAAGAATTAAATACAAAGATGGAAGCAAAGTGAATGGCTCAGTCAATGAATGTTAATCTCATCATTACCACCACCACCACCATCACCATCACTGCCACCACCATCACCACCATCAACACCACCACCATCATCACTATCATCACCACCACCATCACCATCATCATCACCATCATCATCACCATCACCATCACCATCATCACTACCACCATCACCACCATCACCATCATCATCACCATTACCACCACCACCATCACCACCACCACCACCACCACCATCATCACCATCATCACCACCACCCTCACCACCATCACCATCACTGCCACCACCACCACCATCACCATCACCACTACCACCATCACCATCACCACCATCACCACCACCATCACCACCATCATCACCATCATCACCACCACCATCACCACCACCACCACCACCACCATCATCACCACCATCACCACCACCCTCACCACCATCACCATCACTGCCACCACCACCACCATCACCATCACCACTACCACCATCACCATCACCACCATCACCACCACCACCACCACCATCACCACCACCACCACCACCACCATCATCACCATCATCACCACCACCCTCACCACCATCACCACCACCACCATCACCATCACCACTACCACCATCACCATCATCACCACCATCAATCACCACCACCACCATCACTGCCACCACCATCACCACCATCAACACCACCATCACCACCATCATCATCACCATTACCACCACCACCATCACCATCACCACCACCACCATCACCACCATCATCATCACCATCACCACCACCACCATCACCATCACCGCCATCATCATCACCATCACCACCACCACCATCACCACCATCATCATCACCACCACCATCACCATTACCACCACCATCACCATCACCACCACCACCACCACCATCACCACCATCAACACCACCATCACCACCACCACCACCATCACCATCACCATCACCACCACCACCACCATCACCAGCTATTCATAACCTATGCAGGATGTGTTTCAGACCAGCTTTGTGATGGAATATCATGGAACATGAGCAACAGCAGGAACATGCTCTGATGTGGGAGAGTGAGTGGGGAACTGCCAGAAATGAGGAGGCTTTGTTAAGAAAAGCAGAACTGCGTAGGGTCCTGGCGGATGGTGATGCACACATGGGGTGCACCCTCACATGTGTGTGGACGTGGGGGTGGGCGGCCTGTGATAGCAGCAGCTCCTATAGCCCCATCAAGCTTGATGGGCAGAGGGCTGCTGCAGAGAGCACCATCCTCTGTCACCTACACTGCCCCTCTCTAGGCCCCTGCCAGGGTCCTGCAGTCTTGCAGTATGGAGCTCCACCAGACTTCAGGAATCTGCAACAGCAATCCTTTCATGGCACAGAGGAGAGTAATGCAGCTCAGAGAGGAAGAAAGCCTATCCAAGGTCACACAGCAAGTCAGCTCAGGAGTCAGGACTGAATCTTAGGTCACTGGGCTCCCATTCAAGAACAACATTCAATGCCTACCATGTCTAATTCAAATTCCAGCACGGGCCTGTGTCAGAGGAGGTGTGCATCACACAGCTCCCTTCAGCTTATCTTGGTCCTGACTCGGCCCCTCGCTAACTCTGGCTCTCAGGGGTACCCTTGCCCATCCTGAATTTGTAAATTGGGCAGCTGATCTGAATGGTTTCTGAGGTCCCTTTAGCTTTGATGATCTGTGCTTCTCCAGCTCACGAGTCACGGAGGCTGTCAGATGTCCGAGTGGGAGGAGGACACAGCATGGCAGGTGGTGTCCCTGTTTCTGGGGAGGGGACTTGGCAAAAGCTTCCTCCTCTTATAATGATGCAAAGGGTGGGAGCTGGCAGGAGGATCTGCCCACTTTGGACAAAAGCTCTGATTCACCCAGTGGCAGAAGGGAAGGAGGGAGCCATGTCAGCCAGGAGCATGGGACTCCGCGAAGGGCACGCCAGTCATCCTCTGAGCCCTAGGCCCACAGGCACAGGAGGCCTGAAGCTGACTCAGGCAAATCAAAAGCTTGAATTCGCAACTTTCTTGCTGAGATTCAAGGAGGCCACTATTTCTGTAACAAAGATAGTTCAGGACTCTGCAGCCAGTTTTAGTGACTCAGCTCTTCCTGGCACCGCCAGAGGGGTCTTTCTAAAATAAAAATTGGGTCATGGCATTTTCTTGCTTGAAACCTTTCAGGGATTTCCACCATGCTTGTCCCGGCCTCTACAGTGGGTAGACGCGGCCGTGGCCGCCTCTCTGGCCTCCTCTCAGCCGTCACCTGCTCCGCCACTGCCTCACTCCGTTCCCCCTGGCCTTCCCCTTTCCCAGAGGACCGGAGCTCATCCCCCCCTCCCCCCCTGCTTTCGCATATGCTGTTCCTGCTGCCCTCTCCGTCCTCTCCCATCCATCCCGAATTCTTCCTCAGGTCTCTGATCAAACGTCACTTTAGCGGAAAGGCTCTGCTCAGCCCCCCCCCATCTAAATTATGATGCCCCTCCAACATTCTTGCTCATAATAACATCCACGGTTTTCTCTTAGCAGTCATCTCCATTTGCATTTATGTGTTTATCTGGGATATTTTTCTTGATCTCTCTGACCTGTTGTTCTCAAGCCCCGTGAAACCAAGAATCATGTTTACCCTCTTCCTTCTTGAGATGCCACTCCCTAGCACAGTGCCTGGCAAATAGTGAACACACAGCAACATTGTTTTTTGTTGTTGTTTGAAAGAAAGGAATATATAATCATTGAGACCCACATTAGGAATAACTGTATTACATGTGAAAGGTCCACCAGTTCCTTCTCAAGTGCCCTCTGGGGACACGAGCAATTATGTAAATCAGTGCTTTGCATCAGCCCTCCCAGGGGAGAGCAGTTTTAGCGCCATCAAAATGGCAAGACTGGACAGAACTCTAGGAGAAACCTCTCAGCCAGTGGCTGCAGATCCTGTTTTAGTGCTGGAAGCTGTTTCCCAGCCAAAGCTTCCTCCAAACCCCGAGACGTAAACTACACGAAAGCCAAGTCAGTCTCCAGCTACTGTGGGGGTTGGGGACACCGGGAAGTGATTCCTAGATTACTCCCCACCAGTGGTGTCCCTAGAGTGGAGCAGTGAGGACGGGCTCTACCCTGGGTATGGGCAATAAGGGGGGGGGGGCTTATCTGTAGAGATTAAAAACAATAATATAAGCAAGTAATAAAATAAAACAGTTGCCCTGGCCGGTTGGCTCAGCGGTAGAGCGTCGGCCTGGGTTGTGGGGAACCCGGGTTCAATTCCCGGCCAGGGCACATAGGAGAAGCGCCCATTTGCTTCTCCACCCCCCCCTCCTTCCTCTCTGTCTCTCTCTTCCCCTCCCGCAGCCAAGGCTCCATTGGAGCAAAGATGGCCCGGGCGCTGGGGATGGCTCCTTGGCCTCTGCCCCAGGCACTAGAGTGGCTCTGGTTACGGCAGAGCGACGCCCCGGAGGGGCAGAGCATCGCCCCCTGGTGGGCAGAGCATCGCCCCTGGTGGGCATGCCGGGTGGAACCCGGTTGGGCGCATGCGGGAGTCTGTCTGACTGTCTCTCCCCGTTTCCAGCTTCAGAAAAATACAAAAAAATAAAATAAAAATAAAAATATAAAATAAAACAGTAAGATCAGCTAAACTTTGGTTGGCTTTGTACTTAATACCTCTAGATAATGTCAGTGAAAACTGCTGCTTGCCAGGATAGTCGGCCCCCACTCCTGACACGCTGCACTTCCTCACAGCCTTCCTCCATGGAATTTTACCCCAAATTCCTCATCGAGGAAGAAACTGAAACTGACTTGGTCCAGTGGTACAGCTCCCATGCCCTCAAGTTCAAAATGAGGGCACTCGAATGGAATGAAGTCAACCTAAGCACTAGCTCCAATAGCTAGTGTCCAGTGGATAGTGTCCCCCTTGCGGCCACGCCCAGGACAGAGGCTTGTGCCTTTGAGAGGCAGGATAGGGTACGGGTCAAAGGCACAGACTCTGTAGCCAAGCAGTGTGGCTTTGGACCCCAAACGTGTCCTTTACTAGTGCATTGAACTTGAGTACTTGACCTCTTTGAGCTCCAGTTCTCATCCATAAAATGGGGATACTTAATGACCTTCCACAAGGTACTGCTTTGAGGGTTAGAAAAGGCAATCTACGCTAATTGTTTGGCAAGGGAGTTAGCACTGGTAAATATATGTTTTAGTCAGTGCTGGGGATTCACAGTCTGGGGTCTTCTTTATCTTGACGCCTTGTTGATGGTTGTTGGGGAAAACACATGGTGTCAGGAATAACCTTGACACCAGCATTGCCGGGCAGCTTTCTCTACCTGGGGATGCTACTTGGTGGGGCTGACTCTGCAAAATGTGGCATTCAACAAGAAGATGCCAGGAATACCTGGTAACCCACCCCCCCAAAAGGAACCATCAGAATCTTCACCTCACTGCCTGATCTCGGTAACGAATGACTGAATTGGATGAGACTGAATTGATGAATCTGCACAGGACCAAAAGATGAATTGTTTTTTTTTAATCATAGAGAGTTCGTTTTCTTCTTAGACCTAGGGAAATACTGCTTTTTCTGCTCCCATAATCCTGGCAGGCCTGGTGAGCTGCCATAGACCCAAATAATTTCCCCCTCTGAGTCTGGGAAAGTCACTTCCCATATAGCATCTTGTTTCTCCTTTGTTTCTCCCTGTAATCATCTTGCAAGATGCTTCCATTTGTCAGACCGGGAAATGGAAGCTCAAGAGAGAAAGTGACCTGTCCGAGCTCACACCCCTTTGAGGGAGCAGAGCAAGTGTCAGAGCCCGGGCCCCTGAGAAGCTGATGTCTTGACTATCTCCTCACGCTGTTCTGCTGCTCCTTTCCCACTTTATTTCTCAAGCATTCATTCATTCATTCATTCATTCATTCATTCATTATTAAGCCGGCCTTGGAAATCAGGGGTGATTGCACCCATTTTAGAGGGGAAACAGAGCTTTAGAGGGACAACAGTGATTACCCATTGTCACAGAATAGTTTCTAGGGCACAGCTGTGACTCTAAAAGGTGCAGACTTTGGTGATCTTAAAGCTCACTCCAGTGTGCGTGGGAGGCCCTGGCCTCCTCTACAGCTCCCTCCTGGCTTTCCTGAGAGAACTGCAGCTAGGAGCAGGGAAGGTGTGGGAGCTTTCTAGTGCTAAACAGCAAAGCAGTTCTCAGTCCTGCATCTGTAGGATGTGGAAGACTCTCCCACAAATGAGCTCTGTGGTTCAAGATTTTCCAGAAACAAAAGCTTCATTCTGGATCCTGTACCATGAGCTCTCTGGTGGAGCGGAATTTTCCATTTCCCGAGAGAAACTGATTTCTGAGTGACAACACCCTCCCACCAAGAGCCTGGAGCAGGCCCAGGCCTTAGGTTCCAGAAACCGCCATGAAATTCCCGAGCCCGCATCTCAAGGGGCCGGACTGTTATGTCCAGTGTGGGCGGGCGTCCCTGCTGAAGCCCATCTCTGAGAGCTGAGGGGTACACTGCTCTCCAATGGGAGCACACAGAGATGCCCACTGCGTCCTGCAACCCTGGTGAGGCAGAAATGTTCCAGCCGAGAACATATTAGTCATGGTGATGACTACTGCCGAGTCAGAGCAGGGCAGGACAGCCTGCAACGGAGGGAGCAGGCCCCTGAGGACCGCTCAGGACAGCCCTGCTAGTTCCCTAGCAGGCAGGACAGCCTGCAACCCAGGGAGGAGGCCCCTGGGGACTGCTCAGGACAGCCTTGCTAGTTCCCTAGCAGGCAGGACAGCCTGCAACCCAGGGAGGAGGCCCCTGGGGACTGCTCAGGACAGCCTTGCTAGTTCCCTAGCAGGCAGGACAGCCTGCAACGGAGGGAGGAGGCCCCTGGGGACCACTCAGGACAGCCTTGCTAGTTCCCTAGCAGGCAGGACAGCCTGCAACGGAGGGAGCAGGCCCCTGAGGACCGCTCAGGACAGCCTTGCTCATTCCCTAGCAGGCCGGACAGCCTGCAACGGAGGGAGCAGGCCCCTGGGGACCGCTCAGGACAGCCCTGCTCGTTCCCTGCTAAGGAGACCAAGGCCCAGAGGGGAGCAGTGATTCATCCAACGCCCCTCAGGAAGTCACATAAACAGGATGGTAGCCTTTGCTCGCTCTGAGCAGGACCTAAGGAACCCTGAAGGGCAGAGATGGCCAGGAGCCACCGAAGAGGTACGGGCATGTTCCAGAGATCGGTTCCGTTAGTGTCGGGGAAAATGCTGGCAGGCTCTGGGCCGGGCGGCATGATCAAATCATGAGCTCCCCCCTCCCTCCCTATCCTCCCATTTCATGAGCTCCCCCCCCCTCCCTATCCTCCCAAATCATGAGCTCCCCCCTCCCTCCCTACCCTCCCAAATCATGAGCTCCCCCCCACCCTCCCAAATCATGAGCTCCTCCCTCCCTCCCTATCCTCCCAAATCATGAGCTCCCCCCCATCCTCCCAAATCATGAGCTCCCCCCCTATCCTCCCAAATCATGAGCTCCCCCCCATCCTCCCAAATCATGAGCTCCCCCCTCCCTCCCTACCCTCCCAAATCATGAGCTCCCCCCTCCCTCCCTACCCTCCCAAATCATGAGCTCCCCCCTCCCTCCCTATCCTCCCAAATCATGAGCTCCCCCCCTCCCTCCCTATCCTCCGGACTCTGAAAACCGGCCATGACACAGGAGGGCATCTCAGGGGAGCCTCTGATGCGGATGTAGTACTTACAAAAGAGGGTGCCGACGGTCGGAGGGGGGGGGAGGGAGGAGGGCCGCGCGTGTGGTCCTACAGCCGAGGGAAGCTTCCCGGACTTCCGCGTGTGTGGCTGTGCTCGGGGAGAGCTGACGCAGCTCCTACCCACCACGTGCGCTTGCCACCTGGCCAATGTCACCATTTTCATTCATTCAGTCATTCGTTGAACAAAGTACATGAGGGTGCCCGCATGTGCCAAGCACTGTCCTGAGTGCAGGGATATATTGTACTAGCAAATTAAACAAAGTCTATGCTCCCATAGAGCCTGAAATTTATAGACTATTCTCAAATGTCACCTCTTCGGGAAAGCTTTCTCGGGTCATCCCAGACAGAAATGATCCATTGTCCCATAATTTTTACAGCATACAAAGCCAGGAACTCAGTAATGCCTAACAAATGTTTCTTGAATTATTATTTCATTAGCTCAGTCGGTCAGTCAGCCACAAATACTTATTTAAGATTTTCTGTGTACGATGTCCTATTTTGGTGTTTATCATGTAGTAATGGTTTATCATGTAGTTTATGGTTTTCAGGATGGATGTCTTATCTTCTCAAATATAATTCAAACTCACTGACAGGGACAGGACCTCTATGTCCCATGTATGGTGGACACGGAGCTGACCGGAGGTAGGACAGTTACTCAGTACATGTTGTCAGAAGGAGGAAGGGAGAATGACTAGTAATGAAAACTCTCTGAAGCTTCATAATTAAAGATATAATATTGTCAGTATTTCAAGATTAGGAAACTGTAAGTTTCCTAGGTAGGTCATACCTAGAACAAAGATTAAAGTCAAATATTTCTAAATATGGGTCTAGGTAATATATAGGTTGTTAGAATAAACTTAGGAGTAAGAGCTCTCCAAGAGTTACCACCTAACCAGCTCCATGCGAGGGCCATGACAATCTGACCTCCATCCATCAAGACCCTTGGAAACACATTTCAGAGCTAAGGAAACTTCATTTCCAGGAAGTTTATATCCACGGTCATCCGGAATCTCTCCATCCTTCCGTGAATTGGTTCTGACCTCAATGGAAATGGAGTCTAACAATCTTAGCACTTTTGTCCAATGTGATAGTTAAGAGTGCATGCATTAGTGTCAAAGTGAACATAGTTAAGGTGCTTAACTTTCTGAATTTCTGTCCCCTCCATTGTAACTTGATTGGTGATAGTCTCAACTCTTGGTCTGCTGTAAAGATTAAATGAGATCATCTATATAAGGTTCCTACCCCATGTCTAAGCACACGATGAGCCCTCAATAAATGCTAGCTTTCTTTTTTTTTTTTTTTTTTTTTTTATAGGATAGCATTTTTTTTTAATTTTATTTATTCATTTTAGAGAGGAGAAAGAAAGGGGGAGAGAGAGAGAGACAGAGACAGAGACAGAGAGAGACAGAGAGGGAGAGAGAGAGACAGACAGACAGAGAGAAAGGGGGGAGGAGCAGGAAGCATCAACTCCCATATGTGCCTTGACCAGGCAAGCCCAGGGTTTCGAACCGGCGACCTCAGCATTTCCAGGTCGACGCTTTATCCACTGCGCCACCACAGGTCAGGCCAATAAATGCTAGCTTTCAATAAAGATCATCAGTTATTCAGTAAACCTTTTCCAAACTTGACATGTACAGAAGTTGTGTTCATTGAGGCAAAGTCAAATACAGCAGAAATGGAATACCCATGTTGGAGCATACAGTGAAGAGAGCCTAACTGTAACTTGGGTTTGAAGAGGGGATAGCATCTGATGATCGATGAAGAGGGAGAAGGTTGAGGAAACTGCATGATCAAAGAGCTCGGCAATTTTAAGGACTGCTATGTGTTCCAATGCAGTCGGAAAGCAGGGAGAGCAGATGAATAGAAAGGGCAGTAGGACTGAATGATCTAGACCCATCTACTTGTAGGATGAGTTTCAATACAATGAAACATAATTTGAACTTAGTTTTTTAAGTGTCAGGCAGCCATTCAGAAGTTCTGAGGGTGAAGGTAGTATGGTCTGACTCAAGCCTGGATGGGGATGCACAAGAGTGATGGAAAGACGAGATGCTGGGATGAGCAAGAGCGGTGAGAAGGTCGAGATGCTGGGATGAGCAAGAGCGGTGAGAAGGTCGAGATGCTGGGATGAGCAAGAGCGGTGAGAAGGCACTGTGGAAGTTCAGACAAGAGGCATGGCCTCTGCATCCCAGGGAACACCCTCCATCCCTTATCACAGCCAAATGCCTGCACAAGCGGGCCCCTGCCTACCCCTCCCACTTCTTCCCATTACTCTAGCCCTCAATCACTGCACTCTGATGGACTGGCCCCCACCTGATCCTAGAACGTCATAGACAGAGCTGAATCTCAGGGTCTTTACACGAGCTTTCCCCTCTGCCCGCAGTAATCCTCCCTCAAATATCCACGTGGCATCTTTCCTTCCGAGATCTTCCAACGTATCTGAAATGGCCCCAGTCAGTTTTTATTCCCCGCATCCTGGTTTATTTTTACTCACAGAACTAACACTACCTGTCACTAGGACATATCCTTGCATATATCTTTATTTGTCTTCTTGGAAGTAGGGGGACCTTATCTTCCTCAATCTTGCCTATATCCTTAGTGTGGAGCCATCACATTAGGGGCACTTGGCAAACATTTGTTGAATGAATAGTCTTCCTTTATCCCTAAATCACAGTAGTTTCTCACCAACAAGGCATTTTCGGGGGGGGGGGGGGAGGACAGGAAAAAAAAAAAAAAAGAAAATGGTTCCTGTCCTTGAGAATCTTATAAAATGTGTATAAAATGTTCACACACATGTAAACTCCAAGAGCTCACGGCACAAAACAAGTTTCAGGGTGGTGGAAATAATCACTACAAGACAGATATTCTTGGGGCTCAAGGGAGACTCGGGGATAAAATTTGGAGGGCAGAGACCTCTTCCAGCTACCAAGGACCTAGCACAGGACTGGCACAAAGAAGTCTCTCAATAAACATTGGATGGATTACTGAGTGAACGATGGCATGTTTTGCTGAGTTCCTTCCAACATGCCCATGCCTATTTTAAGTGGCAAGATGGAATACAACAGTAAAATACTGGCCCAAAGGCCAGAACAGGGCTGGGAGCAATGAGGGAGAAGTGAGCAAGTACAGGTTTTTATTTATGAAACCTCATATAGACCATTTTCCTCCCACAAGGAGGACTGCTCCTATTATGTGGTATTACAAATGCTGCAACAACAATACCTTGTATTTATGGAAAGGCTGCTTCCGAGGGGCTCAGACCGTTTTACAGACATGATCTCATTCATGCTGTCTCAGGTCTTACATTCAATTACAGAATGGTTCATTGTTCCAAACGATGCAAACCACTTCTTTGAGATGCACTCTTAGAATTATCCATTCTCCTGTTACACGTTCGGAGGTTTAAAAATCACCACCAAATGGCTCCAGAATTTCTAGAGCAGGAAAGGCAGTGGGCAGAAATGGAAATTTTCTGAATTTATAATTTATGAACTCTTCAAATATTAGGAAGTCACTCTTTGTGTACTTGTCTTAAAAAACAAGGAACACAGGCTATGACTGAGTTGCAGCCACACCAGGTAATAATAATAAAAGGGAAAAAAGACTATTAATCCTCCATAATATTATCTGGGACTATAAAAATAGAAGTTAACCAGTGTAGCTAAGAGGCAGGGTAATTATTTCCATAATAAGCATAAAAGCAGGTGGTGATACGGACATATTCCCAAGCTAAGGGTAAAAAGAAGTGGGTTCTTCTCTTGCTCTGCCATGAATTACTGCGTGGCCTTAACTCCTAATCTCTCTGGGCCTTGGCTGCCTGATTTGACAGTGGTGGTAACTGGACTAAGTCAGTGGTCAGCAAACTCATCAGTCAGCAGAGCCAAATATCAACAGTACGATGATTGAAATTTCTTTGGAGAGCCAAATTTTTTAAACTTAAACTATATAGGTAGGTACATTTCTTACTGAGGAAGCACCCACATGTGGTATTCTGTGGAAGAGCCACATTCAAGGGGCCAAAGAGCCACATGTGGCTCACCAGCAGCAGTTTGCCGACCAGGGGACTAGGTGTTCCCCAAGTCCTTCCCATTGGGAGATTCCACACACCTGTGTGGTTCTCTGATCACCACCATCACCTCCACCACCATCACGACCACTATGTTGCCAGATGTTTAACCTGGAACATAATGGATCCTCACCATGTGCTTAGTTGATAAACTGTGTCGTTCTTAGTTGTTTGCATACAAGGTTTGATTTGGTAAGTGCCTATTATGTCCCAGGTGCAAAGATGGCGCTGGAGCATCAAAATCCATGGAAAAGATCACCATTGACATTCAGGCACGCTGTGACAGGACCCGATATGACTTTGAGTCAGTAGAGGTTTCTTGGAGGAGATGACAGAAGCTGGGTTTGGATGGATAATTAATCAGAGTTCAGCCGATGGACTAGGAAGGGAGATGCTAGGAAAGGGAAAGGCATCAAAGTCAGGGGGAAGAGCATGCACAAAGGCCCAGAGGTGCAAAAGGGTGTGGGGAAATGTGACTAAAGTATGGAGACGAGTCGGTAGGAAGCCAAGCTGAAGAAGTGGGACCACGCCACGGGATTAAGAACCTCGAAACCTGGCTGTGGATCTCAGGCTTTGTCGGCAACTCTGCCAGTGAAGGGTTCTTAACAGGAGACGGTCATATTTGATTTTCAAAAGAGACATTACAAATTGCATTACCATATCCTTCAGTCCAAGGAAAGCATGGAGAAATTGAGATTTAGATAGGATGAGGCAGCTTCCCAGAACCTAACAGCTTAAAAAGAGCAGAATTTCTATAATATGCTATATATTTCTATAATATGCTATATGTAATCATATTTCTACAATATGTTATATATAATGGAAAATGGAATAGTATGTAGAAATAAAAAATGAAATCTTGCTGACCAGGCGGTGGCGCAGTGGATAGAGCGTCGGACTGGGATGCGGAAGACCCAGGTTCGAGACCCCGAGGTTGCCACCTTGAGCGAGGGCTCATCTGGTTTGAGCAAAAGCTCACCAGCTTGAGCCCAAGGTCGCTGGCTCGAGCAAGGGGTTACTTGGTCTGCTGAAGGCCCGCAGTCAAGGCATATATGAGAAGGCAATCAATGAACAATTAAGGTGTTGCAATGTGCAATGAAAAACTAATGATTGATGCTTCTCACCTCTCCGTTCCTGTCTGTCTGTCCCTGTCTATCCCTCTCTCTGACTCTCTCTCTGTCTCTGTAAAAAAGAAAAAAAAAATGAGATTTTGCAATTTGTGATAACATGTGTGGATCTAGAGCAGCGGTTCTCAACCTGTGGGTCGCAACATTCCAATGGCTTTAGGTGACCCCTGTGTTTTGGTCGTTCGACCCCTGCCGGGGTCATGACCCACAGGTTGAGAACCGCTAATCTAGAGAGTATTATTCTAAGTAAAATAAGTCAGGCAGAGAAAGACGAATACCAAAATACCATATGGTTGTACTTATATATGAAATCTAAAAAACAAAACAAACAAAACAAAACAAAACAAAAAATAACACTAAAACTAAAGAAACAAACAAAACAAAACAAAAAAAGCAGAATCAGAGACCAAAAAAATGGTTATAAGAAATGAGGGGGTGAAGAGATTGAAGAGATGGGTGGAAACGGGAAGGGGTATATAGTCAATAATATTGTGATAAATTTACATGATGACAGATGATTACTATTTAGAATTAGGGGGTGATCACATGGTAAAGCATAAAAATGTCAAATCACTATACTGGTTCACCAGAAACTAATATAACCAATATAATATTATTATATACCAACTAAACTTACATAAAAAATATAAAAGGATAGCAAAGCCTATAATATACTTTTAATAAATCTCTCTCAAAATCTACCCTCTTCTATCTATATAATTTAACCTATTCTTCTTCTTCTGCACAGAAGCCTTTTCCCAGCAGATAAGACACCCATTTCTTCTCTAAGAACACAATAACAATTCCATTTCCTCCTCTTGGTTCCAAGCTGCTCTGTCAACCTGGGACAGACTACCTCTGTTCTTCCAGACCAACTTCCGCAAATACTTCAAGATTCAACTTAAGATCCACCTAATCTGGGAAACTTCCCTTAGCCACTCCTTTCCACGGTCCTTTCAGAAGGGTTACAGTATCTATAGTGTGACACCTCTATACTAACAGTCTTCATTTACTCATCCCGATCAACCATCCAAGATGGTACACAGCTTCCATGTGCTTCTTAAGCCATGCTAGGCAGTGGCGATATAACGGCGGGAAAAGACCCAGTCTTTAACCTCATGTACCTTAAATCTAGTTTGAGCGGGAAAATAGAAATGACTTGTCATAGATTTACAACCTTAGATAGTGTTTATAAGGAAGAGACAGTATGATGAGAATAGATGAGAAGCTCTCCAATAACTCAGAGAAGGTGACCATGAAGAAGTGAAGTTCTGGGATCTCAAGGATTAGATGGTGAGTAGGGTCATCTAGGTAAAGAGAATGAGAGACAAGGGGAGAAACCATGACCAGGACTGAGGGAACACCCTCCACAAAGCCCATGGTGGGAGAGAGAGCATAATGTGTTGAGGGACACAAAAGAGGCAGTGGTCATCAGCCAGGACACAAAGGGACAAGCAACAGAAACTGACTCTGGTGAAATTTAAGCCCAGTTATCACAAAGATATTGAGATGTTCACAGCTTCACCAGGAAGGTCTAGGAAGCAGAACAAGTCCACACAACCAAAACCCATAACAAACACGGCACACAAGCAATCTGGTGGGGATACTGCGGGCACCATTGTTTTATCATCAGCCTCTACAGCTAGTATCATCCACATCCCAGCACAGGGCTTCTGACCCGCCTCTGACACCTTCACCACCTGTGCCCTGGAAATAGGCACATGTCACTGCTGCCACCACGATGAATATTTTTCCCAGTCCTTTCTCGCCACCCCTATGTCACCACCTCTCATCAGGCACCTCTGATTGGCTGACCATGCTCCATTTGCTGGGTAGCTGGGAAGGTTTACATCTGGCTTTTTTAGGTTCTATAGCAGGATGTAGACTCCTCGTCAAGACTTATAAGGTGGAAAACTCCCCAAACATAAAATAAGTCTCAGGTGCTGAGCACACGATAGTACACAATAGCACATAATAGCACACAACTGGAGGATGAGCGTGCCCGTGAAGTTCTCTAATAGTCTCTGCTGTGTTCATCCCCTCCGCCACTCAGAACTGGGAACTCTGCCGGGGAGCAGCAGTGCTCTCTTCCTTTAGGCTCAGCCATGAGTGACGGTCCTGGCCACATACTCCCTGCTCAATAAATTCTTGTTGACTTCAGTCTAGTTCACTCTGCAAAGGTCATTTCATTTGGCCTTAGCTGGGAGACAGTTTTCAAATGTAAAATATGAATAACTTGGCCCTAGAGTGAGTAACATCTGCAGATAATTATGTCATCTGGCCATGCAGAACCTCTGGGCACAGGACGCTTTCTGGGACGTGCGCAGATACGGAATGGAAACCGCTACCTGACACATCATCACTTCTCCGAGGATCGTTCCGCCTACGGCAGTAGAAAAGCTCAGGTCTTGAAAATGCATCTGGGCAATCCGCTGTTAGGTAGCAGTTACTTAGGAGAAAAAATCTCCTTAAAAAAGAACTGTCGACACAATCGGGTGCAATGCCTTGCAGCAAGGGGTTTCCTTCCTCGTTTTTTTACAGTGCTTTGGTGGGAGGAGGGCTGGATTAGGAGGCAGACTATCTGAGTCCGAGACCAGGTTCTGGGTTTATTAGACATGATAATGTCTAATAAATAAAATGTTCTTGGTCTAATCCTATTATTTCCTGGACCCTCCTATGCAATGGGTATAAAGATTTGTTAGGGTTCAGACTGTGATAGGTAGCTGTTATTTCTGCTTGTTCAGCATCCTTCCATCTTTCTCTGGGAATTGTTCATGCTTCTTCTTCTAGAATAATGATTCTCAAATTTGAGCATACTTCCAAGTCACATGGCGGGCTTGTGAAAACACAGATTCCTGAACCCTCTTTCCAGAGTTTCTGATTTTATAGATGTGGGATAATGCTGGGGAATTTGTATTTCTAGGTATTTGCCAAGGGATGCTGGTGTTACCGGTCCAGGGACCACAACTGGAGAACTACGTACTACACTATAAAACCATCCCTCTCTTATTCTCAGTTCCTGAGGTGCAGAGGCTAATTACAACCTTTGGCTCAAAAGATGGGAAAAGATGGGAGCCAGGCACGACTAGTTAGTTAATTTCAACACCTAGCCATTGAGGATTACTTGGGGTGGGCAGGAGGACCATGTCGAGCCAGTGCACATCTTTTCTTTAAGGGTTGCTCACCTAATAGAATGTAATCCTGAACCAAGGGGGCCATCTTGTATTTTCTGATGATCATACCAGGAGAGAAAATCAGAGCTCAGACATGCAAAATGGAGAGTCTTAAAACACAGCTTGAGCTTCCTCCATCACTCCTGAAGCATGCTATACGAGACCATTCATTCATTCCCGTTTTTGCTTGAGCCACTTGGGTTTCTGTCACTTGCCATCAAATAATCCTGAATAATACATATACATTGCTTCCCAAGAACAGCATGCAGATTTAATCCTTTAAAAAACAAATAATAAAACAAAGTTCAAGAAATTGTAACTGTGAGACAATGACCACATAAGAAAATGATGAAATGGTGACATAGTTGGGGGCTAGCCTGCCAGTCAAGCTGAGAAAACACACCAAAAAAACCACTATGGTAATTAGAAGAAGGGTATAAGGAACCTCTGTTGAGTATTTAATGAATACCAGGATCTCTCTTTAATGTCATTTATATGTATAATCTAACTTAATCCACACAATGACCCCTGGAGACAAATAATATCAGCTCACGGATGAGGATACTAAAACTCAGAGATTTTAAGAAACCTGCCCAAGGTTGCTCACCCAGTAAGAGGCACTGAGAAAAGAATAAAAAGAAGAAAAAAGTCAACCCAGTTGGCCTGACTCCAGAAGCCATATTGTCTGTTATCTTTTGAGATCCACAGTCCTGACATTCCACTTCAATGTAGAGACCACATCGTCCTGAGGATATGAAGGTGGTCTTGGGTTCAAACAAAGGGACAAACATAAAAGGGGTGGATCCTTTGAGAAACAGGAGTGCTTACAACCCAATGTGGCCTGGGCTCAGAGGACCACAAGGCTCCAGCTGACTTCAAACAGGCAGAGTGGTGTGAGAGCCTTGAGGAGTTGTCTGAGGGTCTGGAAGTAACTTTGTCTCTGCCTGCCTTGAACTCTGTACAGCACCTTCTCCGGGGCCTCCTGACAAAGGCACCTGATGGCAGCAGGCCAGTCCTTTCCTGCCCTGAAATCAACAGACCCTTAAACTGTCCACGTGCCCCGACTCACTTTGTTACATGGACAGCTGCCTGAATCCGCTGCCCGCCCAAGTTATCTACACAGCATCCCCCACAAGCCCGTCTCCAGGAAGCTGTTTCCAAATCAGAATAGTGCAGATAGTCCTTGCCGGTTGGCTCAGTGGTAGAGCGTCGGCCTGGAGTGCGGAAGTCCCGGGTTCGATTCCTGGCCAGGGCACACAGGAGAAGTGCCCATCTGCTTCTCCATCCCTCCCCCTCTCCTTCCTCTCTGTCTCTTTCTTCCCCTCCTGCAGCCAAAGCTCCATTGGAGCAAAGTTGGCCTGGGAGCTGAGGATGGCTCTGTGGCCTCTGCCTCAGGCACTAGAATGGCTCTGGTTGCAACAGAGCAACACCCCAGATGGGCCCCCTGGTGGGCGTGCCAGGTGGATCCCGGTCCAGGTCAGGCACATGTGGGAGTCTGTCTGACTGCCTCCCATTTCCAGCTTCAGAAAAATACAAAAAAAAAAAAAATAGTGCAGATACTCCAAAGACATCCCCTATAACTATTTTGTTGATTGCCAATTTCTTTGTCTTAAAAATATATACTCAGATGGTTGCATCATAGAAACAGATTGATTTTTTTTTTTAATTTTTATAGCTTTCAGTTTCAGGTCTTTCCAGTGTGTTCTGCGGCTCCTTCACAGATCATCTCAACCGTTCCACTCTCCAGTGCCCTTTCGTTTGTATTTGCTTCAAGGTACGATGGCAACCTGGTGTCCTCTTGAGTACACAGTGGAGGTGCTGGGAAGTGATATGGCGTTGTCTGGTCAGGCCTTCTTTACTGCCCGCACGAACTCTTCCACAACCCCAAACCGGAATCCCTACCTCCATTCTTCCTCCTCATACCCAGACCACGCCCCTGCTGGTGCACCGCTCCGGTTCTGAAACACCAAGATTCCTCCCACTCAGGAACTAAATTGCTGCTATTGATTCAACCCCGCGTATGCCGTGTAAACGTCTTCACAGACTGCTTCCTATCAGCTACGCACGGACTAAACATTCGGTCTCAACTGCCCCATCCGTGGCCCAGCCTGGCCAGAACCCTGCTCGCTGATTCAGTCTCTATCTACACATAGCCTAAGAATTGGTTCCTGACACGCTGACAACCACCCTCCTGCATCTTTGCTCATCTAGACATTACCCGTCCTTCAAGTTACAGACGAAAATCTTCCTTCTTCGTGACATGTCCTCAGAGCCCCCCAGGTGGAGAGAATGCCCCCTCCTCTGGAGAGCCACAGCGCTTCTATGGCTCCTCTCTCGCAGGGCATAACCCTGTCTCTACGAGCGTTATTTATAGCCAGAGATCTTATCTCCCCCACATCTTAGGATGCATAGTCCCCGTGTCATTTATCAAAATACTCCACACTGGAATTGGCTCAGTACCTTGCACATACTGGAGACGCATACATACATAAATCTATCTGGCTCTGGGATGGGACCCCACCCCAAAATGTCCCTCGCAGTCTGTCAAATTGATAAAAATCCCCAGGGATAAGAGTAGTCGCCCCCGGCTCCCACTGAGTGCCCATACCAGGGGTAGCTCATCAGAGCACAGTAACCACAAACATCCCCAGGGACGTGGTCAATGATGAGGTGGCCCTGGAGCAACGACAGACCCAGTCTGAAGAGCTCCCCATAAGCATGATTTTTAAAAATGCTTTATCTTTTCAAATCAGTGTATTTAGTCTCATAGACAGAGAGCATGCTGACAGCTGGGGAGGGGCAGGGAGGCAGGGGAGGAGGATAGAGTAAAATAGAAAAACATAAGAAAAATGTCATGGACCAGACAACAGCATGGCGGTGGCCAGGGCCAGGACGGTCAGAGGAGGCGGAGGAGGGTGTGGGGAGGAAACGGTGATGGACGAAGACTTGACTTGGGGTGGCGAACACAATACAATGTACAGATGATGTTGATGTGTTGCCGAGTTGTGCACCTGAAACCTGTATAATTTTGGCCTGACCTGTTGTGTTGCAGTGGATAAAAGTGTTGACCTGAAACGCTGGGGTCACCGTTTCGAAACCTTGGGCTTGCCTGGTCAAGGCACATATGGGAGTTGATGCTTCCAGCTCCTCCCTCCACTTCTCTGTCTCTCTCTCCTGTTTTCTCTCCCTCTTTCCTCTCTAAAGTGAATAATTAAAATCTTTTAAAAAAATAAAGAAAAGAAACCTGTATAATTTTATTAACCAGTGTCATCCCAATAAATTCAATAAATAAAAGCAAACAAAAAAAGAATAAATTCTATTTCATAAGATAACCAAAGTTTTCACTTAATACAACTATTTCCTCCCAATGGTCAAACAAAACTAAGCCCCAGGAATCTATGCCAGGTATATACCCTGTGGCCCTGAGTACCCTCTGGCCCCCCGCCATAGATGGTGTTACCTACAACTTCCAGACACAACACTAAAAGATCTGGGTCATTAGTACATTCCTCTGTGTTAATGAGTCCACTCTTTTTCTAGCTGAGGGCAAGGGGAAGACAATAGGAGACATGGGAGACTTACCAGGGGCCGACAAGCATGGTGATTGCTTGAGGGACAATGTGAAACAGATCTGGGGTGGGGCACTGCAGAGAGAACATCTTTGGCATCTGGAACTAGTCAAGGCCCCAAGACCACCCATGAGGGAGGGAGTCTGACCTGGCCAACAACAATTGGCCCAGGGATGGTCCTGCCTTCGTCCCTCCTCTCCCCATTGAACTTGGAGGCATGAGATAGAGAGGTCATCGATTCCTTTTGGTATTGGAAGCTGTGCTTGCTTATCCAGAGCCTGGGGGCTGTCAGCACAAGATTGTTAATGAACATGTTTCCTGTAGATAATTATAGGAAAGGGAATATTGAAAGCACTTAAAGCATTTCATTCTTTTTAATTCATTAATTATATTGCAATTATCGCATGCTCAGGAGCTGTGCGGGAGGCTGGATTCCAGCTATTCCTGCGAGACTGCAAGGGCAGGAATGGGGGCGGAGGGTTTGGGGAGAGAGAGCTCGGAAAGGTTGCCTGTGCAGATGCAAGAAGCTAATTGGAAACCTCTTAAGCAAAATCCAGGTTAATAAGAGTGGGAAAGAACAACACATCTCTCTCATAATGATTATTACGATTATTATCATTGCTTTTGCCCCCCTGCACTAAAATGGCATGCATTCTGATGGAACTGACAGAAGCAACCTGACCCCCCTGAAAACACCTGGCCTTGAAGTTGAGTCAGAAGATGCAGACATTTAGAGATGGGGGTGAGTCTACAGGTGGCTGTGGGTGGATGGGGAAAGCGGTCCACAGCCTGCGGCTTAGACCCGTCACTTTGCTTCTCTCCTCAAATTCTTACACTAGCCATAAAAGAGAGCTGTAAGTAAACTGGGTGAACAGTTACATCCTAGACCCCTGCCATATGCCAGGTGTATGAGAAAACAGTGGCACAGACGAGGTGTCTGTCCTCATAGCAATTACATTCTATGGAAAAGCATGGTCAATTAAATAGGCAATCATGGTACAGAGGAGGGACTTGCGCAAAGGCCCAGGGAACTCTAGGAGGGACCACAGATGAATCAGCCCAACTGTCCTTGTCAAGGTCCCAAATATGTTATAAAGCCCAGCCAATCTGTCAGCCAGAACAACTGGTAGGTGACTTATAAATGACTCAAGACACATGACAGAGCCTAGCTGAGACCAAAGGAACTACCCAGCTGAGTCCAGTACAAACAGATCACCTGCAGAATAACGAGCTAAATAAATGGCCATTGTTTTAAGCCATTATCTTTTTGGGTAGTTTGTCACACAGTAATATCTAACTAATACTTAACCATATTACAGATCAGTTCAATTCAACCCAAGTTTTTGAATACTCACCATGTTCCTAGTCACTGAAGGCAAAATAATGAATAAGACACTGTTTCTATTCACAGTAACTTCGAGTTCAATTTCTCTTGTGTAACTAATCAATAAAAAAACTGAGATTTTAATCTTTTTTTCTGGATCACTAGGGTGTTCATGTTTAGGCAGCAGGGTGGTCTGAGGACCCCATGAAAATGTATTAAAATTAGCCCTGGCTGTTTGGCTCAGTGGCAGCCCATCGGCACGGCGTGCAGGAGTCCCGGGTTCAATTTCCAATCAGGGCACACAGGAGAGGCGCCCATCTGCTTCCCCACCCTTCCCCCTCTCCTTCCTCTCTGTCTCTCTCTTCCCCTCCTGCAGCCAAGGCTCCACTGGAGCAAAGTTGGCCCAGGTGCTGAGGGTGGCTCTGTGGCCTCTGCCTCAGGTGCTAGAATAGCTCTTACCACAACGGAGCAAACCCCAGATGGGCAGAGCATCGCCCCCTGGTGGGCATGCCGGGTGGATCCCGGTGGGGCGCATGCGGGAGTCTGTCTGACTGCCTCCCCGCTTCTAACTTTGAAAAAATACAAACAACAAAAAAAGAAAATGTATTAAAATTTTATATGTATCATATATGCTTATGTACATTTTTAAAAGAAAAGGCCCTTGGTTTTACATCGTATTGTCAAAGGGATAAGTGACCCACAAGCTGCTGAGAACCATTTAATGATAATGCAGTCTAAACCGGTTCACATTGCCCAACACTCACATAGCGGTCTACTCTACTTAGAGATACATTTCACTGCTGACTCGTCCAATCAGGAAGGGGCCTTCAGAATGATATGCTGCCAGAGGCCACTGGGGTTTATGTGCTGGGCGATCCGAGTGTTATGGCTATCTTTAAAAAAGCTTCCAACAGATAATGTTATCACCTCCTTGTCACATAGAGCAGAACCTCTGTATGATCCAAAGCACATTTTCTTTTAAAAACGATGGGCTTATCTATGTCTTCTTTTTGCTCACACCTACCGTAGGGTTGGTAAATCTTCCTCCCAGGGCAAGAATACAAGTCTATCATATTCCTTTAGCCTCAGCCTTCTGGCAACAAAGGCCTCTCACTTTAGAATATCTACCTGCCTTGCAAGGTTCTTGTTTTGAGGATTTCATTGAGATCCATCCAAAATTAAGAAACATACCAAACCCTATTACAACAACAGCTGAGCTTTAGGGAGGCAGGGTGGTGGGTAAACTAATTCTCCCTCTATTTAAATTATTGAGGTTTTCTTTAAGATAAATAGCCAGAAAAGAAGGGGGGTAGGAGCAGGATAAAGGAAAGAAGGGCCCGAATGACGAGGAGAACCGTATCTTATTCCTGGTTCTTCTATAATTTTGCTTATTAACATCTTTGATCCAAGCTACCATTTCTGAGTCCAGGTCTTCTTACTGGCAAAACTGGAATGATAATCCACAGCTTACCCTCACCACAAAGGTGGTACTGTGTGTGTAGCTCAAGCAAATACATGTGTGAAAGTGCTTCACTGTTTGTGAAGTGCTACCAAACCCGAGGTTGCTCTCCTCTGCTGTGTGTCGCTGTGCCTCACTTGGAGTCTTATGCCTGGTCATGTGTAATACAATCAGATCGTCACCTATGGAGTTAATGTCATCATGTATCATTAACAATATCAGATGGGAAACACTACTCCCCAAGTCAGCCCCTCCAGGAAGCCCTCCCTGACTCCCACTGGAGGGCCTGAGTGGCCAAATGTTGAATTTCCATTGTCCCTGTGCTTTCCTGGATTGTCTTGTTAAAATCACTGGTCTGCATCACTCTTGATGCCGTATAATTTAGTAGTTAAGAGCAAGAATTTGGGAACTACACTGCCTGGGGTCAAATCCTGTAACAACCACTTACTAGCTGTATAAACTTGTACAAACTGTTTAACATCCCTGTGCCTCAGTTTTATATGAATGAATGAATGAATGAATGAATGAATGAACCTTGTTTCTGAAGGCACTACACAGAAATCCTGGCCTAAGCCCAATCTCTGACTCCATCTGACACCTCTGAAACACATTATTTACCTCTCTGACCCTTGATTAACCATCTATTAAATGTAAGCAGTGGACCAGATAATTATTAATGGCCACTTCAACTCCAGAGGTCTATAAAGTGAGTTTATGGGGTGAGAAGATGAGTTACTTCACCCAGAGCCTACTGGTGGGCCTGACAGTTTGCACAGAGCACTACTAGATAAACAAGGTTATTTCCATTTCACATAGAAACTGATGAGACTCAGAGAGACTAAGTAACTTTCCCGAGACCCCACAGCTAGTCATTGGTGAAGCAAGGATTCAGCCCAGTTCTGACCAAAGTCAAAGGCCGGTCCTTTCCTCTATCTTACTGAAATCCAAGATATAAAACTGAAAGATGGTGTGTTGTAACTCCTGCAAAACCTTCCCCATGAAAGGGAAGCGGAGGCGGGAAGCAGGGGGCCCGGACAGGTACACTTAGAACAGGTGTGGAGAGAGCTGTCATTTGACACGCACATTCATGTGTTGGGATCCAGATGGGGAGAAATTAAGCAGGGGAGACAGAAGCAGTGAAACCAGTAGCCTTGAGTTAATTACTATTTTGGTGTCCTAATGGAAGGAAACATTCACTGTACATATTCACGCAGCCAATGGAATTCATAACAATTTCTTTGAGTTGAGAATCACTTGTCCCCTCCTCCCTGGAGCTAATCCAATGTCTATATTTACCCCGGCGGGCTGGGTGGCATTACATTTGGGCGATTATTTATAGATACCCTCAAGCACGGTCTGCTGAAAAGCCACAGGGATTCCGCCAAGGCGGGGGAGGAGGAAGAGCTCCAGATGTGCAGCTGCACATGAATCCCTGTCTGGGCCTTTTTTAAATAAGGGTGTCTGGGAGCTCAAGTGTGCAAGCGATCTCAGCATCTCTGCTTCTTATTTTTATTCCCAATTCCCAACATGTGGGTGTTTATTTGAACATGAGGGTAGCTAGATGATCAAATCTTACGGTTGGAAGGAAATTTAGAGCCATGAGCCCAATCTCCAGTCTGATATTTGAATTTGCCCCACAGTATTTTCATTCAAAATAATCATTAATTACAACCCATTCATCATTTCAACAGATAATGGCTGAGAACCTATAGGAGCATCAGCACTAGGACTGCACATAAGGGTAGACCACGGTCTCTGCCCTCAAGCAGTTATTTCAAGTTGGGAGGATGACAGGTAGAAGGAGATTTACAAGATGCACAATCAACCAGACAACTTGCATAAGGGCTCAAAAAATGAGGACCATCATTATCATTCCCATCCTACCGATGTGGTTGGAGAAAGCTTTACAGCCAGTTCTTGAATGCTCAGTTCTATTTCTCCAGGCAGAAGAGAAGGTGAATAGGAAAGCATGAAAGAACAAAACAATAGCGTATTTTCAGGAAGTGGTGAGAAAACCCGGGGGTCTGACCTATATTCTCTATGTTGAGGAAGGGATGCAGATGAGACTGGAGAGGTAGATTGGGCTCAGGTACGAGAAGGGGCTTGAATATCATACCAAATAGTAAGAAACTGATCACAATGAGTTGATAAGTAAAGGCATAATAAACTTTTTGACTTAAAAACTTAAAAAAATATACATATAAGTTCTATTATTCAAATTTTAGGATTTATTGGGAATGACGGAGTGTGGATCTTTACCCCCTCTGAGCCTCAGTTTCCATATCTGTAATGTGATTAAGATGCACTTGCCCTGAAGGAACTTAGAGTCTGGGGCCGATAAGGCTATTAATATGGTTCTAGTGTAAGGCAACTCATAATTAGTGCTATAAGATGCCAAGGGTCTTGTTTCCCTAGTCTACTGGTTAACTACTACAATTACAAATGCTATTATTATAGCTACTCTTTATTGATCACTTCCCATATGAAAGCTACTTGTCTACAATACTTCACTAAGTTTTTACCTTGGATTTAATGTTAGCAACAATCCTATGAGGCAGGTATAATTAGATCCATTTTACAAATTAGATAAAGCTTATAAAAAGTAATTAATTTGTCCAAAGTTGTACAGCTAGTAAAGAGGAGTGAGGAGGAGTCAAACCCAGGTGGCTCTGATTCTGAAGCTTATACCCTGCTTAAAACCTGTCACATCCTATTGTACCCCTTTGAGGAGTACAGTGCTGCTCTGTGTGGCCGGGGAAGTTAGGAGCGGTGGTGGGTGTTGCTTCCCTGTCCTCATGTGGTCTCAGGTCCACAAGTTCCTTGCTGCTCCCAGAGCCTCGACTCCAGGTCCTCTGAGATTCAGCCTTTGTGAGTTGTCCCAGCTACTCCTCATTTATGTTACTTAGGGAAGCGTGACCATGAACTGTCACAATTATTTCCAAATACATATATTCCACAATAAATTTATCATTATTTACATGGTCACAATCATATATATATCATATCATATATATCATATATATCATATATATATAATCAATTAACCTGATGTTAAGATTTATTTTAATGAAATAGAGTAGGCATACTTTTTAAAATTACCTTAAAGTCACAAATGTGCAATATACCCATCTCTGGTATCAATTCACTGTTTGATACAACTAACATCAGAAGGCTGTATATATTTTATTCAAACCCTGTCTTCAACTAGCTGTGCAATCTTAGATAAACCACCAATTTCAGTAAAAGCAGGAGGCTGGGCTACTTTATTTTAAAATTTTCTTTGCATTTTAGTTATTCTCCATTCTGGCTCTGGGCCAGGTGCCATGGAGCACAGAAACCTCTGTGGAGAGAACAGCCCTACTCCTCAAGGAACGCGCCATCTACTGCAACAGACAAACTCTATCAGAGCTCAAAGTCCAAGAAAACAATGTCAAAGTGAAGCACAAATTAATCTCCAAAAAAGTGGCTTGGGTAGTGTCGGGCAAATGAGTTCTAAAATCTGTATTTTCTGGTTTTGTTCACTCTTTTTGTTAGAGATGGTGCTGCTCACCGCCCAGGTGATAATATTAATGCCCTTCTTGCTTGGGATGGGCTTGATTATGTTCATGTGTGTTGGGGGAGGGCTATTGCGCCAAAAGGTTTTAAAAGGAGGAGCTAGGAGGCCATTTTAGAGAGATTGGCCACCTTCTTGTAGGGAGGAGGAGCCTGTGCTGGAGCAGGACAGGGAGGCCACATGGAGGAGGCAGTCAAAATGGCGGAATGGTGAAGGAAAAGCCAGTTTGAGCAGGAGAAGGAGATGCGGGACAGAGGTGAATAAGACTGGTGAGGTAGAAGCCTTTGATTCTAGGAAACTCGAAGGAGTCAGTGGCTTTGGGAGCCCTGATTGGAAAGGGAAATGTTTTCCGCTATGTATATTTTCTCACCCACCAGGTGCGAGCTAGGATTAAAGGAAAATGGACCACCAGCTTTTGGCTCAATTGTTTCTTTATAATTGATCCGAATCAAACCTGAACCTGTGTTGGCCAGGTGGCTTTAATGGCGGCTGTGAATACTGGCCCTACAGGCAGTAAGTGCTGACATTGTGAAGCAAAGATTATCCTTTGGTGGGGGTGGGTGGCCCGGAAAGAGGTCAAAAGACTAGAACCACGATATTGACAGGAAACTTGACCAATTTCATGATTCTCCAGATTGCATGTTGGAGATAAATCAAGACGTGTAACTGCTGCTATATTTTCACAGATATATTTATAGTCTCTGCATTTGTATGTTACATACCAATGCATGGGGAGATCATAAACGTGTTGAATAAGAAGTCAAGCGACCTATCTTCTGGCCCGGCACCACCACTATCTGTGTAGCTGTGAGCAACCTCTAGAATTTCTGCATCCAATTATTTTGCCTACAACCTAAAGTCATGTAGGCAGAAGATCCTCAACTTTCCTTCCAGCTAAATATCCTAATTATATAATTCTGAATTTAAAAAATCAAAAGAGGGTAATGCGCAAGAGAAAAATTCATCACCTCTGCTGGTGGTACCTTTCCAGGGGAAAACCTTTCTGCTATAGCACAGACACATTCTCTTCTTTCTGGCAAAAAAAAAAAAAAAAAAAAAAAAAAATTTCAACATTTCCTGAAATATGTCCTAAATGTTCATTAGGTTCCAGTGACAACATTATAAATGAACACCCAGTGACAATCTTGTCACCTATTAATAGTGTATAATTTTCGACAGGTGGAATTCTGGGATTTATGCAAATGAAAGATTGGATCCTCTGTTATACTTTCTTGGTAAACTTCCAACATGCTGACTTAATAGCGCCGGTGTGCTGGAGAATAAAAAAAGAAGCCACTCACATATATTATAAAGGAGATAATGAATTATTATTCCAGAAGTAGGCTTGTTGCACTAATTTGCATATAATGTTTAATTTTTACCAAATGTTTCATTTTAATACATGCAAAAATGATCAAAAACTATCAAAATATGCTAATGAACTTTTTATTGCAAATATGTGTTGCCCTTGATTTGGGGGGTTTATTATAAAAACATTTGAAATTCTCAATGGTAAAGTGATTCTTTTAATAAAGATAATATTGAAAATATTCACACAGTTTTGAATTGGAAAAGACCTTAGAGATCATCTATTTAAAGCTCCTTATTTTATAAATGTGGTTACTGGGGCTCAGAGAGCTGGAGTAATTTGTTCCTGGTCACACAGCTGACCAGGGGGGATGCCAGAAGATAAGGCAGGGCTCCCGCTGTCCAGTTTAGTGTATTATTTACTGGGCTGTCTTTTCTCAAACTAACAGGCTTAATGTTTGTAATTCAAATATTTAGAAGTACATCAATTAATCCTTATAAGTTACTCGAACTTCCATAGAGACTAAAACACAGGGTCAAGGTGGGAAGCAAGAGAAAGGCTTTCAAACCTATAAACAAAAGTAAAATGCAAAAATCTTCATAAAAAAGTATTTCCTAAACCACTGTCATTCACCTGCCCTCTTCATGACCTTTACTATTCATGGCCAATTTATATTATTATTTTACTTAGCTTGTTTTTCTTAAATCAACATTTTTAGTTGAATAAATTCACGTTAAGGGGGACTTTAATGTGCCATAGTAAATGGACAGCCAGAAATACAGGTTTTAAATAGCAGACAATGAAAAACTCAGGGCAACAACAACAATAATTAATAATAATGAAAACATATCACTGTTAATGAAATTCAAACAGGATATTGTTACTAATCAGAGGCTCGGTGCCTGGAGCCACTCTTACTTTGTTATAAATAAAGGATGGAAGTGTGGAGATTAGCAAGTGTTAGAAGTGTTAAAGGCGTTAGCACCCAACTAAGATTTTTTTCCCCTTGACATTTAAAGATAATTGAACAGGAAATGACTTTCTCACAATATGATTCAGTGCTTTCTGGGTCCTGTTCCATCTAAATCACCTCTTGGACCATCAGCAGTGCATGTCTCACAGTTTGGAAAATGCTGGACTAGAATGAATCAGTTATTTAGGTCTCTGACACTTACATTTCTGACCAAGGAACCACACAGCTAGGAAACTGAAAGAAATCTCAGCAAGCACCCAAGCAACATAACACAGTGGCCAAGGTACAGATTCTGGATCCAGCAGACTAGAATAACTGTAAGAAAAATAAATTAGGCCCTGGCCAGTTTGCTCAGTGGTAGAGCATCAGCCCGGCATGTGGATGTCCCAAGTTTGATTCCCGGTCAGGGCACACAAGAGAAGAGACCATCTGCTTCTCCACTCCTTCCTCTTCCCCTCCTGCAGCCATGGCTCCTTTGGAGCAATTGGCCCTTGGCACTGAGGATGGTTCCATGGCCTCACCTCAGGCACTGAAATAGCTCAGTTGCCAAGCAACAGAGCAACAGCCTCAGATGGGCAGAGCATTGCCCCATAGGGGGCTTGCCCGGTGGATCCTGGTTAGAACACATGTGGGAGTTTCTTTCTATGCCTCCCCGCTTCTCACTTAAGAAAAAAAAAAAATACATTAACTGCTCCAAAACTCAGTTTTCTATCTGTGAAGTGGCGATAATAATAAAACTTGTCTTAAAAGGTTGTTGTCAAGTTATCTAAGAAAAAAATAAAAATAAAAAACATTTATTGAGCACATAATAAGTGCCAAGCTTTATAGATATGATGTTCTGCATCCTTGCAACAGCCTATAACAATAAATATTATTATTCTCATTTTACACTTGAGAAAACTGAAGTATAGGAAAGCTAATGATTCCCCAAATGTAGTAAGTGGTCAAAAAGGATTTGAAGTCCAGGTTTTCTTTTCTTCAGCTCACATCTTCTTAGCAATATGCTTTAGAAATGCATATACAATGCCTAGGGGAGAGAAGCTATGTCAGATGGATGGGAAACTATGAGCAAAAATTCCATATATAAAACCTATATATATATAAGACAAGTATATGTCTTATACAGAGGGACCACAGTGTCCCAGCATGTTGCTCTATCCACTGTGTCACCACCAGTCAGGCAGGCACAGCTGGTGAATTATTCAGTTAATTATTGTATCAGCTAGCTACTGCTACAATCATGCTGCATAACAAATGACTCAAAACTCAGACCAATAAGCTTTTATGTTTTGTACTCCTACTTCAGATGTTGTATGGTGCCTATCAAATTCACGTGTGCCTACATTCTCCCTAAATCAGCGGCTAGTTGGGCCTGTTCTTCTCATGGTAGTCCATAGATGGTCAGGAGAAAAACCAAATGGCACATGCACATTTAGAACCTTAATTGTGTCACATCCCATCTTTCCTCACCTTCCACAACAAGGCACACAGCCAATCCCAAAGCAGAGCAGAAAATTATACTCTACTCCAGGGGGAAAGGGAGAGGAATAAAATATTGTAATCTATCACCATTATGGTGTGGAATCTGCCAAGGGGAGTAATGAGAATGAGCCCTGAGACAACCAATTAGAGTCCGACAATGCGGCATCCCCAGAGCCACACGGTGTGAGTGTGATTCTGTAGGCTACAAGTCATGGAGGTTTCGAGGCCAAGCCTGTGTCTCCCCCACTCTCTCCCATCTCCTTAGGGCTCCTCTGTTAACTGGTTCACAATACAGTGTTAGTAAGTGACCACTCTTAACTAACGTCCCACCCAGGGCAGAGAGCACTGCAACCTGCATCATCCTCACCGGAAAACTCAACAATAGTAGAGACGTCAAGCACTTAACAACGTTTTAGGGAGTAAATAATAAGAGCGTTACCCTCCAATTCCATGGGCCAGATGATTGCTGGCTCATCTTGTCAGTATAATTGCCCGGAGAGTCGAAGAACTAGCTGAGCAGAATCTTGCCCTAGTCAAGCCTGATGGCATGTCTTCCAAAGGTCTTTTCTTCTCTGTCACTAAACCAGCACCCCTCTCACCCTCTGTCCTTTCTATGTTGGACTTATCATGACCTGACATCACGCCATGACTTGGTTGGCTTCGTTGTCTTTCAGCCTCACTGGAACATGAGGTCCAGGAGGCCAGGCCCCTTGTCTGCCTTCCCTTTACTAATCTGCAGCATCTGGAACAAGGACAGACACACAGAAGAGCGCAGGAAACGCGTGGTGCACAATGGCATGGACACCATGCTAGTGCCTTCCGTTCATTGTCTCGGCTACTCCTCACACTTCAGAGATCCCCATCACTCAACACCCACAAATGTTTGCTGTCTTCAGCCCCCATTGGCCCTACCAGTCCCAGGTCTCCCAGTGACAGGTGTTGCTTGCTGTATGCCTGATACCCTTCTGTGATAGTTAGGGTTCTTGATTGCAGATTGAAAAAACCAACTTTGCTTAAACTTCTGCAGAGAAGAGATGTACTGGGAGGATGTGGGTGGCTCACAGCACTGCCGGGAAGACTGTAGAGCCACTTCCAGAAAGGGCCCAAAAAGAGAGAAAGCACAGCTAAGCTCCTGACACTGCGATGACCCACTCCAGACGTCCTGTCCCCACCCCATCCCCTTCTTCTGTCCAGCCACTGGGCTTCCAACCGCGTGAAGCCTCATCAGTGATTTCTAACCAACCCTGAACCCTGGCATTACCCTTCCAAGGATAAAGTCCTCCTTGTTAAAGGAATAATGGCAACTGTTTAAAAGAAAGTGGCAGCTCATACCTCAGCAAGATCTACAAGACATATTGTTAAGTGAAAACTCAATGCACAGAATGGTGTGTGTATCCTTTCTGTAAGGCAAAAATGCATGTGTATGTAGATGCACCTACCTACATATATTTCCCTAGAAGGCTACTCACCACCATGGTCCTTATAGGCTCAGTGGGCAAGAGAATGGTGATTGGGAAACAGGGCGAAGGAGACACCCCTTTCTCTGTATATGAATGTTTAGATACTTTGAATTTTGTATCCTTTTCCTATTGCTTAGAAAGTGGGGGAGATGGGACTCCCCCTTTCCACCTTTTGCAGTGTGTTCCCCTTCCACATACAGCAGAGCATCTAGATGCACAGCACCAGCAGTAAGTCTTAATAACAGCCCCAGGTACTCACCCTTCCTGGATGCATAACCCTTGCCACGTGGTTTTTCCTCCCTTTTCCAAAAGGCAGAGTCCATTTTATTACCCCTTAAATTTAAGCGGGTCCACATGAATTGCTTTAGGCCATGAAATGGGTGGAAATGACAGGGTGTTCGCTCTGAATCTAGGCTTCAAAAGTCACCTCATGTTCCCATTTGACCACTTGCACCTCCACGATCTCCATGAAAAGAACATCTCTGACTCCCCTGTTGGTCCAAGGACCACAAGAAGCACGTGGGGCAAAAATCACCCAACTTGCAGCTCAGAGCCATCTAGCTGAGCCTGGCCAAGGTCAGCAGAGCTCCATGATGAATCAGTGCTCCAAGCATGGCCTCTGAGATGTGTGGTTGCTTCTTACACAGCAATAGGTGATGCATACAGTGACAAAAACGAGAAATATCTGATGCAGTCACAGCCTCTGAAACTGTGTGGCCTAGGCGACCTCTGGCCCTCTCTTAAAGGAAAGACTATCACTGAAACCTGGTAAACCCCTATAATGTGTCATACACAGAGCTAATGGCTCGACCCACATTTCATTTTCTGATCACATCACAGAGGAGTGAATGTATCCCTTATATAAGAGAGGAAATAGAGGCTCCCATAAGTAAACAACCGCCCCATGTTTATAGGAATGGTAAATGGCAGAGTTTGGACTTTGAACTATTTATGTTTGATGTCCTTCTCCCCGCCCACACACACACAAACAAGCTATTCCTTTAGCAGACACGGTCTAATTCACACCTCTTACCAGGGGCCCCTGTTCCCAACCAACCCACATTGAATGGACATCGGAATAATCTCAGGACATTGTCAAAAATGAAGCTGCCAGAGAAGTGTCAGGGGACAAACAGAGTTTTCATATCCCTCTCCAGAGAGTCATTCCCTAGGGAAGCCAAGACTCTCTTCTAGAGAGAGGGGCCCTGGGCAGTATGCAAACCTCTGAGCTCCCAGCAGCCTCAGCTAATAAATCATTCGTGAGACAACAGCCGGCGGTATCAAGTTCCTCCAGGGCCAATTTTGCCATCTCTGGATAAAAAAAAAACTGTGCTCTGCACTGCAGGCTGAACAATTTGCTGCTTTCAAGTGCTTCGGCTTCTCGTGTCACCCTTTGTTTCCGAAGCCCTATCGCAGGCTTCTGCCTGCTAAGATAATGGGACCCACACCCACTTTTCAGGAGACGTTCCGACGCCTGCTTAAAATGATTAGGAAGAAGCAGCGCCCGCCTGCAGAGCAGTCGGAAACCCATGGCCGACGCGTCCAGCCACGGTCTCGCTTTCTCCTGCCTTCAGCTCTGCGAGGTCCAGGTGTACTTTCCCCGTGCTTCCAAGGAGGAAACCGAGGCTCTGGAGCCTAAGAGAGTGGCTGCGGGTTCCACAGCTGAGGACCAGCAGACCTGGATTGGAAATCTTGGCTCCTGAAACTAAGTCAGGGCCTTGTCTGTGAGGACTAGCCACGTGGTGTCACCGTGTCCAAGCTGCGCTGTGACGTGGCCGTCCTCTGGAGATAAACTTTGCTCTTTCCTAGTGATGCTTTATAACAATACAAACTGTCCGGGAAAGCCTGTGACCAAGCCATCTCTATGCTTTGGTAGACAGGAGCTGATCATGGAAGGTCCATGGCAGATGGGGACCTTAGAGACATGGCTGGCCCAACTGCCTCATTTTATATCTGAAAGAACTGAGGTCCGAAGGCCATGCAGATAAGTCAGCACTAGAAACGCAAACGTGGGTTTCCATATCATAAAGGCAGCCCCTATCCTCTCTACAAAGCCAGTCTGAGCAAAGACGCGGCCGTGGGCAGACATGGGAGCACAGAGCACAGGCAGGGGGCATAGTCGCTGGCGGGACGAGGGACGTTAAGGATGGGAGCAGACACAGGGAGGCTTCCCACGTGAATTGGGGCAACCTGGCCTGGAGGCCACCTCTGATTCTATGGTTTTTTGTGTGTTTTTTGTATGTTTGTTTGTTTGTTGTATTTTTCTGAAGTTGGAAATGGGGAGGCAATCAGACAGACTCCCACATGCGCCGGACTGGGATCCACCCGGCATGCCCACCAGGAGCGATGCTCTGCCCATCTGGGGTGTTGCTCTGTCGCAGCCAGAGCCACCCCAGTGCCCAAGGCAGAGGCCATGGAGCCATCCCCAGCGCCTGGGCCAACTTTGCTCCAATGAAGCCATGGCTGCCGGAGGGGAAGAGAGAGAGACAGAAAGGAAGGAGAGGGGGAGGGGTGGAGAAGCAGATGGGCACTTCTCCTGTGTGACCTGGCTGGGATTCGAACCTAGGACTCCTGCACGCCAGGCTGACATTCTACCACTGAGCCAAACGGCCAGGGCCCACCTCTGATTCTAAATCCAGTGCACATGAAAAATCAGGAAGGAAACTGTGGGCAAACCGAAGACAAATGTAACTGACTGCTGAGTTGCTCCTGCACCACGTGGTTGGTCCATGCTCTGTGGAAGGAAGCCTTGGCCAGACCCCAGAGCCGTCAGGTGAGAGCAGGGATAGGACAGAGGCAACATAGCACCAGATCAGGTTCAGCTAGGTGGGCATGCGCACTGGGGAGGCAAGACGTGCTCCTGCTCGAGTGATTAATTCCTTGTCTCCTTTACTCTAAATGAGCTGAGCAAATTCCTCGCTGGGCCTGTCACGCTGATGTTCCACATGCAAATCGGTCCTAATGAGCAGGGCACAGTGCTGGTCCCCTGGTTTGTAAATCCATTCATTTCACAACACATTGTCTTGGTCACATATTTTTGTGGCACGATCCATTGGCAGATGAGCTGTTAAAACGAAACACTGGCCATTCAGAACTGTTCCAGGAACGTGCCGTCTCTCTCCCAGGGAAGCACTGTGCAGGCACATAGAGGATTTAGGATTAGACCACCTGGGTTCACACACTTCCCTTCTCTGAGAGCTATTTTTCCACACCCAAAAGGAGGGGCCTAGAATAGATTGCCATTTTCAAAGTGCTGACATATTCACAGTTTGCAAAACAAATTTTAAAAGGATTTCATGATAAAAAAAAAATGAATATTTGAGAATTATTGGAGAAATATTAGAGAAATACAGGGTTGAGAAGTTTAACAAGGTTTGGTTGTTTGCTGTTATCATGGGATAGCTCAGAACCATTAATATATTAACTCATTGTGAGGCCTGACCAGGCGGTGGCGCAGTGGATAGAGCGTCGGACTGGGATGCAGAGGACCCAGGTTCAAGACCCCATGGTCATCAGCTTGAGCGCGGGCTCATCTGGTTTGAACAAAAGCCCACCAGCTTGAACCCAAGGTCGCTGGCTCCAGCAAGGGGTTACTCAGTCGGCTGAAGGCCCACAGTCAAGGCACATATGAGAAAGCAATCAATGAACAACTAAGGTGTTGCAATGCGCAATGAAAAACTAATGATTGATGCTTCTCATCTCTCTCCATTCATGTCTGTCTGTCCCTGTCTATCCCTCTCTCTGACTTACTCTCTGTCTCTGTAAAAAATAATAAAATTTTTTTTTTAAAAAGCAAAAAGGCCCTGGCCGGTTGGCTCAGTGGTAGAGCGTCAGCCTGGCGTGCGGGGGACCCGGGTTCGATTCCCGGCCAGGGCACATAGGAGAAGCGCCCATTTGCTTCTCCACCCCCCCCCTCCTTCCTCTCTGTCTCTTTCTTCCCCTCCCGCAGCCGAGGCTCCATTGGAGCAAAGATGGCCCGGGCGCTGGGGATGGCTCCTTGGCCTCTGCCCCAGGTGCTAGAGTGGCTCTGGTCGCAGCAAAGCGACGCCCCAGAGGGGCAGAGCATCGCCCCCTGGTGGGCAGAGCGTTGCCCCCTGGTGGGCGTGCCGGGTGGATCCTGGTCGGGTGCATGCGGGAGTCTGTCTGACTGTCTCTCCCCATTTCCAGCTTCAGAAAAATGCAAAATAAATAAATAAATAAATAAGAAAAGGTTTAAAAAAAAAAAAGCAAAAAAACCCCTTGCATTGTGAGTATTTGATCAAACAAGCATTTATTTTTAAAGATTTTGTTTATCAAATCTTCTGGGAACTGCTAGACCAGAACTGCCTATAACTACAGAGGATAGGTGGGAGTTAGAGAGAGAGGACAAGTGCAGGTTGCTGGTGTCAAGGACATTTATTGGTCACCAGCTGTCCACCAGGCATCATTTTTTTAGTTTCTTCCTCGCCTCTCTTAAACTTAAAGAAGAAAAAGAAATTGGGAAAAAAAAAGAAGATTCAAACCACCTGACTGATTTCATTGTATTCCATTTTATTGTACGTTGTATTTGTTGTGTTGCTTTGTGTTTGTACTCAGTGTTGGCAGCGGATCTCATTGAAACTCTCATGATCCCTGAGTCTCTTATCTGCATTCCTGTTACCGGTGTCCAGCCTCCTGAACTACCTCCAGGGTCACGCAACTCTTTATCTTTCTAAACTACCCACTCCCACTTTGGGCAGCATCTCCTTAGAGAATGCCAGAAAATTCCTCCCAATGTTTCTAAATGAACCAGGTGTGATCAAAGAAGTTCATTCATCTTTCTGGGCTTTGGTGTCCTCATGTGAAACACTAATCAGCTACCTAACTCGCCTCAAAGTGCCCTTCTGCCTTAGCCTTGTTGGGTTCCCAAAGGGGACCAGGCTTATATAAAGTCCCAACGTAGGACTTTTATGAAGAAGACAGTCTACCAATATCCCTTAAGTCTGACCAAAGACTAAGTCACCCAAGAGAAAGTGGGATGTCTTGAGAACAAGAATCCTATATTCCAGTCCCTTCTCACACCAGTTCACTGTGACTTGTAGCAAATTGTTACGGATTGGATGCTGGTGTTTCCCTGATCCACCTGTTGAAATCCTAAACCCGGTGTGAAGACATTGGGAGGTAGGGCCTTTGCAAGATAACTAGTCATGAAGGCAGAGCCCTGAAGAATGAGATTAGTGTTTAGAAAAGAGACTGAGAACTCCCCGCCTTCTTTTCATAATGTGAGGGCACGAGGAGAAGTCAGCAGTCTGCGACCAGGAGGTGGTCCTCACCAGACACTGCGTCTCAGACTCCAGCCCCCAGAACTGGAAGAATCAAACTCCTGTTTTTGATAAGCCACCCAACTAATGGGATCCTGTTCTAGCAGCCCGAACTGACTGAAGATACCCGCTATTTCCCCTCTCCGAGCTTGTTCACACACTTGTAAAGAGAGGGTCATGCCATGTGACCACTAACATTCTTTATGCCGTAACATTCTTTATGCCTCTGACATATATCCAAAACTTGTTCTCGAAGGGATTTGGTAAATAAGAGTGAAGAGAACTACTTTTACAAGCAGAAGAAATATCAGAAGACTCGGGAATTGTCATTGTCAAATCTTTATGATGAACAGTAAAAAAGCCTGTTCTAAGATATAATGAAGAGGAATATCTAATAACAGTTAATAATGATTTATTCAGTGATTACCATGTATCATTTACACTCCATTATTCAACAAATATTTTTAAGCACTTACTCTGTGACAGACACTATATTAAGTTCTGTAGATATAGCAATGAGTAAGACAGAAACAACTGCTGTTCTCACAGAACGTGTGTGTGTGTGTGTGTGTGTGTGTGTGTGTGTGTTGGGGAATTGACACTTGTCAATTGAATAAATAATCAAAATAATTTAAAACAAGATATTGGTAAGCCAATAGATTGCTATAATAGTAAACTCAAATAACATTAGGTTATATAAGACACATAGTTTATTTTTAATCACATAACAGCCCCTAGTGAGGAATCCAGGGCTGGTATGCTGATTCCACTGGGTTCCACTGGGTCAGAAGAGCTGGTTTCTTCCTTCTTGCTGCTCTGTCATCTCCAGTGCATTTCCCCTGTCTACTCAGTTAAACGTGGAACCATCATTTCCACTTTCTAGCCAGTAAGAAGGAAAGGGCATATCTTTACCTTTAGGAGGAAGAGTCAAAAGTGGCAAATCTCACTTCTGCTCGTATCTCATTGGCCAGAGCTGTCACATGATGATACTACCTGCTAGGAAGCTTGAAAAAGGTAGTCTTTATTTTGTGTGATCATTTTTTTCACTAAAAACTAATAGTTCTCTAGAAGTAAGGAGTATCTAACAATCATTTTCATAGATAATGATAAAAAATACAAAAAGTCTGTCTATTCAGCCAGATTAGGCTAGGTTATGCTGCTGTAACAAAACCCACCACACATATGCACACACCAAATCTTTGTGGCTTGAGTTTTATTGTTGCTTTTGCTGCTTCATGAGTCTGGAGGCTAAGGGATTCTATTTTCATCGTCAAGTAGGGGCTCATCTTGAGCACTGCCAGTTACTATGCAAGAGGGAAAGAGACCTCTGGAAGGCTTGAACTGGCAATTAAGTGTCACAAATCTTTGCTCACAACTCATTGGCCAGAAGTAAGCACATGGTTCCATCAAAAACAGGAACTAAGTGTCACCTATCCAGACCCTAGAAGAAGGATGAACTGAAAACATTTGGTAAACCACACTGCACACTATTCTGCAGGATAATGGGGCAGAAGGGCTTCGATAGGGGGAGGGGTACACTTTGCTTATATATTTGTTTATTTTACTTTCTTATTGAATATACTAGGGTGACCAACCAAATTTATTGGTCAATAAAATTATATAGGTTTCAATTGTATATTGGATCATGTGTTCACTACCCCAAGTCAAGTCTCCTTCCATAACCATTATCCCTCTTCTACCCTCTTCCGGGGCGGGGGTGGGGGGGTGGGGGGGGTGGGGGAGGGCGGGTCTACTTTAAGTGTCAGTCCACGGACAGCTTTCTGAGCAGTCACTGGAGCTGAGACTGAATGATGAGAAGTAGGCCGCAAGCATGTGAAAAGTGGGGGAGAGCACACCTTTTCTGTTGTTGGAACTCACCCTGGTTGCCATGTACAAGGGGTCAAACGAGAGACAAGGAGAACCGCTGGCAGCGATCAGCACCTTAAAACAACCAGAGAATAGGTCAGAACTATCGCCATCCCAGTTTTAGAGATGAGTGGAGGCACAGAGGAGTTAAATAACTTACCCCACATCACACAGCTAGTACGTGGCAGGACCAGCACTTGAACCCAGGCGGTGTGACCACGCAGCAAAGCCTTTAACCACTGAGTGACACTGCCATCCTAGCCCTCGAAGTAGCCCCTCTCTGCTAGAGGACGACAGGTTTGGGGGTCGTGATTAGAGTGTCACGTAATTTCAGGAGGGAATATAAGGTGTCACAGAGCCCACCAGAGGATGGCATAACTCCCTGGGGTTGTTAAGAGATTTCCCCCAGAAAAGGCTCTCTGCGAGTCCTCGTTCATTAAGGTGGGGGGGGGGGCACTCATTCTTGGCAGAGGGAACTGTGTGTGCAAACTCACAGGCTGGAAATGTGGCTAGAGAGCGGGGGGGCAGGGGATGAGCCCAAAAGGCTGGCTGGGGCCAGTTTTGCCCACGATAATGAAGAAAACTCATCAATTATTCAAACTTCTTTCTGATTACCATCTCCATTACAAAGTACTCTCATTTTACTAGAGCAAAGCCAGCTTCCCAAGTTCTTCTGGAGATTATCAGAGCGCAGAGCAACAGTAACACAGCCCCGCGGGGGCAGAGAAACCCGCAGCAGGGACCCGCCTCGAGCTGAACTGGAACTCAGCCCAGTCATGGCGGCAGGGGTGTGTGGGTGTGGGTGGGGGGAGGGACCCAGGAATGAAACGTGGGGCCCTGTGAGCCCGCTCTGCCTCCTTGCTGGGTAAACCCTGGCAGCGGGTTTTCCTTTTGGTAAAGCAAGTACCCAACTAAGCTTTGATTGCCTGGGCATATCCACATCAGGGTGGGTATCTTGGTGAATGCACAGCGAGCCCACAGATTGGATCAAGAGGCTGTCCATCTTGCCTCCCCTCGCAATACCCTCCCCTTTGTTTTACTGATTTTATTTGAATTCAATGACTGACCATTTGGGCCACTGGTTTTTTCTCTTCACATACTTTAAATTCCCAACCTATGTTATAAATTCACCAATAAAAGAGTGAGCCCATGAAACCCTAATAAAATCAGAATCCTTGGCCCATAAACATCTCTCCCACACCCTTGGAAGCAGAGCTACTATCTTGACCTTGTCAAAGTCACTGAGCCCCGTGATCTCGCAGTGCCGCACCAGGTGCACCACCCTGCAAGTTCCAGAACATGTAAGTAATAAACCCTTTCTGTTGGTTTCTTCCCCCAAGTTTTCTGATGGTTATTGCTGAGCAATCCTCAGACCCACAAGAACGGGTCCAGCCGCAACAGCGGTTATCGATAGGCTGCGGCCCGCACCGCACGGACAGGCCTCGCTCACTGCTGCTCCTGCTTGCATGCAGGGCTTGGAGAATTGAGGTCAAGGCTGGGATCAGCCTACTTCTGGATCACCGGGCCAGAGCATGGAGGGAGCATGTTTGACTTCAAGCAGATGCCACCCACGACAGAAGAATTTGGCAGAACAGAGGCAGGACTGAGACCTCCAACAAGCTTACCTTGGCCTTCAAGGTTCTAAAGGAAACTGAGTCCCCTATGTGACTTCATTTCCCACCCCTCTCCTCCGCCCTTATTGCACTGCAGACTTGCTGGCCTTCTGATGACTCCCCCATGTCCCCACATGTCCCCACATCAATGTTTTTGCCCTTGGCTACCTGGAACACTTCCTCGCCGAGAGCCACAGTGCTCACTCCTCTGCACACAGGACTCTGCGCCAAAGCCACACCCCTGGAGAGGCCACCCCGCAGGGTCCCCTATCTCGATCAGCATCTCTGATGCGCCGTCTCTATCAGCATCGCCACCGCCTGATGTACAATGTGCTTTCCTTTGTTTTCATTTCTCTCCCCATAGAACATAATCTCCATAAAGACGTTGTCTACCTTCTTCACCTCTGTATCCCCAGAATTTAGAACAGAATCACACAAACAGTGCGCATTAAATATTCATGGAGTGAATGATGATTAGAGTCAAGTAGCAGAAACATGTACAAAGCAGGGGCTTGATCACAAGGGAACATAAAAACTACCCAGTTACTGGAACTGGGGTAAATATGAAAACTGGAAGCAAGCCAGTGGAAAGGAACGCCATCCGTTTAGAGGCTGGCCTGAGGCTCCTTCCATGGATTTTAGGCAAAGCTCAGGGCAGGGGCAGGTCCTGAGATGGACCCTACTGTCCCCTGGAGTGGAGAAGTGCATGTCTAAGGTAAGTGACTGTGACTCTTCTGTGGATCTTCTTGAGCCCCAGTCACTTTCACTTTGATGTGAAACTCCAAAGGCATAGAATGTGGACCCACCCTGGTTCTGAAATCGATCTCCAAGGCCCCATCCAGCTGTTCCTTCTTATTCAGAGCCTGGTGGCAAGAGGTGACTGCGATCGTAAACATTAGAAAGTCGCGGAATCAGGGTAGCTGGCCACGTCCCTCAGTGTCACTCTGCCTTGCCTGCGGTTTGCTAAGAGCCTGTCGGCCAGTTTGCATTCCTGTGGCCGGGCAATTAGCTCCATCTCACAGCAACAAGCGTCTGGCCCACATACCTGACAAGCGCCGTGGTTCATTAGGAGGATTACACACTCCAGAGGCTGTCCCATTAGTGTCTCCAACTCTGTGAAATGGACTGCAGCCACCCTTGACTTTCTCAGACTCCTACCCCATGACTTGAGCCACCCTATTCCACACATCCAAGGAATGACAACGTGAACACTGATTTCAGTTGTAAAGTCACCAGCCTATGAAATGTCTGAAAGAGCTCCAGCTCTGGGGAGCAGGTCGGGGGATCCGATTCCTCCTTGGCCTTTGATTTACTGAGTGACCGAAGGTGATTATTAAAGACATCCAGGCTCAGATTATCCTTTGTACAAATAGGCCGAGGGTGCCTACCTTAGCTCTTCCACTTGTGAAGGTTATTTGTGAAATCCATTTTGCAGAACATTGATTATCATTTGCGATCACTTGCAGGAAGAAGAGTGGTCCGTGGGCTACCATCTGCCTTTCCTTAGGCATCTAGATGAATATTATTACAACATAATGCTTTCTCATAAGAATAATACCTCCTTGTTATAAAGACTTTCAGATTTAGATTCCTGGGTAGAGCAGTTTCTACCAATTTTTAAAATTAACATTGGCTACTAATCCAACTTCCCTCCTTCAACCCATGTATTTCCCCACCCTCCCCTCTAGCCTTCGTTCTAGTGTTGGAGAGTTGATAGGATAAGGTTATCAAATCAATATGTGCATATTAAATATGGCATCTCTCCCAGTTAACAGATGTGTATTTTAATAGATTTCTTTTTATAAACATTACCCAAGGAATAATGTTCTTAATAGTAGACCTTCAGGCACAATGATCTCATGATTGAGAATTCAGGAAGGGTAGTCAGCTATAAGTATTCTATACTATCTTTATTCCCCAAAGTAAATGCAATTTCATAGAAAATCACCCCCAAAGAACTTTCCTGCCAATCTTTCTGTTACTAGACTCAGTCTTCAGGCTTCTCTCTCTTCATGTTCCACCAGAGCCCACGCAGTAATACCATGGAGAAGGCCAACCTCAGAGGAAAGAGCACAAGCTTGGCTATTTATTAGAAAATACATAGGTTATTAAATGTGGATATCCTCTTCACTTGATGGTTTCTATTGACTCCGGTCTGTTTTTTCAGAAACTCAGCCTCAGACCCCAACCAATTCTGGAAATACGGCCAAGTGGGAGAGACGCTGGTCTGGGAGTTAGACCACCTGGCTTTGATGCCTGGCTCTGCTACTTTCTTGACCTTGTCCGAGTCACTGCCCCTCCATAGACCCCGCCCCTGTACTGAGCCTCAGTCCTCTCACTGTACAAAGTGTAGGGTTGGGGAGGTAATATCCAAATCTCCTCCAGCACCATGATTCAATACATTCTCGATTGATTTCATTTCAATTAATCTCGATTCAATCCAATTTGCTATATTTCAATTCAATTATTTCCATTTAGTTTAGTAATTCTATTTCCTTCAGTTCAAGTCAATTCAAATAAACTAAATTCCACTGACTCCAATTGGATTCACGATTTCCTGGTGTCCCAAGCAATTTCTAGGGCTTGAGTATCTAGGACTGAGCCAGGGTGAACGAAGGGCAGACAGAAACTCCTCTATGGCCCCCATCCGGGTCGGAATAAAGGAACCACTGGAGTGCCTTGGGTCTTTGGAGGAGAATGCATGAAGCATCAGAAAGAATGAAGGGTTAGAAATGCAAGGTGGCTTGTGTGGTCTTTGAGCCCCTGTACCATAATAGGCAATGAATTAATACTTCTCTAGTGAATGAGTGTCAATGGGAATGAATATAAAAAGCCCTCCCACCCTTTCTCTAAGTCGGTTTTCTCTGTGACCTTGGCCAAGTCAGTCATATCACCTCTTTATTATTCCCCTGAGAGAGCTGAACCCCATGTCTGGGATCCTGTGAGTCCCCCTCTCTCCTGGCCTAGCCCAGGGTGCCCCTCCAAGCAGGGGAGTTGGGAGAACAATGTCCCATGATTGGCTCTTGTCGCTTCCCCAAGGGCAGAGCAGCAGGTGGTGGGGGGCTGATTGCGAGGAGGCTGTGATGAGCTGAGAGGGACTGATTAGCTGGAGCTTCCAAGGTTGAGTGGTTCCCAAATCTCCCCAGTGTGCAGCATGTCCCTCCCTTTTGCTTTTGTCCCTAAGCTGCCTGCTCAGCCCCTCCCTCTGATGGTCTCTGTTCTCCCTCTAACTACTTGAAGTTAAGAAATTAAAAGAGAAAGAAAAAAATATCTAGTGCTTAGTTCATGCCCAATGGAGTTCTTCAATCTTCATGAAATTCAATGATGACCCCCATGAAATGGTGTTATTACCATCCCCAGTTGAGGGATGACACAACCAAGGCTCAGAGATGGAAGTCACTGACCCAAAGTCACACAGCCCATAACTGCTGGAACCTTCAAATCTAGAAGAGCTCATGCAGGAGTAAGAAGGTAGCAGGTACACCGGGCAAGCCAGCTCCCTTCTGTTGCCCTCGTCTCTGGTGCGCCCTGTGAGGCCACAACCGCCCATCTCTTTCCATGGCCTTCAAAGGCAGGTCAGCCTGCCAGCCTGTGTTCCTTCCCAAACCAGAGCCAGATCAGCCCTGGGAGCAAGGTCCAGTACTGAACCTTGGTCCATCCTACTGCGGTTCAGGCCATGACCCACTTTGGTCAAGAGTTAGGCCATCTCCCAAATCTAATGTGATGAGAGTCAAGCAAGCAAGAGCCTGGGTTTAACTGAGCAGAAGGCAGGCTGCTTTATCCAGAACTCCCAGGATCCTTACATCTCCAGAGACCCAGTTGTGAGGAGTCAACGCCTAAGGAATTCCTACCTTTCTCCCATCAGAATACACCACGCCAGAGCCATTCTTGTCAGGACCTTTATATCTGCCACAGAGGATGGGACGAATTTGTTAATCAGATAACCCTATCCATCCTAGAGGTTCTCACTGTGATGTCTCTTCTTTGTAATTTGTTCCTTTAAGCAAATTCAACTTCAGACACTTAGGAGGGAGGAAGGAAGGGGAAAAACAACAAACGTTGATCAGACTCCTTCTATGGTGGTTCTCAACCTTGAGTGTGTGGTGACTTTAGCAAAAGCTGGTCTGAGGACTTACTTCCAGAGATCCTCATTCATTCATTCATTCATTCACTCACTCATTCCTACTAATCAAGCACTGCTCTAGAGGTTGCAGGCATAGCAGAAAAAATGTTGCAACCCTAGTGGAGTTTACAGGGAAATAATGGGGAAAACAGGCAGTAAAAAAATGAATAAGTATTATAGTATATCAGGTGGCCAGTGCTCTAGGGCAGTGGTCCCCAACCTTTTTTGGGCCACGGACTGGTTTAATGTCAGAAAATATTTTCACAGACTGGCCTTTAGAGTGGGACGGATAAATGTATCATGTGACCGAGACAAGCGTCAAGAGTGAGTCTTAGATGGATGTAACAGAGGGAATCTGATCATTTTTTAAAAATGAAACATCGTTCAGACTTAACTATAAATCAAACGGAAATAATGTAAGCTATTTATTCTTTCTCTGCAGACCAGTACCAAATGGCCCACGGATTGGTACCGGTCCATGGCCCGGGGGTTGGGGACCACTGTTCTAGGGGAATATGGAGTCTAGTAAGGAGTGAAAGGAACTAAAGAGGTATAGACTGAGGGTCTGTATTGCAAACAGGTACATTAGGGCATCGTAATACGGCAGCCCCACATACTTGGAAAAATAGTGGCTTATTCTATGTCAAAATCTACATGTTCCCCTAAGTTGGTTAATTGTTGTTACAGTTATACATTTGACATATGGGACATGAGAAAGTGAAAGTCTGGTACTATCTGGGGTTTCAGGCATCCACTGCGGGTCCTGGGATGTGTTCTCCATGGATAAGGGGGGGCACTGTAATTTAACCTTTTGTAAGCATTTACTATGTTTCAGGTGCCATGTTAGGCACTTTTTGCTTTCATTCTCACAAGAGCCCTAAGAGAGTGAACCGAAACTTAGAAAGGTCAAGTTATTTGCTCAGGAAACAATCACGCTTGCATTTGAACTGAGTCTGTCTGTTCTCAACCAGATCCGTCACCAGGAAACAAGATTATAGGATCATAATCTGCTCCCTGGTGAGCTGCGCCCGTCCCCACGGCCTGGAAACCTCGGCAGCATTACAGGATACACCAGGTTCGGTGGTCTCGAGTAACAGTCCTGGCTAAGCTTTCTCCACCACTCTGGCCACTCTACTTTGAGCTCTTGGAAAGCTCAGTGTGGGGCCAACCACAGAGCGAATGAGCTCCCTTTGGCTCCAACTCCATCAGCTTCTCCAGTCAACTCATCAACCTAGCCTGATACCTGAGCATAGCTCAAAGCTCATGCAATTGATGGTAGTTTTACAACATGGCTGCAAAAATCTTTAAAACTCAATCCATTGAGAGATAAGTCTACGTCCCCACCTCTTGAATTTGAGTAGGTTTATGACTACTTTGACCAAGACAATATGAAGAAGTATTGCCATGTGACTTGTGAGACTAGATCATAAAAGATCAAGAGCTTCTACTTTTTTACTAGAACGTTCATCCTTAGAGACCCTGAGCCAACATGTACAAAGTTCAAATACCTGGAGGTCACCATGCTGTGAGGAAGCCTATCTATAGGGAGAGTTCAATGTAGGTACTTTGGCCAATGGTTTCAGAATGAGCCCAGCTTTCAAGTCACTCCAGCCCAGGACCAGACAGAGGGTCCCAGATCTTCTGAAACCTCCCAGCTGAGGCTCCAGATGTCGTGAAGCGGAGACCAGGCACTGTGCCTTGTCCCCACTGTGCCCTGCCCAACTTCCTTCTCCACAGAATCCACGAGCCGATACAATGGCTGTTGTTTTATGTTACTAAGTTTAGGGGTGGCGTGTTACATAGCAGCAGATAACTAGAATACCATCTCTGTCCTCCAACCCGGCAGTATAGTTAATGGTTAGGTGTGTCAGCTCGGGAGTCACACAGAACAGAGTTTGAGTTCTAGGTTATGCCATTTTCAAGACTATTCTCTGTGTCTGTAAGTCTGTTTCTGTTTTGTTTGTTAGTGTATTTTGTTAATTAGAGCGCACATATGAGTGAAATAGTATGTACGGTATTTATCTTTCTCTGACTGGCTTACTTCACTTAGCAGAATGCTCCCCAGGGCCATCCATGCTGTCACAAAAGGTAGACAAGTTATTTCACTTCTTTGAGCTTTGCTTTATCTGTCAAATAGCAATAAGAATACTATTTCAATTCAAGAACTATTATGTGGATTAAGTGAGACACATGAAAAAATCTTAGACAGTACTGTAGGGTGGTCAGCGATGGGAAAGGTCACGTGAGACACCAGACCCGTGAACTTGGCTAGAACCGCCCACGTCCATATGCTCCAAAAGAAACTTCCCAGAAGTCCCTTTGGAAAAAAGCGACTGTCCATCAGCCAGTGAGATTTCACCACGTCATATTAGCTAGACCACCGTAGAAACCCTTTAAAGATTCCCCCACACGGGTCACCCTATGCGACTTCCCTGGCCTCTGTCCTCGGGGTCAGGGAACCTCATTGGGCGGGATGCGCTGTACTCAATAAAGCCTTTTATTATTCCACACTTCGTGGCTCTGGCCCCTTCCTTCTTCTTTGGGGAGGAAAAATACCTTACAATACCTTGCATATAGTAAGCGCTCAGTAAATACTAGCTTTGATTATTATTATCATGGTCCTTAGTAAGTGCAGTTATTATGATAATACTTTATAAGGGAGGAAGTCAAGCTCTGAGAAGTACAATGACTTCCCCAAGGTCACACAACCAATCAGACTCCCTCATTCCATGTTCAGAGCTTTCGAGCTCTGCCACCATGGACACTACCAGCTCTGAGTGAAGCCAAACCATTTTCGAGGGCCTTGGGAAGGGAGGAAACCCCACTGGTCCTCTTAGCATTGGGAAGCCCCACGGGAGTCTGGGAGAACTCGCCCTGTGTCCGCACTTCCGCAGAGTCCCAAGCACCAAATTAGAGGGCCATCTTCCAAATACATTCCCAAATCAGCTCCTCTTTAAAGCAAAGCTAAAAAAAGATGTGATACTCTAAATGCCATCCCTCCCATGCTGGTAAGCAGCTTATTTAGCCCAGTGTGGGGCCACCTTAAGAGCCTGAGGAGAGAGCTTGGCGCTGAGAGTTCTCTCTGGGAGCGCTGGAGGGTGAGTGAGTCACTGGGATGCTGGGGAGGGAGGCGGGGAGGGGCAGGGAACCAGCTCAGGTGGTGGCAGGGACAGGACTCCCATCCTGGGTCCTGGGGGAAAGGTGAGGGGCGGGGAGGGGAGAGGCTGGGGTTGGGCGTGCATTTTCATGGGCATAGAAACTGGAACCTTAGAATTCGAGAGCTGGAAGGAGGCGAGGTGTTTCATCATCTTACAGATGAGAAAACTGAGGGCCAGTGGAAAGGGAACAGGGGAGGCTTCCGAAACTGAAACTGGTTGCCGACGGACTCCTTAGCTCCCTGGGTCTGTGGGGTGCACGGGCGTCTCTTGTACACAGAGGACACAGCTGAGGTTCAGAAGAGGAAGGGCCTCCCTGAAATGCACACAACAAGTGAGCCTGAAAGCCCAGCTAGAGTCTGGACTTTAGATTCTGTTTCTTTTCCTACTTCCGTCCCTATACACTGTCCTACCCCATATATATACACGCAGAGTAAGAGATTAGCCAACTACTTTACCGCCCAGAAATGCCTAGGATAGGAGAGTCTTTTCTCTGTAACACCAGGGGATGTAGTGGTTATTGGAGAGTTAGAGAGACATGTATGTCTGTTCAACCTGAGAAAAACAGGGAAAAAAAAGTGTGAAAACAAAACAAAAAAAAAAAACGATGAATTTTTAAATTGGAAAGGATCGCCATTCATAGAAGAAGACACCGAGGCCCAGAAGGCTCAAGTAAAGACAGAAAGTTGTGTAAAGAGAGGAGCACGGGCTCTGGGTACCAGGAGAGCCCTCCCAGGCCAGGTTTTTACCAGCCACGCTCCCCCGGGCGGAGCTCTGAGCCTCCCCAGCCTCTCTTCCCTCGTGCGTAAGACAGAAGTACACGTGACCTGGAGGGTTAAACATAAAATAGCTAGCGTGTAGGAGGCCTCCCATAAGTTTTCTTCCTAAACGGAAGACGTAAAACTCAAAACTGTGCACCTGAGTCCCAGACTCTAAGGAAAAAAAAAAACGATTTCAGGTCAGAGAGGATGGAGCAGCGAGCTCGGCCACTATTTCTGGTCGTCTGCAGTGGAGAGAAACCGGAGCAGCCCCCGCAGCCCACAGCACCACCAGCCTGACTGCGGGAATGCCCTCAGGACGCAGAGGTGGAAGGGACCCCGGTGGCCCTGGCACGCCCGAGCCAACGCTACCTGGCCGAGGAGAGGTCAGTGCTGCAGCTGAGACGGTCAGAGCGTTCCCGGGGACTTTCACACCAGAATCAGAGGAGGAGATTCGGTCTCCCTGGTGGGAGCCATGGAACATGAGTAGTGCCTGTTATCCTGTAGGAAACCTCGAGACCTCTACCTGGAGGGGCTGTGATTTCTGCCATTTTCCTAGACGCTGGTATCTGATTCCCTCCGGCTCTTCTTCTTCGGAGAGCCTAACTCTGAAAGCGCCTGTCGCCTCTCCACCCCTAGGTCAGTCGCGCCTTACAGCAAGGGTTTCAAATGCAGGGCTGACGCTCCCCCCCTTGAGCCAACAGCCCCTCTCCTGCTGCAGGTCACGTGGGCCCCCACTGCCCATGTCCTCCGGAGCTAGCCCCTCGGCTGGCTTCCCGGGGCAAGCCCCTGCCGTCTGATCCACTGCGATTCAGTATTCAGCACCAACAGTGAGCCCCGTCTGGGGAGAGGTGCTTGGGGAGGATATCAAGAATGCAAACTGGATGAGCCCTTGCCCTAACCGGGAGTTCCCCTCTGGCTAGGAAGCAGGTCACTGACATAAACAGTGGCCACCTTTCAGGAGACGTGCTATCATCCGGGTAGGCCCCGAGTTAGCCAATGAAGGGGGACAGCAGATGACCTCCAGAAGCCTTCTCAGGACAGCGGACCTGGGCCTTCTGTAGGGCTCGGGGACTTCAGGGTTCTGTCACTTTGGGCAAGTGAATCACTGTCTGGCATGTCGTCTCTTCCTGTGTAAAGAGGGAACAGACTAGCCGCGACCCCCTCACAGGCTTGCTGTGTGGCTTCAGGGAGCTCATACATGTAGAGTACTTAAAAGGAAGTGCCCGGCACATCCGATCCTCATTAGCTGTGGGCGTCTGCAGCAGCACTGTGGACAGATTAGTACGAGTATTCTAAAGAGATGGGCAGGGTGAGATGTGACAGCTGGAGTGACACAGAGGAGCATCAAAGCATGTTATGCTTGGAGTCAGGTGACTTATTCCAGGTGTTTGGAAAGTCTACTGTGTGCAGGGGTCAGGAGCTGACCCTCCAGAGTAGCTGTCACCAAACGTTTTCAGTAAAGGATCAGGTGGTAAATAGTTTAGGGTTTGCTGACCCAGAGACAATGTCCTGAACTCTGTAAGCCACCGTTCGCACCAAAAGGCTAAGAGTCTATTTCACATTTCACATTAAAATGTAAAGTCATTCTGTGCTCCCGGTGCACACAGGCTGTGAGCTGCATGCAGCCCCGGGGCTGTAGCTGGCCAGCCGTGCCCCAGGAGAAGACTGGGGGCCATGCTGGAAAGGACATCGCAGACCTTGTGAACGAGGCTGGCTTCTCCAGGCAGGGGAGAGGCAAAGGGTTTACACCAGAGAATCCAGTATCAGATTTGCACGTGACAAAGCAAGAGCACGGGTTGAGGGCACAGAGGGAGTTGGAAGTTTAAGTTGACAGTCCGATTAGAAAATTACTCTAGCTCAACCAGGCAGTGGCACAGTGGATAGAGTGTCAGACTGGGATACGGAAGACCCAGATTCGAGACCCCAAGGTTGCCAGCTTGAGCACGGGCTCATCTGGTTTGAGCAAAGCTCACCAGCTTGAACCCAAGGTCACTGGCTTGAGCAAGGGGTTACTTGGTCTGCTGAAGGCCCATGGTCAAGGCACATATGAGAAAGCAATCAATGAACAACTAAGGTGTCACAACGAAAAACTAATAATTGATGCTTCTCATCTCTCTCCATTCCTGTCTGTCTGTCCCTATCTATCCCTCTCTCTGACTCTCTCTCTGTCCCTATAAAAAAAAAAGAAAAGAAAAGAAACTGTGTAAAAAAAACAAAAAGAAAATTACTCTAATTGCAATACAAGGAATGTTTGTGCCGGGGCAGTTGTGATGAAGATGCTGAGAGATATTTAGGGGCCAAAGGGACACAATGGGTTGTCTGGATTTGGGTGGTAAGAGGGAAAGAGAGGCAGAACACTGAATGTTACCTGCTTATCTGGTGACAGATGGCCCTCTCTTTAGAGTGGAAGTGAGTGCCCCATCCCCAGAAGCATTCAAACAGTATAGATTCCTGCCTGACAGGTGTTCTGTAGACAGCAATGGATGGAGATAGGAATAGATAACGTGTCTCCTAGCTCTAAGGGTCCATGGTCCTCTGGCTCTGTGAGTGTCTTTATCAATCTAACAGGAGCCAACGATTTGTTTAGTCAATGATATAGACAAACGTTACCCCTCAATACAAATCACCTTGATTCTGCAGAAAGCTGTCTATTTCCTAAAGTGCTCACATCCATTATCTCCCCGAGGGACCTGGAAAAGGACTCTGAAACCTGAAAAATGCTAGACAAACGTGAGATTGTGTTATTATTATCATTATTCTTTTTTAAAAAAAAGACGCTTCAATTGAATATAAAAATTCTCTATTTTATTTCAAATTTAGTGCAGTTACTCTGACTTGGGTCCAGTGAATTATTCATTTCTATACCCTTCTCATCTCTTGGACAATGCTTGGCATATTGTCATAAGAAGAAAAAAACATTGTCAAAGCCTAGCAGTGCATCAAGAGCCCGCTCAGAAAGCATTTGATCTGTAGAGCCTTTCCCATCACTCAGAGAAGGCTCCAAAGTGCCAGTGCTGGCTCCCTTCGCAATGACAATAGTCTCATTATTCATAATAATAGTCACCATTTATCAGTATTCTCCTGTGGCAGGCACTGGTCAGAGCTCTTTGCAGACATTCTCAGGTAAGGCTTTCAAGAACCTAACGACAGATGGCACCTTGTGACTCATTTTACAGATGAGAAAGTTGAGGCTCAGAGAAGCACAGCTGCTTGCTCTAAGTCATAAAGGTTGCATTATGCTTTCAACAGTCTAATTTTAATAACACCACCTTCCCAGCGGACCCAAGAAAGCATTTTGTACATATTTATTCTCAGAAGATGGTGTGGGGGCTGTTTAGTGTGCCAGACTGGTAATAAGGTCTTTTGTCATAACTGCCTCTCTATCTCAGGGTCACTCTGGAAAACAGAGGCCTCTTGGCCCCCATATGCTCCCGGGCAGAAACCACAGCTTCTGGGTCTCCAGTCCCGCCGCCCATGCAGCTGCCGGCCAGCAGAGGGCAGCTGCGGGAAGCCGTCGAAGGACAGCCTCCACCCCCATTAGAGCTAATTAAGCTGCACGAAGCAAAAGGCAAGTGCATTTCTGCATGATGAAAGCAAACAGATCTACTCCAGGGCTGAGCAAGCAAGAGGGTCAGAGAGGAGGGATGTTTATCGGCTTCCAAGAAGCCGGCTTGATGGTGCCGTGGTGGCTGCCTGCAACGGAACACTGGCCTGTGGGAACCAGACCCAGGGGCCTCCGGCGAGTCCCTCCTCCCTGAGCCAAGCCAATAGAACAGGAAGAGTCTGGCCCAGGGCTAGAGACGCTGAGAAGCAGACAGAAGAGTGGCTGGAGCCAACGGGGCAGGGGCAGAAAAACCAATCCAGATATACTGAGAGATGTGCCGGATGCCCACAAGGACTTTGCTCACCGAACAAGGTGGAACACACAAACATTTGGGGTGACCCACAGAGGCCGCCTGACTTTCTGTGTTAAAACCTGCACATTCCAGGCAGACCAGGCTGGTGGATTACCTGCACACTCACAATCATGCATGCGGATGAAGCTCAGGTGCATGTGAGTGCGCAAACACACACACACACACACACACACACACACACACACAGAAATGCAACTATTCATTAATGCAGATGCATATAGAGGGAAGAGGCAGTCCGGTTTGGATTCAGAAGTCCTGAATTCCAGCACCGGCTCTGCTACAAATCTGCGCAACTTTGAGCCAGTAACCAAACCATTCTGTATCTGACTCCTCATTTGGGACACAGTCTCTAGCCTGGTTCTTAAAATCATACAGGTGCTCACTCAGAAGCTGGGAAACCAAATTCAGTTCCCCCCCAGGATGCCTAGGACTGTTCCCCATTTCCTGTACAAGTCTCCAAGCTTAGAGGAAGTATGAGCTAGGTGACCCAGTCCATGTCTCTGTCCCCAAACCAATGTCCCCAAGACTGCTCTTACCTAACAACATGGGAATCTCTAAGCCAATATGCCTGATTTTCTCTCCTATCCGTACAATTATACTGAACATGCAGTTTCTTTTCCTGTCCTCCTTCCCCTCCTTTTAGAGTATAAGCATGTCATAAACATCTTCTCAAATGGCCATAGGATGTTTCCCTCCACGGCTCTCTGTACCCCTCCAGATCGTCATTTCATCCTACTATAAATAATACTCCAGGAGGAAAAAAAATCATGCGTAGATCTTTTCTCTATTTAGGGAATCTTTCTTTTAAAAAAAAAATCTCAGAAATTAAACGACTAAAATTAAATTATATTTTGAGACTCTACACACACTGCCAAACTGCTTTCCAAGCGGCTGCCCCAGTTTGCAAGCCGACCAGCAATGCACGAGCCCCCGTGTCGGCCCAGTCTCGAGAGCGCCGGCCACGCTCTTCTTGCTTTTGTTTCGACTTTGTTCGTTCAATGGGCGAAAAATGTTATCTCCTGGCTCTAATAAGCATTTCTTTGATTGTGAGAGAGAATGAATCGGTTTTTCTGCTGTTTGTGAGCCAGTTGCATGTCTGTCCTCTTTTAAAAATCGTCTGTGCCCTCTGCTCACTTATCTGCTGGGGTCTTAGTGAATTTAATTGATTTGCATGCACTCTTTACATAATAAAGATAGTAATCCTTTGTCATATTTGCTAGTTTGCTTTATGCCTTTTCCTTTGTGCTTTCTTCTGTTGCTTCCTAAGCTTACAGAGCCACCCCATCCTCCAGAGACTTGATAAATATTCATTTCTAAGCCTGTTTCTCCCCCCCCCCCCCCCCGTATGACTTGATTCTGAAAACCAAAGATTCCATAAGACCACAAATCTATGATGGTGTGTGTCCAAGATGAGCACTTCCACCCGTGGGTTATCTCTCAAGGCCTCGGCTCCCTAACGCCTTTCCTATTTCCTCTCTGTCCTTCCCTGCCCTGCAGGTGATAAGCCCCACGAGGGCAGGGACCATGTCTCATTCCCCCTGAATCCCAGGAGCCCCGCACAGGGCTGGGCACATGAATGAGCACTAAGTCTCGATTGCTTGACTATCTTCCTGATCTGGCCCAACCCTCGAGAAGCCTCCAGTTCTGGCCATGCATACGTCCAGGCCTGTGGGATGGACGGCCACATTGGGAGAACGCCTGGAACAGGCCTGGGACAGCAGGGAGGGTAAGTTACCAGGAGAAAGGGCAGCAATAGCTGAATTAACACTGCAAAAGAGCATGGCGTGAGGGAACAACAAACAGCCCAGCATCCGGGCGGGGGCACAGGTCTGCATGACTGTGAACGGGGCTGGAAGTGTAAGCCGGACCCCACAGAGGGAGGCTCCGCATGTCAGTTCTGCAGTTTCATCCACAAAAATTCCACTGTCCCGTAGAGCCGCCAGAGCGATCCTTTCAAAAGGTGAATCGGACGATATCACTTCCCTGCTTTTCATCTCACAAAGGCTTCCTTTTGCACTGGGATTCCGTTGAGAATCCTGTTCTAAGTCTACAGGGTGCTGCCTTCCTCGTTCATCCCACCTCCCGCGTTCTTCCCCGCTCCATCCCCTTGTCAAAGCCAAGCCCTGTGACATCACCAGGCCTCTGTGATTGCTGTTTTCTTATCCAATTAACCTCTCCCCCCACCAGCACTACAACCGCTTCCTTCCCTTACTTGGCTGTTCAAACACCCAAGGTCACTCAGGCTCCTAACGTGCCTGTCACATCCCCCGGTTCATGATCATCCTGAAACGTATCACCATCTCTAATGATATTTGTTGTTTATCTTCTTGCTTGTTTTCCGTCTCCCCTTCTTGAATGTCAACGGAGGCCTCACTTGCCTGCTTCCCGCTGTGGTTCCCGCGCCTAGAGCCCCGGCTGGTCCGCACAGTAGGTGACGGCTAAGCCTGTACTAAAAGTAGGCAGCACACGGGCAATTGGAACCAGGACGGGGGTGGGGGGTGCGGAGGGGCGCAGGATCAGATGTGCGGTCCAGAGAAGTAATTCTGCTGGCGCGACGGAGAACGCTTTGGACTTGGAGAAACCAGGGACAGGGAGCTGGAAAGGGGTCACGTGGAAATGACTGATATTGGAAACTTTCTGAGAGGCGGGTGTGATTCTGGAAGATGGAACAGGGTTGCGCTGCCGATACGGGAAAGAAGGAAGAAAATGTGCAGAGTGGACAATCTGCAGACATGTAAAGAGCAACAAAACAAAAAAATAACAGCCATGATCATGAATAAGCTTAGCTTCCAAGGGCTTTCCGACTACCTCATCGCGTCCTCCCCAACACCGTTCAAAGCACCCGAGGCACAGCACAGGCGACTACCTGCATGTGACAGATGAGGAAACTGAGGATCAGGAACGTTCGCTCAGGACACACAGCTGTGAGCGGTGGATGTGGACAGGCACCGAGGCCCTGACTGTCGGCCCTGGGCTCTGCCTGGCACAGGAGGCAGCGTCACAATTGCCCCACAGTTCATACACTCCCCAAAATGCTGTGGTCACTGGACTCATGCTCAGGATTAGTGATCCAGATGAAAAAAAACAAAAACAAAAAAACCTTCCCTGGCTTCTGGGCCTGGAGAGAAGAAGTGCCCTGTCACTTCCTTCAGGAAGAGAGTTAAGACGTCACTAGTCAGGGAGGAGGCCATTTGTCGCCACATTAACAGTAAATGTCATTTGCTCCAGTGATATCTACATATCTGACTTTTTTTTTCCCTCCCCCGTGGCTGAAATTACCACAAAATGGAGCAGGGACCAAGAGGAGGGAGAGATAAACAAGGCTCCAAGAGGGATGGGAGCGAGGGAGAGACGCCTGCGTCCAAGTAGGCAGACAGGCGGGGAGACCCAGACCTCCTATCCCCTCTGAGCCGGAGCCTGCCCAGCTTTATGGAGGGAGCCACTACCGGAGGCTCAGCGGGAAGCCGGGGGCCAGGCCCCGGTGGGCGAGTCTCTGGGTGCATGAGCAGCAGCGGTGGAGAGGAGACCCTGGAATGTCCTGTGGTCCTCCTGAACGGGGGACAGCTCTCCCACCGTCCCCAGCCCCCATCTTAGCATGCCCAAGCCTTACCTACTGTCACATGCCATCTGCTTCGTGGGCTTAGTTAGGTCACACTAATCATTCTGACTCAGGGCTCGTACCTATCGGCCACGTGTCTTTAATGGGAAGAAGGAGGTGGGAAGGGGAGCCCAGGCTGCACCTGTCCGTGAGACTGGGGAACAAGGCATGAGATGGGGCCGCAGCACAGAGAAGGGTTCCCTCTGGGGCTGCTCTCTGATGCGATAGGTCAGCAGCCTCCACCTTTCTGGGTTTTCTAGTAATTTCCATCCAAATACAAATGGAAAGGCCATCAGACAAGGCTCACCCCTGCATGCTGACAGTGACCCAAGAATAACTTGACCACGCAGAGGTAGTGTGTCTGGGGACATGAGTCAGGCTGGTGGGAAGTGGGTCTCATGGTTGGACCTCCCAGAGGACACCCAACAAGGAATGGGTCCTGACAGGAGCAGTCGGTCAACTGCTTCTTCTCTCCCTCTTCCTCTCTGTCTCCCTTCTCTCCGCTCCTCCCTCCTTCCACTTTTTCACTCGCTCACTCTTTCCTCTTCTTTTCCCCTTCCTCTTTCTCTTTCCTCTCTCTGAATCTGAATTTATGATTTTCAGATCTTTCTTCTTGTACTACAAAAAAAAAAAAAAGTTCTGCCTTTATCAATTACTTCTACAAATTATAAAAGAAATTGAACGGTTTCCTTTGGGCTGTTCAGTGTGTATTTGCTCATAGGTAAACAGAGGCATCATTTTAAGGTGAAGGAGTGTGTGTGTGTGTGTGTGTGTGTGTGTGTGTGTGTGTCTGATGTCTCCTGGAAGGAAAAGACAAGGAAAGGACAGAAAACACAAGTCAAATTCATTCATTCATTCTAGAAGCAGTTGCTGTGAGCTCACTGCAAGAGGCTGCTGAGCGGGCACTGGCCTCGTGGAGTGCCTGGCCGGGTACAGAAGTGGACAGCCACCAGGACACTGTGAGGGGGATCAGTCTTGTGGCAGGGGCCCAACAAGGAGTGCCAGTGCAGGACACACAGCAGAAGCAGTGGCCTTGAGGTCATTTCTCAGAATAACTGAAGCAGCTCAGGCCAAAGGGAGTGGACATAAAGTTGTGTCTAAGGAGAAAAGAGGAGGCTGAAGTTCAAGTGGCCCTGCTGGCCAGTAGACGAGGGAGGGACGTTACAGGGCCAGACAGGGGCAAGAGCTCAGCGTTAGGACAGTAAGTAAGAGGCTGGGGGAGGATGTGCCCTTGTATGTATATGTGCACGTTTGTGTCTTTTTTAGTTGGAAAGAAAAGTGTTTAGCTATTCAGCATCCACAAGTATACGCCTTTCTCTGGCCCTCCTTGATGGGAAAATCCTGGAAGCAGATCTGGTTTTGTTGAGTGTGACCAATGTTGAAAATGCAGATGTGAGCCCTGGCCGGTTGGCTCAGTGGTAGAGCATCGGCCTGGCGTGCAGAAGTCCCGGGTTCGATTCCTGGCCAGGGCACACAGGAGAAGCGCCCATCTGCTTCTCCACCCCTCCCCCTCTCCTTCCTCTCTGTCTCTCTCTTCCCCTCCCGCAGCGAGGCTCCATTGGAGCAAAGATGGCCCGGGCGCTGGGGATGGCTCCTTGGCCTCTGCCCCAGGCGCTAGAGTGGCTCTGGTCGCAACAGAGCGATGCCCCGGAGGGGCAGAGCATCGCCCCCTGGTGGGCGTGCCGGGTGGATCCCGGTCGGGCGCATGCGGGAGTCTGTCTGACTGTCTCTCCCGGTTTCCAGCTTCAGAAAAATACAAAAAAAAAAAAAAAAAAGAAAGAAAGAAAGAAAATGCAGATGTGAGAAGCAGAGAACAAGAGGGCTAAGCTCAGAAAGGGATGCTGTAAAACACGGGCTTTATTATTGCTCATGTGTGGTAAGGCTCACAGACCAGGAATGATTGCCGTGGAAAAGACGGTTTGTTATACATACAAGTCCCACTGGGAGGCTGCAGACAATTCCAAGGGGGACTACAGAGAAGCCCAGGGTCATCAGGAGGCAGAGGAGGAGGAATGTGGGGGGGAAACATGGACCAGGTGCCTTTATTGTCGTTTCCATGGCAAGCAATGGGCAAAGCATATTAAGCAGGTTTAAGATTGACTAGTTCAAATAATTCCAGTGGAGCTTTAAGGCATAGGTACTGTCCCTAGCCATCTGGTACCTGACTCTGGGGTGATGAGGGCAAGAAACTAGCGGTCCAGAGTCTAAAAACCCCGTAAAGGAGGTGATGGAGGCATGAGCACTGAACTAGTTGGTTTGCATAAGAAAGACATACTTGCAGGCAAGTTCTTCACTATCTCTAGAAATTGACTGAAGGCAGTCACTCTGGAGTCAGCGAGGTCCCCCAAAATGTCAGTGCATGAAAAATACAGAAAGTAAAGAAGGCACGATCAACACACACTCAGATCCCAAGGGTGAGTGCCAAGGTGGGGCGGGAGGCGGAAGAAACAAAGGAGCAGGTGCAGGCAGGGTTGGAAGACAGAGTACAGAGCGTTCCGGCGTTTGTGAGTGTGAGTGCAAGCTTCAGGGAGAGAGAGAGAGAGATACAGAGACAGGGAGATGGCACAAGAAAGGGAGCACCAGGGAGAGAATCAGGGTAGGGAAGGAAGATACTCAGGAAGCTGTGCTGTCTGATGGACTTGTAAGCCCTCCCCTTTAAATGAACATTGTTCATTCATGGCTTTGGCATTAGAGTTGAGGAGGGGCTGGTATTATCGTATATGAGATTGGCTGAAGGTAGCTCATCAGTATTCAGACTTAGAACAGATCACAGGACTCTTCTGGGCCTCAGTTTCTTAATCTATAAAATAGGATGCATAACATGTATCCTAAAGCACGGTAATCAGGATTACACCAGAAAATGTACTTACTAGAGTGTTTAATTGGTAGTAAGCGTTCAGTACATGCAGACTATTATGATCAGTCTCATTAGTATTATTCCCCAAAGAGCTAAGCAATTCATGCTGGTTCATCCTCAATAAGACCTTGCTTGCTTTCAGAGTTGTACAAAAATAGAATGGGATATCAGACAGTGTGAGCTGCCCAGTTTGAGAGATGTTTAGGGAGGAGGGCAAGGCTACTGCACAGAGATATTGCCAAGCAGAGAAACTGATTAAATGAGGGACAGGACCACGTGATTTTCTGAAGTTGATCCCTGTGTTGAGACTTGAAGTCTTGAGATCCCTCGACTCTAAGATTTTATGACATCACTAGTCCATCTGATGAGCCAGAGCTGCTTCAAGCCCTGACCCAGATCCTCATTGGGAGGTGGAAGGTAGAAAGAGGGGGAAGGCCCTGGCCTGTTGGCTCAGTGATAGAGCATCAGCCTGGCGTGCAGAAGTCCTGGGTTTGATTCCCGGCCAGGGCACACAGGAGAAGCACCCATCTGCCTCTCCACCCCTCCCCCTCTCCTTCCTCTCTGTCTCTCTCTTCCCCTCCTGCAGCGAGGCTCCATTGGAGCAAAGATGGCCCGGGCGCTGGGGATGGCTCCTTGGCCTCTGCCCCAGGCGCTAGAGTGGCTCTGGTTGCGGCAGAGCGAAGCCCCGGAGGGGCAGAGCATCGCCCCCTGGTGGGCAGAGCATCGCCCCCTGGTGGGCGTGCCGGGTGGATCCTGGTCGGGCGCATGCGGGAGTCTGACTGTCTCTCCCTGTTTCCAGCTTCAGAGAAATACAAGAAAAAAAAAAAAAAAAGAAAGAGGGGGAAGGCTGATGGCATGGGGGTCAATCCGGAAGCTTATCATCCCAGCCCTCCACAAGGCTGCAGGCTCTCTGATCACTCAGGTGGATGAGACTTCCTGAAATAGTGAGAGGTTACAGGCAATTGCTGCTTCCCAATGCAATTAGAACCTAATTTGGGGAAGTATGTTTTTCTGAAAAGGTTCATTAGCCAAATGCACCCCCCCCCCAATTCAGTGGTTCAGGAAAGACAGATGAGCCCAATATGTAGAGACTTGGCTGATGCCCGGGGAGGAGAGACAGATGCGTTAAACTAGATGGGAACACAAATGACTTTCCATCTTCGGAGCAGCAAGTTATTGGCACCCCCCACCCCTGCCCCTTCACTAGACACCCTTTACCCAGCACATGAGGGCCTCCAGGAAGTCACTGGAAATCCTGCTGCCCCTCCCACCATGTAACCCTAACATCTGAGAGGAGCTTGGAGGTCTAATCCAAGCAAGTAACCTCTGACCTCAGTGAGGAGTCCCCTTCACATCAACACCGACCACGGAGCCTGAACACAACGAAGGGGTAAGGGAACCCCTTGTGCCCCAGAAAACCCAGGCTCTTCTGATCAGAGAAAGTGTCTCCTAAGGCATACCATCCAGATCTAATATAGTCACCTCCTAGTGAAGTCTGCCTTGTGGAGTCAAAAAGCAAAACAGCTTTCTTGTATCTGCCCTTTAGATAGTCTGATATTGTCTTCCAGCTTCTCTTCTTAAGAGACAACACTCTGCACACCTTCCAGTACGTTTGACTGTACTGTACAGCCATGTATCTCCTGGCCGAATGCGCCACCACTCACTTTTGAATATATTCCTTTTGGTCTACAAGTCCCCTGAAGTATGGTTCCCTGACTAGGACACAATTCTTCAGGGGTCACCTGGCAACTACAGAGTACTGTTCGCCTAGCTCCTCCCTCGTTCAGGACACTGTATAATGATACCTAAAATAATAGATACCATTTACTGAGTGTTACCATGTGCCAGGCAACATGTTAAATGTTCTAATCCTTAATGTAACTCTGTGAAGAAGGTATTGTTCCCATATTATAGATAAGAAAGCCAAGACATGGAATAGTTCAATAATTTCCCCAAGATGACATGACTATCCATAATTAGTCAAGATTTGAATCTGGGACTCTGGCTTTTAACCATCATTTCATTCTGCCTCTAACATCAGTCATTGTTTTATGTTTATAATACTTGTGTTATACTTTAGTCGAAGTGCTTTCTTTATTTGTGATAAGAACACAACATGAGATCTAAGCCTTTGACAAATTCTGCAGTATACAATAGAGCATTGTTGACTCTAAGTACAATGTTGTATAGCAGACCTTCAGTTATCTTGCTTAATTAAAACTTTATGCCCATTGATTAGAGGTTCCTCATACCCACCCCACCCCCACCCCCTGGCAATCACCATTCCACTCTCTGATTCTATGAATTTGACTATTTTAGATGCTTCATATAAGTGGAATCATGCAGTATTTGTCTCTCTATTACTGGCTTATTTCCCTTAGCATAATGTCCTCAAGTTTAATCATATTGTAACATAATGTAAAATTTCCTTCTTTTTAGGGCATATATACACCACATTTTCTTTTTTTAATTTTTTTTATTTATTCATTTTAGAGAGGAGAGAGAATGAGAGGGGTGGGGGGAGGAGCAGGAAGCATCAACTCCCATACGTGCCTTGACCCGACAAGTGCAGGGTTTCAAACCAGCTACCTCAGCGTTCCAGGTCGATTCTTGATCCACTGCGCCACCACAGGTCAGGCCAACACCACATTTTCTTTACCCATTCACCTGTTGATGGACGTTTAGATTGCTTCCACATCTCGGTTGTGTAAATAGTGCTGCAGTGAACACAGGAGTGTTTATATCTCTTCAGGATCTTGATTTCAATTCTTTTGTGTAAATACTCAGAAGGGGGATGGTTGGATCTTAAAATAGGTAACAATCAAGGAAACGAAAATAAAAACCAAAATGAGATATTACCTCACACCTGTCAGGATGCTAATATAAAAAAACCAAAAACTAAAAAAAAAAAAAAGACAACAAGTGTTTGCGAGGACGTGAAGGAAAGGGAACTTGCGTACTGTTGGTAGGAGCCACGATGACGCAGCTGCTACGGGAAGCAGTGCAGAGGTGCCACAAACCATTAAATCCATGACTACCATATACAAAGTGTTGTCATAGGAACGCCATTTTATTCCCAGAAAGATGCTACCTTCCTGGTCCTTTGAAAGCTCAATGTTTATCCCATATGAGATGTTCGCTGGTCAGTCACCCATCCAATACTACATTTTTCATTTTAAAGTAATGTAAATAAAGTGCAGGTTTTATGCATTTCTTAAACTTTACTTGGGTTGTTTCTACTGATTATTCCATCCATTGAGATAATTTTGAGTCTTTATTCTGCTATCCAGTGTGTCTGCAACACCTATACACCTGACCAGTATTTCTCTTGTATCTTCATCTCAATCATGCATACATGCACTTACAAGTACCAGGCCAAGAAGAAAACCTGTTACTTAGATTGCCCTGGTAACCCAACCACTAACTAATGCACCTGGTTCTCCTCTAGTCCTGTGGTTTCCAAATCAACACGATCTTCAGAATCAACTGGAGATCACTGTGATCACCAGATCCCACTCAGAATCATCTCAACTGGAATCTGAGGAGAGAACTCAGAAATAGGCATGTTGGTATAACCCACCCCCTCCTGGACACTGTAGCCATGTCTCAGGTTTACTTACCATTGAGCTAGTCCACGTTTTTCTAACTTGTCCGGAAGGGTATAAGGAGAAAGCAAGTCCTTTGCTGAAACTGAGACATGTTATGCTTGGGGTTCTTCAATCTAATATGCCCATAATACATAACTTTATCTTGGTAAAAATTCAATTTTTTTTCTCATACTTGATGGTGTTCAGGCTTTATTTTTTTAGATCCACCAATGCGAATTATATAGTATGTTTAATGGATATCAGTGATTAATTCATGACCACCTAGCACCACACCTAATCTCATCAAACAAAGACCACAAACCTAGAGGAGCAAAGGGATCTTTCCCAGGTCATGCAGTGACTCAGTGGCAAAGTCTAAACTAGATTTCAAATCGCCTGATTTAAGCTCATTTCTCTTTCTGAAACATCGTGCTGCATCTTAAATTTATACTTGGCTTGGAAACTCATCGTGGTTTTGTTTGATTTACTGCACATCAGATGGCCTTCCTTATTCAATCTTGCTTTTGCCAATGTAAAAATGCATTTGCATTCCCTGAGAACATGCCAACTAATGGCAGGACAAAGAGGGGTGGTAGAGAACGGGAGTGTCTCCACCACTGTCCCAGGGTAGAAACGCAAATTCAGATTCAAACATGCTGGAAGCAAATCCACAGAGGTCATGTTCATTTCAAAGATTTGGGAGGATAGTGGAAAGTGTTCTGAGTCAAAGATCTGGTTTGGTAATTAGATAAAACTGATAAACTTTCCACAAGAATGCAGGCTGGGAGAGTCTTATGAGCCTCACTTTGCTGTGGAAAAGTGCCTTTCTACATAGTAAGATAAAAAAGAATTTTATTCAATTCTTTTCACCTATATATAAAAACAAAAGTTATTATTCAGTGGCATATCAAAAACAAATCAAGCAGAAGTCACGTTACAAGGCCACAGTATTAAAAGCAAAGTCCACTTACATTGTTGAAAGAAGTGCTTCGATATAAAATCAGAAAGTATTTGAAAAAATAAAAAAGGCATTTGATCTGTTCATCGCGATTATAATGATGATGATAGTCACAATAAGCAGTCACTGAATTCTCGCTTGGTATCAGATACTCAGTTAAACTCTTGGTATATTCTCTCATTTAGTCAGTACACCACACCTGGGAATGGGGAAGGGGTCCTCAAAGTGTACATGTCGCATGGCACTGTGGTCTGACACTACTATTCTCTCACTGAGTCAGTACACCACACCTGGGAATGGGGAAGGGGTCCTCAAAGTGTACATGTCGCATGGCACTGTGGTCTGACACTACACTTATTTTGACTTGAGACCCAACTTAAAAACATGAAAGGAGTAACTAAATTGAATATCCAAGAAATAACCAAGAATTTAAATGTTTGCCTAATCTTGTTATCTAAATTCAAGATTATAATACCCAATAGTCTGGAGCTAGTATACTCGCACCTCTATTTTCTCATCTCTAATATTATCAAAAGGGATCGCTGATGGAAAATTATTATTTTTTAAGTACACAGTAAAAAAATACTACTAAGACACGAACACACACATTTCTCTCCATGGCACTACAATTAGCTTGAATGACTCCACCTCCCCAAAAGTCACCCTCATATTGAATTTTTGCATTTTGTATACACAACTGTAAAATCACTCCAAAAATTGTTCTTTGTAGCAGCATATCTTGGCATGTAATTGCACTTAGCGTTTGCCAGCTGAAAAGATGGCATCCCAGTCTTCTTGGCACATTCTTTTCTATTACTGGACCTCAGTAGCCATCACAGGGAAGAGACGGCTAACACTTATTCGATACCTGCTAGTTTGAAAGCACACGCCAGGCATTGCCACCTCCCACCCTTCTCAGAGCCGACAGGGAGAGCTTCCTTCCCCCTCTTTGACAGGAAGAGAAGGTAGGTGTGGTTCACCGAGGCTGAATCACTTGACCAGGGGCATGCACCTGGCAGAGTTCAGGCTCATTTGTCCACTTTAAACCACCCCCAAAAGTCAAGCTGAGGCACAGAAAAACCACGCGGTTTATTCAAGGCCACACAGCAAGTCCGTAGTGGTTTTAAGCTGAGAGCCGAATTTGAAACCTCCTGGGTTGGGAACTCTGCAATATCGATATTTCTTTTTCATAGGAGGCTTGCTTGAGCTTTAATTGAAATGATGAATTCCTGGCCACATTGCTTTTGCAATACAAATACCAAGGGAGGGGGTGTCAATAACACAGTCCCTTCAGACCATTTCAGAAAGTGGGCGTGTTGGCCGACCTCTGGGAGCATACACGCAGGGAACAATGACGGTGATATTCAGTGTATGGGTCTCTGAGGAACGAACTTACATTGGGGCTGGGAACATGCCCAGAAGGTCTGCAGATAAACCAGGGAGCATCCAGGGAGCCAGAGTCCTCAGGGCTAAAGCTCACAGGCCGGCCCTCTATGCTCCTCTCTCCCTGCTGTCCTCCCCACACGACAGGCTAAGGGGACAGAGAACAGAACAGACAGAGGAGTCCAGCCAGGCAGTAAAGGGGAAGGAGGGAGATTGTGCTGCTTCCATGCAAATTGAGATCGTCCATTTTCATTGCACCTGCCTGTGTGGCCCTCTGTCCCCACTGCCTCTCCCTGCTCCTTATTTCCCGAGTCACTCGTCACACTGCCCTCCTTCCCTGTCTCCCTGCCTGAGTCACAATCCCTCTCACCAGTTCCCTAACCAGACCAGCAGCCAGAATTGCTCTCTAAAACTCCAACCAGAGCTGTCCCTCTCTTGCTCAAAACCTCTCTGTTCCCCTTGGTTCACAGGGTCACGTCAGCATGACACTGAGGACCCAGCTTGTCTGCTGCTGATCACCTTCCGAAGGCTGGTTCCACTTGTCAGGGCTGGGACAGCGGGGAGGCCGGGGAGGCGCCCAGCCTGGGTCCAAATGACAGGAGGTGCAGGAATACTTAGCAATCTAACGAAGTAATCCTCTCATTCAAGACACTGAAAGAAAGAACACAATTAATGCAAGTCAATCCGCAGTGAGCAAAATATCAGAAGTTTAAATAAAAAGTGCTGGGCCAAGCCATACTGTAGCCCGAGGCCAGAGGAAAAATCAGTAATACGACTGGGTTCTTATTTAAACTTTTGATATTTTCTTCACCATGGATTTCTTTTTTTTTGCATTGATTTTTGTTTTCTTAAACATTAATATTAAACATCAGTCCCAATCCCGCCGGTTAGATCTACTATGTGATGGTGTCGGATTATAAAAGGACGAGAAGAGTACAGAAAAAGGGGGTATTTTAAACTTGGGGGATCACAAGAAAGTTTGAATTTGGAGGAGGAGAATGGAATAATTCAACCGGTCAGATAATTTTAGAAACAAAGAACTGACCTGAACAGGACGACTGCAGGACAGATCATTTATTCAGCCTCTGCCATGGTGTCCCACCCTCTCGGGCCGGTATTATAATAATCCGAGTTACATTTCATTGACCCTCCTTGTACGGGTGAGGCAGAATGAGCGACTGGTGAGGGGAAGCCGGAACCCCCAGCTGAAGCAGAACCAAGGTCTTCTGGACCTTCATTTAATTATTAACTTATTTATTCATTCAATCATCAAATATTAAGTGCATAGAAGTAGGGTTGCCAATAAAACATCAGATGTCCGGTTCAATTCGAATTGCAGATACGTGCGAACAATTTTTAGTACAGGTGCATCCCTAATGCTGCATGAGGCATGCTTAAACTAAAAAGAATAATAATAAATAAATCAATGTTGCTTATTTGAAATTCAAATTTAACTGAGCATTCTGTATTTTTATTTATTAACTCCGATAACCTCTTTAAAAAGGTTGCTGTGTGCCGGGCACTATGCTAGGAGCTGAGCGCATAACGGAGAATAAAAGATAAAGCAATCATTGTCCGTGTGGAACTTACAATGACTGAGGCAAGCGTTAATAGAAATACTGCACAAGGTACTCTAAAGAGTACAGTGTGATAATTTCTTACACAGGAAAAATATAGTTTAATACGGATACCTAACCTGGTCAAGGACACTAGTGAAAGCTTCCCTAAGAAAGGTCCATGTGAGCTGAGACCTGAAGATTAGGGAGGATTTAATTAGATAAATGAAGAGGAAGGAGAACCTTTTTTGGCAGGAGGATCAATACATGTGTAATGACCTAGAGGTAGGAGAAATTCTGGTCCACAGGAGGAATGGAGAGAGAGCAGTGTCCCTGGACTTTAGAGAGAGAGGTCAAGGGGGATAAGAGGCTGGAGACAACAGCAGGGGCCTGCAGGGCAAGCTCAGGACATCTGGCTGTGCTCTAGAGCAGTGGTCCCCAGCCCCCCGGGCTGCGGACTGGTACCGGTCCGTGGGCTATTTGGTACCAGTCCGCAGAGAAAGAATAAATAACTTACATTATTTCTGTTTTATTTATATTTAAGTCTGAACGATGTTTTATTTTTTAAAAATGACCAGATTCCCTCTGTGACATCCATCTAAGACTCACTCTTGATGCCTGTCTCAGTCACATGATACATTCACCTGTCCCACCCTAAAGGCCGATCCGTGAAATATTTTCTGACATTAAACCGGTTCATTGGTCCAAAAAAGGTTGGGGACCACTGCTCTAGATGAATGCAGAGTCATTGAGGGGTTTCTAAAGAATCTAAAGATGCCTCTTAGTGGAAAGTTTAAGACCCATGAGGAAGTAGGGGACCTGTTAGTGACCTTACAGCAATGCAGGTAAGGGATGACAGTGACCTGGATGAGGCACTGGCCAAAGGGTCAGAGAGCGAGAAGATTTTAATGCAGTGTCTGCCCTGTTACCTTAGACCATCAGATGACAGATGATGACAGTAATGATTGTGAAAGGAAAGGATAGATGCAAGAGGCACCATAAAACTAAAATTGACAGGACTTGTTCAATAAGTGCTTCTTGATTGATTGAGTAGAAATTAATGTCGGGTGCCTTCTGTGGAGAGGGGGGGGAAAAAGCATACACATTATGCAACTGTTTAAAAATTGCTCTTTTATGTTCTCCTAGCTCTTTTAATGTCATCAAATGTCACCTCTTCTGATTCTTGCATGTAACGTGACATGTAATTAATCGTGCAGGTAGCAGGATGTGTAATTAAGCATATATGCATGGTGACTGGTAATTAAGCACACATTTATTGTGATGTGAGCATTGCTGGATGCTTCCTGGGGTGTATAATTATGCATGTGTCAGATGACACGAAATCATAGCGCGTTCTGTGAGCAGGCTAAGGTCTCAACTCCTAGCTCGACCTGTTAATTGGTATTAATCTACCGCTTTTAGAAAAACATCTTTGGTAATTAAACCCACTCTACTCTGAGGCATGAGCTAGGAAAACATTCACGGATACCAAAAAGAAAGCTGATTCCCTTCAATATACCAATATACCAATAGGCCATCTAAAGAGGATATTGGGGAAATTTCCAAACAACATCCTCTGTATAATACACTGTTCTTACAGAGCCGAGAGGGTGAGACAGGTCCCTCATTAGTCCCTCATGTTGGAGAAGGCAGCTGGTGTGGTGAGAGGGTGTATTCTGTAGTCTCCGGTGATCTTCAGACAGCTCTTAAGGTACCTGGTCTACCAATGGAGCCTGACTTGTCTGCCTCCAAGCGGTTTGTGAGGTCAGACAGACAGAATTCCAGTCCTACATTGCTATTTACTAACTTTCATTAGACAAATTACCTAAGCCTCATTTTTCTCGTCTGTATAAAGAGAATAATATTAGTGTCTTGCTCAAAGTTGTTATTAGAATCGAATGAGATTGCATCAAAAGGCTCTGTACAAAATAGGATTTGACGTAGACTTTACATACGTTTTCTTGTTCAACCCTCGCGGTAATTCCACAGCATAGATATTATTACCCTATGTTATAGATGAAGATGCTGAGGTCCAGAGAGTTTAATGGGTCAGACAGCTATTAGGAAATGGAGGAGGAGTTCAAGCCCAATTCTGTCTTCCTCTAGAAGCTATGAAAGCTATATGGCATGTTTCCTCCTTTTGGTTACAATGAGATTTTGCTTTAGTATAAACATATCACAGTGAGTTGCAGACTCATCTGTGACTTTCTAGCCTGTTACACAGGACTCATTAGGGAAAACAGAACATAAAGGTGAACAGTAGACTAGCAGATATGGAACCAAAACGACAACAACAAAACTAAATCAGAGTTCTAGATTCATTACTCATTACTGGCGTGAACTTAGCAAGTTATTCCCACTCGCTGCGTTTGAGTGTCTTCATTTCTCACACGGGGGCTGTTAACTCCTTACTAATGGTGTCACTGAGATGGTTCAATGTAAATGTATCTCTAACAGTAAGCACGGAACCTAGAGCATTTCAGAACCCCAGTGGGAGCTGCCATTATACATTTTTCCTTAGCCATTTTCTCTTCCTTCTTCACTTTGGTAGTCCCTCAGCATCTAACACCCTGACACGGCACAAAGCAGGAGCTTAGGGAATGTGTGTTGAATTGAGTTGAGCTAGTTTTTACTGAAAACCATCAGCCATGTTGGCGGAGTTTTGCAGCTTGAGACTCTATAACTTGAAAAGTGGCCTGGGATTCTTCTAGACTGAGCAGGCTCGGGGCTGCTGCGTCAGCCTGTCAAACAGGAGATGAACAGAAGAGGAAGAGACCCGGCACCCCAGATCTCCCAGCACTACCCCCCCATCCAGCTTTGGGATTACACTACAAAGCTGCCGGCGCCACACAAACACTGTCTGTCTAATGTGGTCAGTTATCATGTCAGCAGGGAGACACAGCGTGTCAGAGTGACAGGGGGCTGTCATGAGGTTGAAATGTTTTCTGTCTGCTCAGGAGAAAGCTCTGCTGGAAGTGGGGTGGTGGGCGGAGGAGCCCAGGCACCTGATGGGGCTTGGCAGCTGATTTCATTTCTTTGTCAGCACCCATCTTTCCTTCTGTGCTAAGGATGGGGGAGCGTAGGGAGCTGGGGAAAGGAAGGAAGCCACCCCGATGGCCCCACCAGGCCCCTGGGAGGTGAGAACAGGAGTCAATGAGAAACAGACTTGCCCCAGCCCCAGTCTGCCTTGACCATTAACTCAGATCATGACTTTCCTGGGGTACCTCTGTGAGCCCTCTACTTATCAATGACTCTGACCCACTGGCCAGAAAGTTGACAAAGCGAGCTCTACCTCTGATTATAGTGAACACCTAGCACCTTCCTCTTTTCATTACTCATCTGCCACCATTTTATTCCATTCATCTGCCACTTAACGTCTCGGCTTGATTTTCCTAGAGGTGACACTGGACACTGCCCATTGAAGAACTCTGTCTGAGACCCACAGCTCTGGCCTCTCCACCCCTAGACATGGTAAGTTAAATGCTCTAGACAGGAGACCTGTTCTGCCCTGCGCCCAGGACTTTAGCCTGGAAGGGGTATACTCCCACACATGTCCTTCTGAAAAGACGCTACAGGGTAAATACCTGAGCTGAGGCTCAGTCTCCATCATGCATCCCCACCTCCTGGGTGAATTAGCAGGCAGCCCTCCTTGACCTTTTTGGGTAAATGGTCTTCAGGTCTGTTCTGCCGACCCTACCATTGAGATTCATGGTGTAGGGAATATTTAAGTTTATGACTATAAACCTTCTTTACGAGCACAAATTATCAAAGATGCTTGGCATTTGCAGAAAGCCACATGGGCCCAGATGTTTGGGCATAAAGTCTGTATGTTGTTCCTCCATTTCTCCATTCTCCTCATTAGCACAGCATCCTTTCCAAAGGGTCCCAGAGAGATTAGAAGTGAGACACCAAACCCTTGCCCCAAACACGCTGCAGATGCACCAACTTGGCTTTGGTGCCCTGGGACTTGTGTGACTGGTACTGAAGCAATTCAGACAGACACATATTATTTGTGTCTTTATCTAATAGTTTCTGTCTGGCACCTTAGTTAGATATGTGAGCAGATAACCATGTTATCAAAGATAGAGATTTACAAAGAGAATTTATGTCAAAGTCAGAGTTAAAAAGATAACAATATTGGAAAAGCCTTTCAGATTCCAAGAATGCTGAAAGTTTATTCAACCAACAGGTGCTAACTTCCCATTAGGGGCCAGAAAGTACATTGGGTACCAGGATTCAACATGAACAAGGCATAGTCCCTGCCCCCCAAATCCTCCCATCTAATGGATAAAAGGCAAGTAGACAAACTTTGATATACCAGCAGTGATATTTCAAGGCAAATGTGGACAGGGCATTGAGGAAGGTGTTCTGACCCCCGAAGGACAAGAGGAAGGTGGGTTAGGGAGGCAGACAGGCATTCCAAGGAGAAGGGGTAGGTAGCGCATGCGAAGGCAGCGAGTTGAACTTGAGCGTGGCTAGGGTAAGAGGAGGTGTGCAGAGCTCAGTTCTGTGCAAGCAATGGGATAGAGCAGAGCATACCTAACGGGTGGAGCCTCGTGCTGACTGCGGACTCCAGAATGAGGCCACCAGAGCACCAGCCTTAGCCCTGTCCTTTGCTAGCTGTGGACTTTGCATAGGTGTCCTATCTTCCCCGAGCCTCGTGACCTTTCTTTGTACAGTGGAGAGCCTAATAGTCCCTATGCCAGAAGGCTGGTGCAGGGACTAAGAAAGTTACTGAGGCTACCACATCTAGATCTCTGCTGGCACAGAGAGGGTGCGGAACGAAACGGTGGCTGGACTCAGTGGGCAGAAGGGCGGGGCTCGTTAGGAGCCCTCTGGGAGAGAAGGTCAGCACAGCTCAGATCCCGAGGGGTTGTATTAGTTACGCTAGGAAAGAATGCCTGAACTCTGACCACGAAGAGCTTGTAATCTGCAAGGGGAAAAGCAATTACAACTGAGTGAGATCAATGCTGCAATATGGTGGTGATGGGCAGGCTCGGAGAGAGGACCCCAACCCGGCGGAGAGGGAATGAGGAAGGCTTCTCAGCACCCGTGCGGACGCGGTGAAACCCTGAAGGAGCTGGTCCCCACCAGGGAGTACCGCCGGGTGGGGGGATAAACTGTGATGGGGGGGAAGGCGCTCTCGGGCACAGGTGCCAGTTCCAGGACAAATGCACGTTCTAGCACACAAGTTCCAGGTGCCCAGGCAGTGGAAGGAGAAAAGCCTACATCCCTGCCGCTTCAGGACGCATGCGCTTGCCACCACCCCTTGCTGAGCAGGTGCGCGCGCACTTCTACACACCCCCTCCCTGGACCCCCAGCACTCCCGGAAAGGGAGCCGCTGACTTCCCCCTTCCACACGGTGTGTGGCCGGTGGCCAGCCGGCTCTATGAGGTCAAGCGATTTGCCCACGATCATAAAGTGAGCTGAGCTGTGAAACCAGTCTCCCTCTGACTTCGGTGCCTGGATGCTTAAGCATTAATTTCAGATATTTAGACTTCAGGTAAGATGCTTCCCCAAGATTATCTTCCCAAAGACAAGGGAGTGAATGCCTCAAAAGAGAACCCCGGGAGTCTATAGAACCAAAAGTCCTTTCAAAGCCCAAGTCCAGTCAAGTGACGCCACAGTGAAGCCTCTGTTAGTGCACTAGTGTGCGAATAAGTGGCTACACAGGTGTGGGTGTGTGAACACACGCACGATTACCAAGACGACGTCCCCTTTGCTATTGGTTGATTCTATATGATAAGTACAGGTAGACTGGAGATAGATTGGTAGACAGACTTATACACAGGAGATAGGCAGGTGGACAGTGAGGGGGTGGTGAATAAAGCCACCCCGACTACCCCAGTGGTTAACTCTAATAAAACAGCCATGTTGGAATAACGCAGTGCCTGAGAGATGGGGTGTAATATGGTTAAATGCTTTTACAGTTCCCCATTAAAATAAGTGGATGGAAATTCATAAAATATTGATAGCATTTGAAATGTGTTCATTCATAGCTCTGCCTAGAATCTCAAGTGCGGGCAGGGCAACTGGCCCAGGCAAAGGTGGCATGCCCTACCCAGCACAGCTGCTCAGTGCCCAAGCTCCTGGGAAGTCACCTGGCCCACAGAGCCTACACCAGGAGCACTGTGAGGGGGCAAGGCGGAGGCAGGAGAGAAAGGACTCCATCTTTTCCAGTTCCTATGCCCAACAAAGAAAGCATAGACAAAGGAACTGCACCCACCATGGCATAAGCGAAGCCCTTATCCAAAATTATAAAGCCCGCTCAGCAAAATCAGCAGGTCTCCAAATGGACTCGTTATTGTTGTAACGCCTCTTCCCTCGCACCAACCATGGAGTAAGAATGAGGGCTTGACCCCACTCTCCAGACCCTGGCTACCCCAGATGGTCTCGGGAGTGAGTACCCGGCCAGATGAGGCCAATCAGAAAATTTTCCTAGAAAATCTTAAGGGGTGCCCCAGGGAGCAGTCTGTCCTCACTGGGAAGCCGAGATGCCTGGCTACAGGCCACTCGCAGCTCTGCTTCTCATGGTGGGGACACGGCTCTCCCAAAGAACATCACCCACACAGAGAGAGAAGCGAAAACAAAGATGGAAATGCCTTGTGACACTCAAACCTTCGGCTCTGTCATTGCGTGGAGCCAATGCCATACTGCTGTAGTTGCTAAAAAAAAAAAAAGTCCCTGATTCTGCCTCAGCAAATTTGACTTCTGGAAAAATGTCACCTTCAAACTCATTTTACTTTCTGTCCTCTGTATATTATATAATAATTAATAACTATATGCAAGGCGTACTGACCAATGTGTCAGGGGCTGATGACTTTGCTACATGCTTTACAAATTTTCTCCTTGACTCCTCCGACTAGTCCTATGAAATTGCTATTATTCTCATCCCCATCTTACAGACGACGACACCGAGACTCGGACAGGAGATGTGGCCGACTTCATATATTTATTAAATGGCAGAGCCAGGAGGTTAATAAGGATGAGTTTGATGACCACTCTGTGTTCTTAGCAAGTACAATCTACCTCCTCCCGAAAATGCTCCTAAGAGTCTAGTCCAGTGGTCGGCAAACCACGGCTCGCGAGCCACGTGCGGCTCTTTGGCCCCCTGAGTGAGGCTCTTTGGCCAGCTTAGGAAGTATCCTAATTAAGTTAATAACAATGTACCTACCGGTATAGTTTAAGTTTAAAAAATTTGGATCTCAAAAGAAATTTCAATTGTTGTACTGTTGCTATTTGGCTCTGTTGACTAATGAGTTTGCTGACCACTGGTCTAGACTGAGCATCCCAGAGCGACATTTAACTGCCACCTGGCTCTCGCCTCCCCTAGGCAGTCACTCCAGGTCCCACAGACTCTCAGTTCCAGATATACCGACGTTGTCTCCTCTGCTGTCCCCGTCCTGTATCGGGGCCCCATCACCCCTCACCTGGCTCTAGGCAGTCACTCCAGGTCCCACAGACTCTCAGTTCCAGATATACTGACGTTGTCTCCTCTGCTGTCCCCGTCCTGTATCGGGGCCCCATCACCCCTCACCTGGCTCTAGGCAGTCACTCCAGGTCCCACAGACTCTCAGTTCCAGATATACCGACGTTGTCTCCTCTGCTGTCCCTGTCCTGTATTGGGGCCCTATCACCCCTCACCTGGGCTGGGGCCTCCTTAACAGCTCTCCCAGATCCCAGTGTCTGCCAGAGAGAATCCCTCTTTCACTTTTAAGTGCCCTTGTTCTTTCTTTTGGTCAAATGCTCCTTTGATCACACCACTCCTGTGCTAGGAAATCTTCAATGAAAACACACTTTGTACCAGACCAAGGTCAAATTCCTTTGTAAGATATTCAATACTTTTCACAGTCTGACCCCCAACCCACCTCTCAAGACGAATTCCCAGCAAGTCTCATGGACACAGCCTCTCCTCCGTCCGCGGTGAGAAGTCTCACCCCTGAGTGCACCTCCCTGGCTGCCCTCCCTGCCTCTGTCTCTCTCTCTCTCCGGCTGTGCCACTTGTCCCCATGGCTGCACAGTTCTGAGGGGGAGACCTAGAGCTGACACCCCGTAACCTGATCCCCGCTCTCCACTACCTGGAATTCCTCACTTCATATCTTCTCCCACAAGTTTACTGAGAGCACCAAGTTGTTTGATTTTAAAAGGCTGTGCTTTTCTCTTTGGAGGCGAAGGCATTAAAGATCTCCATTAATACATGCAACGTAGGAGGACAAGTAGTATCATTTGTTTAACCTGCCGAGAGCCTTCTTTTTAAAAAAAATTTATTAAATGTATTGGGGTGACATGGTTACCAGATTATATAAGTTTCAAGTGTGCAGTTCTCTAATACATGATCTGTAGACTGTGCTGTACTCACTACCCAAAGTCTAGTCTCTGTCCCTCACCTTATACTTGACCCCTCTGACCTTTTCTGTCTCCCTCCACCCCCTTCCCTCCGGTCACCACCAACACTGTTGTCCGTGTCTAGGAGACATTTATTTATTTCTTCATTTATTGCTTGTTTTATATTCCCCATGTGAGTGAAATGATATGGTTCTGAGGTCATTCTTTGTCATACGGTGGTGTGGTGCCTTTAAAGATTTTTGGAAGATGTGACATGGAAGATACACATTTGAATTCATAGGAGAGAAATGTTTGGGGTCTGCAGCACTTTCCAGAAATACAGGCAGTTGTGAAAATGCCCCAGGAAGAGCCCAGGAAGCTCTAAGTGGAGGTGACAATGAGCTTGTGCGGAGGGGAACAAGCGGGCCTCTGTCTTTTGGCCACAGGTCAAGATAAATCCCACATTCAAAGTTTTCTTAAAGGTGTTCTAGTTTCGCTTTCTAGCCAGCATAAAACTTCCCTCCCCACATATTGGAAAGCTGATAATAACCCAAATCTCTGCGAGGGCCCCTGCGGATGGAGGGCTCACGGGGCCTGCCTCCCACAGGCAGTGGCCAGGGACAGCACTGAGCGTTCCGATAGGTCCCCAGGTGCCACGAGGCGACGTCCCCGCCACTCCCACCCCCGGTCGCGTCCTGTCTCCGCCACCCACTGAATGAGCCCACTCCTTCTTCCGTGCCGCTATAATTTTTCTTAAAAAGGCACCTGAACATGACTCCTGTCCCATTACACTTGAACCATGAGCCTTTCTCATTCTTTGTGGGCGCGTTCACCATCAGTGCCTCTCACCCAGGAACTCATTCTCCAAGAAGGAGGCCTTTCTTGGGCGGATGGCCGTGAAAGGGAAGTCAATGTGCTGACACAGAAGAGCGCGGGCAGGATATTTTCTGGGAAGATGTGGCCTCCCGGAGGTCAATGCAGGAATATTTCAGTTTCTGAAGATTAAATGGAGTTTTACTAATGGCTTGAATTTCCGGTGGATAGAGACAGAGGAGGTGAACGCACGGAAAAGGGATTTCAATCAGAAACCTGATAGACTCGCCCACCAGATTTAGCCCCAGATGGTGAGCTGTGCCCAGGTGTCCTGCTGTTGATATCATAATCAGCCCCCAGCTGAATTAGCCAAGAGGCGCTTTTGAATCTAATGCAAGCGTAATTAGATGCTATTTCATTTTGAAGAACTGTTTGCTTGGGAGGCTCTCACAGAGCAGAAATTCGCCCGATTTCCCTTAGACTGGGCCGCGTTGCCAATGTAGTCCGGAGCAGGCCACTTAGCCTCTTTTGAGCCTCATTTCCCTCATTTATAACATGGAAGGATACCACTGTCCTGCTTACCTGGAAGAGGCCCTACTGCGTGGACTCCCTTCCGGTTCCTCTTCCCCTGGTCAAACCCTGTGTCGCCCTTCCAGATGTGTCTAAGACGCCACTTTCTGGGAAGAGACTCCCCAGATTTCCTGAGCCCCCCAGTCGGTCCCCACTGAGGTGGGGTTTTTATGTTTACCTTTTCACACAACTCCTGGGACCTGCAAGGTGTGCTGAACTCTCCATTCCCTTCCGGATTATTGAGTCTCCAGGAGGAGACAGCCCTGTCCCCTGTCTTGACCACCGCCTTTCTCAGTGCCCCATACCTAGTGAATGACAAGCAAATATTTATTAAAAGAGCGAACAAGCTTTAAAACTGCGGAAAGTATAAAACTACACGTAGAGAGGAACAGGATTTTGATCTGTAAACACACACTTGGGCGGAAAGGATGTTTTCAGTGAAACTTCTTACAACGAGAAAATGACAGCCTTTGCTCATTTCGCTCGCAAGCCGAGGCAGGCTGTGCAAGCCGGAGCTCTCGATGGTGGCATTTAAGGAGTTCCTCTATTTTAAAGGTGAAGGAGCCTCAAAGGAAACTATACTGAGGTACGCCTGCACAGCCGATTGTAGCCAGAACGCTCTGCAAGGTGAGATGAGGAGGGGATGGTGCGGTTTCTTCCGGAGCCAAGATACCCGGCTGGATCCCTGGCTGAACATCGCTTGTGCATCGAACCCTTTCAGACACGTCTCCTTCTCCAGTGTCAGCCCAGAGCCGTCCCCAGCGGGCTCCCACCAGCGAGTGCCGGCGCAGTGGGACCTGTGGGCCTGGGCCACACGCCCTCGCTTTGCTCCTTTGTCACTGAGAGATGGGACAGCCTTGGGAATTGGATGCGAACTCAGATATGTGCATTCCAGAAATGCAGGTCAATTGGCGACTGAAGGGCCACCTTTGCCCACTGGATGGATACATACCTCCCTTGCTGTCCCTAAGCTGCCAGTTCTGAGAGTCATTTTATGACTTTTCAGGAGTTCCCGGTAAACTGGAGCAGCAGCCCGCTCAGTGATACACCTGTTCCCGGTTCTGCCTGCTCTCCACACCGCTCCCAGCCCCTCGCTCCCTCCCTCGGATTTTTAACTGCATGCAAGCTGTCAGCTTAGGCCAGCCCCTCAAGGACAAGCAGGACAAGAGACCTAGGGTTTGGTTTTTTGCCCCCACTGAGTCCCAAGTAAAATCACTTACACCATACTAGCTATTTTTTTGTTTTGTTTTATGTATTTACTTTTATTCAAGTGAAATTCACATATAAACAATGAACCATTTTTAAGTGTACAATTCAGGGGTATTTATAAATTTTACAATGTTGTACAATAAGCAGCTCTCTTTAGTTTCAAAAACTGTTCCAATCCCATAAGAACCCCAGGACCATTACTCATGCCCCATTTCTCTCTCCTCATTACCTGGTGAACTCTAATCTGCTTTCTGCCTCTACAGATTTGCCTATTATGGCTATATTACATTTAAAAATCATATGATAGGTGAGTTTTTGTATCTGGCCCTTTTGCTTAATTTTTTTTTAAGGTTCACATTTAGCATGTATCCGTATTTTGTTCTTTTTATGGTTTAATAATGTTTCATTGTCTGGATATACCACATTTTGTTTATTTATCCATCTGCTAATGGGAATTTGGGTTGTTGCCACCTTTTGGCTACTATGATGATGCCACTATAAACATTCACGTGCCAGTAAGTTGCTGTGTTGAGATGTGTGTTTTATTTCTCGTCACATATATACTGAGGAATGGAGTCACTAGGTCACATGGGAATTCTGTATTTGACTTTTGGAGAAATTGCGAAACTGTTTTCTGCAGCACATTTTTACCAACACTTTTTATGTGGCTGCGTCTTGCCAAGATCTCATCCTGTTGGTCTCTGTGGCCTCTTCATTGCCTGGCATTTTATAGGTATAACCATCAGTGGAATGTTTATAACCTCAATAAAAGCCACTAAAGAGAGAATAATCTTTTTTGGGGGAAAGGTAATCTTGGGGGAAAGTAAGTGTAAACATTCCCCAATTGGGTTGGGGAAGTAGGTGTTGGGTTATAAGGAGGGCATGAAGACACAGGGCCAAGGGTGACGCTGCTCTTTACCACACAAGGAGATGCATCTGGAGCTCTCCAAATAGCAGAAAGGAAAGGAGAGAGAACAGTAGAAAGAAGAACGGGGGGGGGGGGGAGGAAGAGAGTTTAAAAAAAAATGGCAGAAAGCTGAGTAGTATACTGGCCGATGAAATCCCTTCTGTAAAGCCAGAAGCCAGGGCCACCATTGTAGCAGCCACCTGGCCCATGCAGGTTCGCATTGGATTCGAACAGTCGGTAAAGAAACAATGGAACCAAAAGCTGGTGAGCCATCATTTTAATCTTAGCTTGCACCCCGCGGGCAAGTAAAAACATACACTGGGCTCCAAAACCCAGTCACATTCAGTGCTCACAAAGCTACTGACTTATCCGAGTTTCCTAGAATCAAAGGTTTCTAGCTCACCAGACTTATTCATCTCTGTTCCCCATCTCCTTCCTTCTCCCTGAACAAACTCTGCACAAACTGGCTTCTCACTCAACACTCCGCCATCTTGGCTGCTTCTCCTGGCCTCTTCCACATGGCCTTTCTCTGCTCTCTGCTCTCTAATGCTAATCTCAGGAACCAAGAGAGAGCAAGCTCCTCTTCTGCCCCTATTTTATAGTGTAGAAATCCAAAACCTTTAATCCAATATACAAAATAGGGAAGTCACCAATACAAAGTCACTTATCTGGGGCATGATTGGATTGTACCACCCCACATCAAAAAGGGTGGGAAAGGTTTAATCCCAAAACCAAACCCCAGGCTACAACGATCCTGCCTGCCCACAGCCTGCCCCCAACACACATTAATATCACCTGGGTGACGGCCTCCACATGGGCAGCACCATCTTTAACAAAGTGAGCATAATATATTTTATCTGCCCAACACCTCCCAACCTTGGGCGTCCAGAATTCTTCTGTAAAAATAGAGCATACTTTCAAATACTAGGCATAGGTATGTCATTTTCATCATGACAGCCGGGGTGGTTGCAAATGTTGAAGAAGGGGTTAAGTTTTACAATGGGCGTGAATTAAGATGAGACATCAGCAAAATCCACTGAGTTTCTCAGAGGTAGGGAGGCACAGACAAGGTAAACACCCTCCTCTGCATGCCCACTTACTCCTACTTGGAGTTAGCAGAAATCTGGGGGAGGGCTTCAGCCTTATGTAAACCATGGAATTCCCATAGATCACAAGAGGCAGAGTCTCCAAGATATCTAGGTTTATAGATGTATAATCAATACATGTGAGGACAATGGTCAGATTGCTATGCAATAAGTATCAGTGCTACTTGTGATCTCATGGAATCAATCTGCACATTCCAGGAGCTGTTTACAAAACAACCAGCAAACTATGCACAAGCACAAGCATAAAATGGAATGAACATTGGATGCACTCCACTGAGGAGTACCAACAAATGGCTGGAGGAATTCTAAGGAAAGAGAGACAATGGATGGGATAGGGAAGAAGAGAAAGGAAGGGAAGGGAGAGGAAGTGGAGAGAAAGGGAAGTGGAGGGGAAGGAAAGGGAAGGGAAAGAGGGGGGTGGAAAAGGTGGGAAGAGGAAAAGGAAGGGAAGGGGAGGGGAAAGGAGGGGAGGGGAGGGAGGGGAGGGAAAGAGAAGGGAGGGAAGAGGAGAAAAAAGGGAGGGGAGGAGAGGGGAGGGGAAAGGGAGGAGAGGGGAGGGGAAGAAAGTAGAAGGGGAGGGGAATGGGAAGGGAGGGGAGGGGAAGAAGAAGAGGTGGGGACAAGAAGTAGAACATGAGATTTATAGTGATCAAGGAAAACCTTGAGGAATCACTAGAAGGAAGAATAATATAGTTATAGATGCTAATAGGATTCGAAGTCAGAGGATCATAAATTCAAATACCAGCTTTTCTGTTCATTAATCTTCTCTGTCTTTGGATAACCTATATTATCTCTCAAAACCTCCGTACTCTTGTAAGTAAATTGGGAATATTACCTATCTTGTAAGATTGTCATTGTCATTACAAATAATTTGGATAATGCATGCAAATATTGGCATAGACTAAGGAACAGAAGCAGATTAAGTCTGGTTGAGGCCCTGGGCACAGAAGAAAATATTGGGCCCCCTTAAAAAAAAAAAAAGAGAGATGGAAAATAAAAATACACATTAACCATATTTTTAAATAAATAAAAAATATTATGTACTATTAATGTTAAACTTACATATACGAAACCAAACTTAGTGTCATTAGGAAAAAGTGTAAAGTTGGGGTTTTGTGAGGCCCTTCAGAAGTCGGGGCCCAGGGCGTGAGCTCGGTGCACCCGCCATTAAATCCACTTCTGCAAGTGTGAGGTGTTAAACTTGGTTAAATGACTATTCATCTATAGAGCTATCATATGACATTTTTAGTTCTATTAATATTATAAATATTATTAACAGATTTCTTAATGTTTAACCACCCTTGCATTCTTGGAATAAAACCCATTTGGTAGTTATATACGTCTTTTTTTTTAAATGTCAATTTTATTGATTTTAGAGAGAAGAAGGGAGAGAGTGAGAGAGAGACAGGAACATCAATCTGTTCCTGCATAGCCCTGACTGGGGATCTGGGTTGGGGAATAAGTTCGTAGCCCTGACCAGGATCTACCCGGCAACCTGTGTGCTTTGGTATGATGCTCTAAGTCTAACCAACCAGTTGTTGGGCCAGGGCGACTCATATCTTTTAATATGCTAATTATAATATTTTTATATTGATATTCATAAGCAGTACTGACTTGTACTTTGTGGCACAATATTTCCTAGGTTTTGTAACAAGCATTATGCTCATCTTATGAAATGAATATGGAAAAGTCCCTTAAGTTTTTATACTTTGCAATAATTTAAGTAGCATTGACATAACCTGATGTTCAAGTTTGCTGGACTTCAAATGTGAAAACACCTGTCCTAGTGATATTGTATAAGAAACTTTACAACTACTCTAAGTAAGTTTCTAAGAAAGTTGCTCCGTTTGGGCTTTATAAATTTTAGTAAGTTACAGGTTTTGATAAAGTATCAATTTCATCTGATTTTCCAATTTATTCCATAAAATTATACAAAGTACTCTCCTGGGATTTTTTTTTCCTTTTAAATAGCTATTTATCTCCCCTTATAAGTTCTAATTTTATATATCTACAGTTTCACTTATGTAAGTTCTACCTTTTCTGATATAAAGAGTGTAAACTGGATTTATCTTATTTATTTATTTTTGTAACAACTTTATTGAGATATAATTCATATCCCAAAAATCTTACCCACTTAAAGTACAGAATTCAATAGTTTTTAGTATATTCACATAAATGTGCACCCATTAGCGCAACGAATTACCCATACAATGGAATATTACTTGGCATTAAAAAGAATGTAAGCCCTGGCCGGTTGGCTCAGCGGTAGAGCGTCGGCCTGGCGTGAGGGGGACCCGGGTTCGATTCCCGGCCAGGGCACATAGGAGAAGCACCCATTTGCTTCTTCATCCCCCTCCTTCCTCTCTGTCTCTCTCTTCCTCTCCCGCAGCCAAGGCTCCATTGGAGCAAAAGATGGCCCGGGAGCTGGGGATGGCTCCTTGGCCTCTGCCCCAGGCACTAGAGTGGCTCTGGTCGCGACAGAGCGACGCCCCGGAGGGGCAGAGCGTTGCCCCCTGGTGGGCAGAGTGTCGCCCCCTGGTGGGCAGAGCGTCACCCACTGGTGGTCGTGCGGGGTGGATCCCTGTCGGGCGCATGCGGGAGTCTGTTTGTCTCTCCCCGTTTCCAGCTTCAGAAAAATACAAAAAAAAAAAAAAAAAAGGATGTAAGATGATATATGTTAAGAACATAGATGAATCTTGAAAGGGTCAGGCTGAGTGAAAGAACACAGTCACAAAAGCACACCTATTATTTGATTTCACTGATATAAAACATAGAATAGACAACTCTATAGAGACCAAAAGTAAATGAATAGTTGTCTCGGTCTAGGGTCTTTGAAGGAAATGGGTGTTGGCTGCTAATGAGTATGGATTTATTTAAGGGAATAATAAAAATGTCCTCTGATTTATTTTCATTTGCCTAGTATATATTCTCCCATACTTTATTTTATTTTAACCTTCTATATCTCATGGTTTCAGGGTCTATGTCTCTGATTTACAGTAGGGTATATAATTTTTATTTTTAGTAAATCTAAACTTTAAAATAGTTTAAGTTCATGACATTTATTGATATGATTATTACAGTTGCCCTCTGATCTGTCATATTGCTTTATATCTAGAAGTAGTCTATATTTTATACAAATGGTCTCTCATAGTTGATCAGTTTTATCTATGTCTGAATTTTTAAGTTTTTTTTTTTTTTTTTTTTTTTTGAGGTGGGGAACTTAGGTTGGTTTGTACATTTATTCAGATCTGTTCTTTCATGTTAATACTAGTATATAAAACCTTGAGTGTCCTTCTTTGGAAATTGACTACTGTTTTACTACTATGAATAATATTGAAATTTTCTGATAATTTTTTATTCACCATCTTCTATCCAAAGAATTGGTTTAAAACAATATTCATTTATTCCCAAGTAGTAACTAGAAGGCAATCATAAACTTGATCTGCATTTCATATGCTCTATTCCTATAATTTCTAGAGCATCAGTTGTTTATAGCCTATACTTTTTCTCTTATAACTGTCATTTCTACTTAGTTCTACAGGTAGCCATGTATTTAATGCTTAGCACCAGGCCTTATGTCAACATCTTCCCAGTCACTTTAATTCTCTGGTAGTTTATTCAGGAAAAGCTCCTGGGAACAGTATTTCTTGAGTTCTTGCTTGTTGATAGCAGTTTGTCTCTAGTCTCTATATTTGCGAGTAAGTTTGGCTGGGTTTATAATATATGGCTCATATTTTTCTTTCCTTGAGTATCTTAAATATGTCACTCCATTGTCTCTTGATAAAAAGTGTTGCTGTCAAAAAGTCTTATGAGCCTTAGATTTCCTTTCCCTTTCTAAGTGACTCAGACCTTTTGCCTGGGAGCCCAAAGTACTTGTTAGAATGTGTCAGTATTGGTCACTCACTCTGGGTAATTTTTCTTGGAAATATGATGTTTGTTTTCAGCATGTGGTTTAAAATATATATATTTAGTTCTACAAAAGTAGTTTAGACCAGTGGTTTTCAACCACTGGTCCACAGACTGGTGCCAGTCCACCAGAAATGTTGTGCCTGTCTGCGAATGAGTTAACCACCCTGATGTGATTTGAAGATTATAGACCCAGGGCCCTGGCTGGCTGGCTCAACAGTAGAGCTTCAGCCTGGCCTGTAGATGTCCCAGATTTAATTTCCAGTCAAGGCACACAGGACAAGTGACGACCTACTTCTCCATCTCTCCCCCTTCCTCTCGCTCTCTTTCTCTCTCTCTCTTCTCCTCCCACAGCCATGGCTCAAATGGTTTGAGCAAATTGGTCCCAGGCACGGAGGATGGCTCCATGGCCCTGCCTCAGGTGCTAAAATAGCTCTGTTGCCAAGCAACAGAGCAGTGGCCCCAGATGGGCAGAGCATCAATTCCAGATGGGGGTTGCCAGGTGGATCCAAGTCAGGTGCACGCGGGAGTCTGTCTCTCTGCCTCCCTGCCTCTCACTTAAAAAAAGAAAAAAAAAAGAAAGATTATGACCCAGTGATTATAGATTATAGAATCTATAATCTTCATTCAACATAAGGACCAGCACCAGTTCACAGACTGGCAGTTGAAAAATACTGGTTTAGACCATTCTTTTTTATTATTTCTGGCCTGTTGCTTTGTTTTCCTTTTTTCTGTGAATTCTTTTAATATCTATGTTGTTCTTTACCTATCTTCCATTTGTTACTTTCAAATTTTTTTGTTTGTTTTTTTCATCATGTGTTTTGACGTTTGGAATTTACTCCTTTTCACTTTTATCGTTTAAGGCATTTTCTGCTGTTTGTGCTGCTTTCATTTACTCTTGTGTTCTCCCCAATTTGGTCTCTTTCTGAAGTGAGTTTATTCTTTTATTTATATGTCTTCCTTGAGTTATGTAACTTCATTGCTAAACTCCCCTTTTACAGATTTCTGTTTTTCTTTTATTTCTCCATCATCATCTTAATTTCCTTTTTTACATTTTGAAACTTTAGGCTACTTTTTTCATCTGTTTTGTAGATAGGTATTTATGGTGTGTTTTCATCGCCAAGAGAGACATTATTGTCCCCCTTGCTTTCCATGGTATTAAGAAATCTGTATCCTTTTCTGTTACCTGTTCTTCAGTGAAATTAGGTTCCCTGAACGTTTGGGAAGAACTAGTGGGCCAAGACCTGTGCTCCAGCTTCATGGTTCTAGAGCACCCTCGTGGCTCCATCACCTGGTTCTAGAGCACCCTCATGGCTCCATCACCTGGTTCTAGAGCACCCTTTTGTGGCTCCATCACCTGGTCCTAGATCACCCTCGTGGCTCCATCACCTGGTCCTAGAGCACCCTCGTGGCTCCATCACCTGGTCCTAGAGCACCCTCGTGGCTCCATCACCTGGTCCTAGATCACCCTCGTGGCTCTATCACCTGGTCCTAGAGCACCCTCGTGGCTCCATCACCTGGTTCTAGAGCACCCTCGTGGCTCCATCACCTGACTCCACCTTCTCCGATGTCCTTGCTTCTCCCCCACCCTTGCCTCGTCTTCTCTTCCCTTTGTCCTGTCATCTCTGCCCAGCGTAATCTGGACGCTGTTTCCGGGACTTTGTCATCCATATGGGACTTAGTCCTAGAATGGAGCTTAACTAGATCCTTTTTTTTTTTTAATTAATGAGTTATTTCAATGCTTGGAATTCAAACACATTAAACAACAAAGATTGACAGAGGCAATGACCTCACTATTTAGAAGATACACTTTATTTTTTCATTTTTATTGAATTTATTGGGGTGACAAAACTGAGACAGACTCATAGAGAGCAGGCTGGCAGCTGTGGGGGCTGGGGAGGCAGAGGGATTGAGCAGAAAAGAAGAAAAGAGAAAAAAACTCATGGACGTGGACAACCGTGTGGGCACTGCCAGGGTGAAGGGGAGGGAGGGGAGGAGAAGACACAGCGATGGAGGAAGACTTCGCTTAGGGGGCGAACACACAATACACTGGATAGATGATGTGTTGTGTACCTGAAACCTGTATAACTTCGATCACCAGTGTAAACTAGATCCTCTGCAGTGTTCATTTAGCTCAGGCTAGCCCGGCCCTTTCAGACCTTTCTGGGGACTTCTGCACATTATTGCTTATGGGAGTGTTCAAAAGCCCAGTTGCTGCTCCCAAAGTCTTTCCCCCGACTGTTGGGGATCTGATGGAGATTTGATTCACTCCTGTCCTGCTTTTAGGGTCATCAGGAAATCTGCCGCACCCTTTTGGCTCCTCCTTTGCACGTTCTGATACGGCGTAGACCTCAAAGTGAGGGCGGGTTGTCCACATCTGCTCGTTGTTTGAGGGTTGAAGGAAACTTGATAACAGTTTTAAATAGATGTCAGTGGGTTTTAGGTTTTGATATCTTCGCTCTGGTTTTATGGATTTAGGAAAATGCAAAACTGTATCATCAATGTCATCTCCCGGGATTTGCTGTGCTGCCTTTGCAGTGATCTTTAGAAGACTCGTTTACAGTGACATCCAACAGGCGCAACTGTCTCGGCCCCCTGAATAATCACCAAATCCACGTTAAAGGTCCTCGCCTCGTTTGTCACTGATTCTGTCACATGACCTCTATCAACCTCTGTAAGTATGCGCAGTTAATATTATTTGAGGTTATTTTAGACAAATGTGTCTTACTCAAACACTAATTCATTATTCAAAATAAACTAGGAACAGAATCTGTGTGAAGACAAAGAAATAGGTAGACTTCTTCTTTGGGGAAGTATCATTTGGAGGGAACAGTATTGCCCGTGTGCAGCGTAGTCACCGGACAAGAGGCTGGGAAGTCAGAATGACTTAGAGGGACACCAGCGAGTGTCAGTCCACAGGAGGCTCCAATGGGCTGTACTGATAGCCATCAATCAGTCCGGCCGCTTCCCCGAGAAGGGAAAACTGGATGAGTACTGGGTATCTGAGACATCCTTCAAGGGGAGCGAGAATCTGAACAGTTTGAGAAACAAACATAGATGGATTGACAGGGCGTTATGGCTGCCTGCGTACATGAGAGCAGTGGGTGGGAGAGTCACGCCAATGGGGGGCGGGGCTCACAAAGCCCAGGTCTCCTCCTTCCCCTCCTGCCTGGCTGCTGAGACATGGAGCCGCGTCTGACCTGGAGCTCCAGCAGCAAAAGCAGCATTTCCCACCTCCTCTGTTTACCAACCTACACAGGCTGTTAGAATGCCAGAGTGCAGCAGAGACGCGAATCTCGTGAGCTGCAGGCAGAGGTCTCTTTGTTGCCCTCTGATGATATTTCTCTGGCTCCTGTCTCTGTGAATGTTCCGCGTGCCTTCATGCTCTCGGGGTTCATCCAGGTAAGCTGTCAAGGGCCGGGGCTCTGCTGATCGAGCAGTGTAGACCTACAACCCAACTTCAACCCAGCCTCCCAGGTCCAGTCTGTGCAGTTCACACACGCGTGTACACACACACACACACACACACACACACACTTGATTGATTATGGGGAGACAGAGCTGGGACGTTACACTGCACACTGAACAGCTCCAGTCCCTTTAGTCACCTCCCTCTCCCAGTCTTTTCCCCAGCAGTTGTCACATCACCCCCATCACCGTCAGCCTCTCTCCCCGCACGTCTTCTGGTTGCCTTCACCTCTCCCACACGTGTTTCCCCTCCAGGCTGCACCTCCTTCCCTTTGGAGCATGTATGCCCTCCCTCAGCCTGGCTTCTCCATTCTGCTTCCTCGCCCCACAGTCCTAACCAGCAAATACAGAGCTGCCATCGGGAATCCGCTCTCCTCAGAAGAAGCAAAGAGAAAGGGGAGGTTGCAAACATCGCTGAAAGACGGTCCCAGCCTGGTGAGTCCACGGCTTCCTCTGGGGCTCGGTTTTCAGGTTCTCACAGAACTAAGTCTGCTTCCAGATGCTTTCTTCCCCTTCCCCATCAGCCAGTCAGGACATGTGGTAGAAACTCACCCACCAATGGCTACCGACCCAGCTGGCTTTCAGCTGGGCTGAAGGCAAGGGGTGAAGCAGGCTGTCAGTTGCTGTCATCGCAACCTTGGTGTTATAAGCAGACAGGCTTGGGGACGTGGGGTGCCAGGAGAGACAAGAATCAGAAATGTCACAGTCCTTTCCTTGGGACTACAACCCTGAGATTCAGGACCACGTTCCCAGTTGTGAGGCACATTGCCTCGTCTGAGGAACAGGGCGGATGTGCCACAGCTGGTGATGAAAACAGAACCGTGCGTGTGTCTGTGGACAGGAGAGACAGAGCCCGTGTGCTCGTGGGGTGGGGTAGCGAGGGGTGGATACATGTCCAGAGGCATTTCTGACCCCTGCTACAAAGCACTGTACGATATATGCTGTAACAGCCTGATCAAGGCAGAGGGACATTTATTAGGACACATTCAACTACATCTGTAATTAGATCCTCCCAACAGTTCATTATTATCCCTTTTGTGCAGATGTCTGAAATGAGACTCAGAGAACTTAGACTACCTGCCCAAAGTTGTACTACATATAAGATCTCTGACTCTTGAGTTCATGTTCTGTCCACCTGCCAGCATTGCAGCTGTGCAGGTGGAGGGTGAAGCGGGAGCAGGTACTGACAGTGGCTCTCCAGCAACAGGTACTGACAGTGGCTCTCCAGCAGGTCTGCGCCCGACCAGTGGTCCATCATGCCTCTTTCTCAGGGTCGACCGATCCAGGGCTGGCCGCACAGGCTCAGGCCGACCAGTTGGAGGACACAAGCGAAAGACCAACCCGTACATTCCTCTGGCCAGCCTCTGCAGCCTGACCCGCTCTGTCCTGCTCACAGTGGGCTCAGAGCCTCCCTGGTCCCCTGCCAGCCTTGCCTCAGAGGACAGCAGCACAGCTGGAAAAATAGATAGGTCTTTCTAACTCTCTCAAGCGTGTGCCGTGGGGCCAGGTAGCTCTATAAATATGGTAATGGCTTCTCGGGCATGCTCCGACTGGAAATGAGACCGTGAGGCTGGAGATAGGCTGTTCTCACCCATAACCACTGCGGCAGCCTTGCTGGAGGGGACTGTGCATCTGAGCTCCAGGGTCAAATTAACTCCCCCCTCCTCACCTTGAGTAGATCCTCTCTCCTCCTCCCTCCCTCCCTCCCTGCCTCCCTCCTTATTAATCGCCGGGACCCACCTGCTCCCTGATTGCACAGATGACATCCACAGAGGGAAGGATGCGAGTGGCAGCTCGCGTTTAGTCTATTACCAGGAGGCCCAGGCTTGTGATAAGAAACACACACACCAGCAACAACACAGCTACATTGACGTGTACAATGGGGAACCAGCTTGACATTTCCCTGCCTGGAATAATGACAGCTCCAGTAAAAGCCAAACGTCAGCTCAGCCTAACCCACCGTGGGCTCAAAGATGCTCCGACTGTCCCCAGCCTCTCCCGAGCTCCTCTTTCGCTAGGAGAGTGGACAGTGACGCCCTTACCATGCCCTAGAAATAGAGTCTATGAAAAACGGGGACTGAAACAAAGCTCTTCACATTGCTCTAGACCCTTCCTTTTCTCTCACATGAAAGTCATGAGGCTTTTTTTCAAGTGGTTAGGTGATTCTGAAACCTTAGTGGCTGCGCCTGCCTCCTCCATCCCCACCCTGCTCTTCCAGGTTAGCGTAACCTTTCCCTTTTGCTAGTAGCCGCTAGACCACTTGGCTCGTACTGATTCAACGAAGGGATAGTGATGCTAAAGAGGAAAGGCTTTCTGGGTCTCAAAAGTCCAGCACCAGATGGGGTTCACATGCTGGGTCTCTTAGTCACTATTTGTCTGCCGTGGATCCCATTGGCACCCCATCAATGCCTATGGACACCTTCTCAGAAAAACGTTGCTACACACACAAACCATATCGCAACATAATTTTACAAGGTAATATCACGACTCTTCTACAAATACAAAATGAACAGAAAGCTTTGACTTAATGAATGAAGAAACCAGGAATGAGTTACAAATCTGTTCGCAGGGGAATTTAAAGAGCAGAAACATATAAAAGCAATTAGAGATGCTGAAAGGAACGTGTTAATAGATGCATCATTTGTATGTCACTGGGAAGTTCTGAAAGTAGAGAGGTCAAGGAGGCGGCAGGACTTAATTGTACCTCTCTCGGACAAATCTCACCTCTGGGGACAAGAGTTATTTCCATTACCCCTCGTTTTCCTCAACTTTCCGAGCTGTAAAATAGCTCAAAGGCGATCAAAGGTGAAAACCCTGGAACCAGATAACCAGAGGGCATGCTAGAGGTTGTCTAACTTCCATAGAAAACCAGTCATCACTTTTTGTCATTTCAGAGTTTTAAAAAATAATTTTTCCTGACAAGTAAAATAGATACAAACACAGAGGAAGCCAGTTATATGGAATTATACTCATTAAAATAGTTTAACATTTTGTGATGCGGTAATATATGTGCTTCTTTATGGAGAGTAACATGATGTTGTAATGACTACTATAATTTTGAAGGCATCCTGGGCATCAACAATATCTTAGGATATTTGCAATGAGAATAAAGCGATATAAAATTATCTAGTATTCCCGTACGTGACAAAGCCACAAGTATTGTTAAAACCAAAGTGATTTGTTGGTTATAGTCATAAGAGAAGGAAATGATGCATTTCAGTTGGAAGTGAGTAAAAATAAAGATGCATTTTCTTCCCCACCCAAGTTCATGGACCTTTAAAATGCTATTATATACCATGCTATTATATACCATATCTCTGAATGAGATTTTTTTTTTTTTTGTATTTTTCTGAAGCTGGAAACGGGGAGAGACAGTCAGACAGACTCCTGCATGCGCCCGACCGGGATCCACCCGGCACGCCCACCAGGGGGCAATGCTCTGCCCCTCCAGGGCGTCGCTCTGCCGCGACCAGAGCCACTCTAGCGCCTGGGGCAGAGGCCAAGGAGCCATCCCCAGCACCCGGGCCATCTTTGCTCCAATGGAGCCTTGGCTGCAGGAGGGGAAGAGAGAGACAGAGAGGAAGGAGGGGGGGGTGGAGAAGCAAATGGGTGCTTCTTCTATGTGCCCTGGCCGGGAATCGAACCTGGCTCCCCCCGCATGCCAGGCCGATGCTCTACCGCTGAGCCAACCGGCCAGGGCCTGAATGAGATTTTTAAAATTCCCCCTCACTTCTAATGTTGAGATTTAAAAAATGACTCAAATTAGAGGATGAGGAAAGATGGGAAGTAATACAAATCCCATGTGCTAGACATTATTGGTGTATCTGAGGAAGGGGCCTTGGCTGTATTTCCCAGAGTAACTAAGAAATTGGAGGAGTCCAACACAGATTTAGGGACTCTGAGAATAGAGTGGAAATATACTCCTGTTTCTTAGGCTGAAGCTTAGAAGGTTACAAGACACCAGAATCTGGACAGAGAGGACTGAGACAGTCTCCTAGAGTCATGCAAAAGTCAAGACAGTGTTTCCTGAGAGGTGGCACAGACCTGGTGTGACAAGATGACTGACTCAAAGACGTCTGTGGTGGAGGAGATGGGGAGTCAACAGTTACCTGATCAATTCATTCCAGGGGCCAAAAAAACACGAAGGTGGATCTTGACAGCTTCCACACACACACCGTAGGTACGTCCCTCAGTCTTTAGACCCAACTGCACAAAGGGTGAGAATTCACCCACAGCACCAATCAATAAATCTCCAGCATAGAGTAGAAGGGTGGCTTAAAATAGAAATTACTTTCAGTTATAGGAGAAAAAAATATAGTCTTATATATTGTCCACTAAGTTAGTGGAATAGGTCACATTTCTATTAATGCCACCTGAGAAAATCTCCCAGATCTAACTCTCTCTCCAGCCCATGGCCAGTTCACTAACTCCAACTCCTGGGATTCAAAGTCACCATATGGCCCCACCTGATTTCCTAATCTCCCTTCTCCCCATCTGCCCCCATCCCTCCCAGCCATGCTCCTCCAGCCACTCTGCTCTCTGTCACTCCCTGGCTTGGCCTCTACTGTGTCCTCTGGAATGCGTCCCCAGCTTCTTGCTAACCTTTCAAACGCTTCCCTGTGGCTTTGCTTTGGCCTGGAATGCTCTCTACTCCCCAGCTTCCCTCCCCACATATTAAATGCTATTTATCCACCACGACCACCTCCTCCAGCATAAATGACTCTTCTGAGAAGCTCTCCAGAGCCCCTTCTCCCAAGGTGTTTATGACACTGTGACATGGAACAACACATATATTGGCACAGAGTTACAATCCTTGGAATTTTCTAAGTGATGATAGCAATAAAGGTGTCATTTGTTATGTTAATAAAGTTACTTTTGAAAGTCACCTAAGGAGAGGCGCTGGTTGGCAGTGCAGCTGCCCAGGTGACAGATAACTGTCAGTCCCATCTCTAGATGGCCGGAAAACCACCAGAAGCTAGGAAGAGGTTTCTCAAGGAGCATGGTCCTACTGGTATTTTGAGTCTGAACTTCTAGCCTCCAAACTGTGAGGGGAAACTGCCTGTCTTTTCTAGCTGCCCCGTGGCTGGTGCTCTGTCTGGGCAGACCTAGCACACTAACACAAAGGCTCCCTTTAAGAAGCGGCATTTGAACACATTCTGTTTTTCCAGCCAGAAACACAAGATTTATTTGCCCAACAGATGTGGACCAGAAGGAATTGTTTCTTTATTTTTTTTCTAGTATTTACAAGTCTGCACATTTCATACAGACTTCCAGATATCCAACCTCCCTTAAACAATGAAAAGGGCCCTAGACCAACAGGAGCTAGCGTTCCATGGCGGTGCTCCCTTCGGTGAGATCGTGGGTTGCCAGGCTGCCTCTGCCCCAGAATCCTGAGATCTGGCCCTTTCCGTTCTTCACACTCCCTGCCTGGCATCTACCAGGGAATAAATGCACAAACAGGGTCTCAGATTTTAGCCAGAAGAGAGTTCAGGCCAGAAGTTTCTGTAAACCTCCCCTGGAGCCCGGCTGAATGGCACTGATTGTCACCTGTCCTCCAGAGCCCTGGCCACTTGCCTGTGTCAGTATCAGTGGTGGATGAAACCACTCCCACTATCTTTAATTAAATCACCATTCTTCAGACATTCCCTTGGTCTGCAACTTATTACCGCACCCTGGATCTCTTACCCTGGCTGCTGAATTCCAATGTGATGGTTCTCAAGTCCCTTATGGGTCCCATGATTTTCTCTACAAGTGGAAACGTTTACATTTTGACTGCCTAGTATGTTCCTATCCCTTTCCATCCAGAAGGATGTCAGGGCCCTATACAGCACGCAGTAAAGTAAACCAGTCTAGACTGCCCTCCTTCACCAAGACAGACCTCAGGCCAAACCCAATGTGTTCATGAAACCCTCTGGGCAATATGTGAATATCCAGGATGTGACTATCCCACTGACCATGGAAACCAGGAGAACATGACTATCCCCACTCACCACGGAAGCCAAGGCAGAAAGACCTGGATCCGAATTTCGGCTTCACTCCTTATTAGCTATTTGGGTAAATTAGATACTTAACTTCTCTAAATCTTATTTGTAGTATGAGCATAAAGATAGTCTGTGGCGGGGGGGGGGGTGTAGAGTAGGGTAAAGGGGGTCAAATATATGGTGACATGAGGAGACTTGACTTTGGGTGCTAAACACACAATGCAATAGACAGATGATGTAATAGGACTGGACACTTGAAACCTATATAATTTTATTAACCAGTGTCACCCCAATAAGTTAGTAAAAAACAGTCTGTCACACAGGATTCCCATAAGGATTACATGAGATAAGCATATACAAAGTGCTTAGCACAATGCCTGTCACGTAATAAGCGTGATTCAAAGTTGACTGATGCTGTCCCTCTAATTGTTACTATTACCAGTTTCAGGGCTGTTTTTATTGTTGCTGTTATTATTATAGCAGAGTAGTCTACTGTAATGCTACAAATAAGGTCCAAAACTTCAATGACATAAAAAGTAAAATCACATTATTATAAAATATTAGGAAAAAACTAGATAGAGTAAGCCTACTTATGCAGACGGGTAAGTTGTCCATCACGTTGTATCTGAATTCATGTTACTACGGTGTGTTTTTATTATGGTTTCTCTGCACTGCATTTACTTTTCAGAAAAACTTGACTTTTTTGGCACCAGTTGAAGTCACAAAGCTGATCCAATATCACAGAAGAGCCCTCCCTGGTTAGAGAGCATTGGGAGAAGCCCGAAGCTGTGCACAGAGCTATGAGCAATGACTTGAGTGAAAGATCATAGCAAAGGATCACACCGGAGAGAGCAAACAAGGCATCATGATAGACAGCCAACATCCCCTTGAGCTGATGAGACGTAAGGGAGAAGGCTCTCTGAATAACGACAATCAAGGTGACAGATACTCTCCTTCTGGGAATTTGGGTCGCCTATGTTTTCATTAAATTGGAAAACAAACAAAGCAGGGCTTTTTTTCTCTTCTACTTCCTTCTCTAGTTACAACGTTCTACTCGAGGACTTCACTTTATCTAGGCAAAATATGAGGCCATGTTAATACCATGGACGGTCTTCAGCAGCAGCGGTCCAATACTAATGCAAGGGTGAGTCATCTGTCTTGCATTGCTATAGTCCAGGTAGTCTTCCTCAGGAACAACTGTTTCATGTCACTCCCCTGATCAACAAGTTTCAAGGGTTCCCTGTGACTGAAAGAGCAAGGTCTGAGTTCCTAGGATGTCTGTAGGATGCCCAGATATGGGAAAGACAAATATACATATAAGAAAATGAAGCAGTAGCCAACAGAATCGAAATGTTGTGTTTCCTATGTTAGTGAAAAACTGGCCTCCATCCAACCAGTCACCATACTCAACAACGGGGCATCCTTGATTCATCTCTTTTCTTCTCTTATCACATCCATTCCATCAAGTAATTACTCACTCACTGAGCTCTTATCAATGCAACTCCTACACAGCTCTTGAATGTGTCCACCTTTTCCATTCTCTCCACTAATACCATTGCCCAGGCCTAAATTATAGCCCGAGCACCATTTGGATTCCTGGTGTCTCCCGCTTCTCCCCCTAAATCCACCCTTCGCACCCACTCCCAGAGTGGGAAGATCTCTGCTGTGTCTCCGTGCTGGGGAAAGTGTTGGGGAGGAAGGCTGTGGCCCTGAGAAAGCAGGCTTGGCTAGAGAAGGGGCAAATATTAAACAGAGGTAACATTTACTGAGTAACTAAGACATACTGGGTGTTGTGCTAAAGGCTTTCTGTTGATAAGTGAGTTCTCCACAAGTCCCAGGACACAGAGTGGTAAGCCTTGGTGGGTGTGGTAAATGAAGGATGACTAGAAATTTTTGTCGCTTCTCCCATTGAGAAAAGAAGTAGAATTTTCCTCTCCTCACACTAAGCTGTCTTAAAAACTTGTTCATTCAGGCCCTGGCCAGGGAGCTCAGTTGAATAGAGCATCGTCCTGATACACCAAGGTTACAGGTTCAATCCTGGTCATGGTGCATGTAGAAATCAAATAGTGAATGCATGGGTGAGTGGAGCAATAAATATATCTTTCTCTCTTTTTCGTACACACATACACATACTTCCTCTCTCTCTTTCTCTCAAGTCAATAAATAAATAAATAATAATAAATACATTTTAAAAATTTGTCCAGCCAGAAGAATACAGCATAAGTAGCATTCTGGAATTTCTGAGGCTGGGTCATACGAAGCCTTTCTTAGACTATCTTCTCTTTAAAAGCCTTGAAAAACTGTCTAAAAAGTCCAACAACCTTGAAGTTGTCATTCTGCGATAATCCCAGACCATGGTAGAGGTCCTGGAACACAGGATGTCACATGGAGACTGATGAAGGCCATGGAGCACTTGGTCACTAGGTCTATGAGTGAAGAAGCTATCCTAGAAGTGGTTCCTCCGACTGAGGCCACATGAATCCAAGGTGAACTTCCCAGCTAAGCCCCAAATTCTCCATCTACTAGATTGTGCTCAAAATAAACTGGTTATTGCAAACCACTAAGTTTTGAGATTTCTTTTTAAATGCCAAAAACATATAACCTGAACAGAGAAGTTAACTCACTTCATCAAAGCCAGGTAGATGTTGGAACCGAGTCTCAGATCCAGGGGACAGGATCCCAGAGTCTGCACTCTCACCCATAGGCCACACTGTTTCCGTAAGCAGAGAAGGGTAGTGAGTAGAGTTGGGAAAATTAGATGCCTAAAGTAAAGACGGGAGGACCAACATTGATCAAGGAGTTTCTGTGTACAGTCATTGTGCTAGCAACACTTTTTCTAATTTTACTCCTGAAAAAAACAAAACTGAACACCATTTACAGCCGACACTATTATCTCCATTTAATTAAAAAGAAAAGAAAGAGGGAAAGAAAAAGCAAAACCATATTTCAGAATAACTTGCTAAAGTCTAACCTCTAGGAAGTCACAGAGTTGGGTTGTAAACTCAGGTCAGAGCCCAAAGCCACTGTGGGCACTGTCCCGGGTGTCCGGCTAACAGAGTGACTTTCAGGAGCAGGCCCCAGATTCTCCAGGAGGAAGACGTTTGTGCCCACAGAGGCAGGTTTCAGCTCCAGGTTGGTGCTGAGCATGCTAAGGTTAAAAGTAATTTATTCCACTTCCACGTCAGAAGACAAAACTTTTAATTAAAAGAAGAGAGAGCAAATGGCCAGAGATGAGCGGGGAGTCTACACCATCTGACAGTTTCAATTTTCACTCGCGGTGTACTTTCGTGGATTGATACCCGTCTGCCTGCTGAAGAGAACCCACTGGCTTCCATAAATCATCTAACAAAGTCACAGGCGCCTGCTGCCTTAACCCTCGCTTTGGGCAACAATACCGATACCAGCTATGTTTCAATGATCACTGCCCGTTGTGTAAGAGTCTATGCAAAATGCATCTGTGATCCCATTTAACTCCCACGAATCCCTATGAGGTAGGGATTATTAATATGTCTAATTTAAAGATGGCTAAGTGAAGTCTTGGCAAGTTAGCCTGAGTTGCTCAAGATCATAAGGAAAATCTGTCAAGGTTGGAATTTCTCTAATGTTTGAATCCAAACAGATCACAGACTAACTATCTCCATTGGCAGAGACATAAGGCTCCATGCTTTTCATTTTCTCACCTTTTAAAACAATATTTGAAGATGCAAAATAATCCCATAAATTATGTGAATGAATTTTATTACCCCTGCTTTATAAAGACCAAAAAGAGATTAACTTAGAACCACTCCGCCCGTCAAATGGTGGCAATCACAGCTAATGCTTATATCGTTCTTACTATGAGCTAGGAATTGTCTAACTGCTTTAAATATATTGCTTAATTTTCACAATATAATATAATAATAAGAGCAAGTCCTGTTATGATCCGCATTGTAGAAATGATAAAATTGACACAGAAGATTGATGTCACTAAAATCACACAGCTATTAAGTGGAGGCCCAGAAATAAGACCCATTCCTCGTGCCTTTTAGTCTAGAGTGTTTTTCTACTACACCCACCACATTACCACATGCCTGTCCTTTGCTTCAAGACGTATAATAAATGCAGATGGATTGTCAGGCTCAGGCCTTTGAGGATTTGTCATTGAAACATCAGGATACTGAAAACCTTCAGAGGAGAGCATATTCAGGTCAGGACTCAAGTGCAAAATTTAATGAAGCACCGACTTTTAGGGACAGCCCTCGCATGACCCTGATGACAAGAGGATGCACTTCCTGACATCTTGACCCCCAGGGACCTTGACCCCCAGGTTGAAAGGTCATCCTGGCTTTGCAGCATATTAGTGTTGGTCTCCTGAGGGTTGTGAAAGATGTCCTGTGGGGACTGTGATGGGAGACGTCATTAACTATATTTATCATATCAGCAACTGCACTAAAAGCATGCACACCACTATGAGGGAATCTCGGAGGAAGCTTTCCTTTCGACATTCAATGTGTACTGAGTGTCTCTGATTTCCCCAGCACTACGGATACGGAGAGAAGCCTGGTCCCACTCCTGGAGTTGAAAGGTAGAAACATCTTAGAGAGTCACACATTGACCACCCAGGAGCACTAGAGTGGAGGTGTGCGTGCCCGGAGTGCAGAGAGGAGCCTCGCACAGCCCTGAGTGCGGGGAGAGGGTGGACAGTCTGAGATGGGACCAGCACGCTGTTAGGATTCTCCGACTGCAAACACCAGCAATCAGTTCTGGCTAATTCAGGAAGAGAATAACAACAACAAACAAAAACTGTTGGAAGGAGATAGGATTGAGCCCTGGTCTTCAAAAGAGGGAAAGGGGCTGTTGCGGAAATGTAAGGGGGAGGAACAAAGGGACAGTCGCATCAGAGCAATGCCACCGAGAGAGTGGAGCTGCAGCCATTGACGCAGCGAGAGCCGCTCTGTCCGGAACTGAGATGCTCAGAGAGTGTCTGACGGCCTGGAGAGTCAGGAGTCCACCTCCCCGCCGAGAGAGGGCGAATCCGATGGGGCAGGGGCCGTTTCACAAAGGGAGACCAGGTGCCCGCCGTCCCAGGATGAGAGCAGAGCTGGGCAGGCGAACATGACAGCTGTTCACTTTAAAAAAAAAAAAAGAAATACAGAAAAGCAACTACATTAGTTTCCTCAGGCTGTGCTCACTAAGTACCACTAACCAGGTGGCTTAAAACAACAGGAGAAATTTCTTCTCTCACAGTGCTGGAGGCTGGGCGCTCGGGCTCGAGCTGTCAGTGGGGCCCAGCTCCCTCGCACGGCTCTGGGGAAGGCTCGCTCCTTGACGCTGCCGGCTTCTGGTGGCTGCCAGTCATTCCTGGTGTCCCTTAGCATGAAGCTAGATTGGTCCAACCAATCTGTCTCCACCCTGGTGTCCCTTAGCATGAAGCTAGATTGCTCCAACCAATCTGTCTCCACCCTGGTGTCCCTTAGCATGAAGCTAGATTGTTCCAACCAATCTGTCTCCACCCTCACATGGGTTTCTTCCCTGTGAGTGTGTCTGCTCTCTGCTCTCTCCCGACAAGGACACAGCTCCATTGGACTAAGGGCCCACCACCACCCTCATCTAGTATGACCTCATAAACTGGACAACATGTACAAAGACCCTATTACTCAATGAGGCCACATTCGCTAATACTGGGGGGTTAAGACTTCAACATACCTTTTTGAGGGACACATTCAACGCACAATAGCAACCAAATGGAGAGCCGGGGCTGTTAGAGCTTCAGAAGTGTTGCAGGATACGGAATGCTCAGGAAGCAGTGATCTGGATGTGGCCAGAGGCAGGTATCACGGAATGCTGGGAGCTGAGGCAGCCAGAGCGCAGATCAGCAAGCATCTTCGCTGCCCAGAGGAGGGAATTCGGTTTCGTGTTATAGACAGCAGGGGGCCCATGTTTTCATCCAGGGAGGGGCACACCCCTGCTGTAAATGACCCCCCGGCTGCACTGTGGAGGTGGGCGAGAGGGATCCCTGCAGGGAAGGGGAGATAGCGTGGAGGCCTGGAAGCCATGGTGGGGGCTGACCACGGAGTGGGCCACACCCTCCTTGTGGTTCTCCTCACAGTGGCTTCTGGGAGGACCTTCCCGTGGGGGTGAGGACATTCCAGGCACACTCCCATTCGGGGCACCTGCAGGCACACCTCTCTCCTGCAGGGCCTCAAGGACCTCCACGAGTCCTCCTGCTCCTCTCCGCTGCCTCCTCCTCTTTAAATGTCTCTACAGCTCTCCACCTGTCCCCATTAATATGCATCCGTCTTCCCGCTCCTCTCTGTTAGCTGGATTCTCCAGACTAACCCTCTTTCGTCTGCTCACACAAACCTTCAAGTAACATGGACTGTTCTTCCTCTAATCCGATCCCTCTGGCCATCCATTCAGCCTCTTCCTCTCAGTGGCTCCAATCATCACATCTTTCTGAAATGCACTTGGAAAAAATGGATGTCACAGAGCAAGAAGAGCAAGGAGAAAAGAACCCGGGATACACACATCCAATCAGCTTTTCTTCTTCTTCTTCTTCTTTTTTTTTTTTTTTTTTGGTTCATCCAAATGATTCCCTGATTGAGAGCAAGTGAAGTTTTTGTCATCAGTGCCCTAAGGCTGCAGGGTAGGTCAATGCGGCCTGACCTGTGGTGGTGCAGTGGATAAAGCGTCGACCTGGAAATGCTGAGGTCACCAGTTCGAAACCCTGGGCTTGCCTGGTCAAGGCACATATGGGAGTTGATGCTCCCAGCTCCTCCCCCCTGTCTCTCTCTTCTCTCTCTCTCTTTCTCTCCCTCTCTCTCTCCTCTCTAAAATGAATAAATAAAATAAAAATTAAAAAAAAGTCAATTAGATGCAGAGGTGTTGAAAACGTTATAGAGAGGCTTCCATCAAATCAGAGACCTAGTAAAAGGTCTTAGCATTTAGAGAAAGCATCTTTGTTTTACATGGGCAGAAACTGGGCCTTGGAGAGACTGAAAAGTGAGACGCGGTTTCCTCTGTGAGCACATCGTTTTGCAGAGTTTGGAGCATTAGTCATGTTTCTTGAGACCCTTTCAAGATCTCGGTGCATCCGCCTCAGCACTCAGGGTCCAGACATACTGAACTTCTGGTTCCTAGAGCACACCCTGCTCTCTCTTAACTCCGCCCCTCCCACTCCACCCCACCCCCAACACGTTAGTCCTTCAGATCTCAAGTTGGAGGTGACATCCTCTGGGAAGCCCTCCTGGACCCAACAGGCAGGAGGAGCCCTCTCTCCTCCAGGCAGCGCAGGGCTGCCCCTTTCTTAGCCCCTCCTATAAGCTCTGTTGATTGGACCCGTCCTGGGCTTCACCTGCCTCAACCTGAAGGATACACTCATCCCAGACTCGCCATGGACCTTGGAGCCAAAGTTGGCCTCAGTCACCGTTGGTAACTCCGCCCCCTCTCTGGGTCTCTGGTTTTCCATTTCTAAAATGAGTGGTTGCACTACAATAGTTTCTGAGGTATTCAAGATGTCATATAACGAGGAAAGGACTCTAACTTGAAAGACACGGGGTTAAAGAAAGTAAATTGAGTTTCTGTGTTGTGAAACCACTTCCCCCAACCCTGACCACATTTCTACACCCTGGGAAGCTGCGAGAGGGAGTTTCATTGCTATGGTTGGTATCGGTATGATCCGCAGTAGAGTTTTTCTCTCCGCACCTCCTACGGAAGTTACGCTTTCTTCTTGTTTATTAGGAGCCAGCCTCCATTCACTCTGCTGAGCGCTTTCCAAGCATCGCCTCATGGAATGACCTTAGCAGGCTGAGGGAAGCGGTGCTGTGATTCTGTAGATGAGGGTACCGAGGCTGCAAGGCCGAGCAATTCACCCAGGGCCACACAGCAGGAAGGGAAGAGAGGCAAAATCCCCCTCAGGCCAGATGGGTCCTCTGCCGGTGCTCTTCGTCCCTGTGTCACACTGAGATGTGACAAAGAATGAACGTGCTCAGAGCGCACAGAGGGAAGAGTCCTCCGAAGCAGGAAGTTCTCTGAGATGTCGCCCTGGAAGTTTTCCGACACTGGCCGGAGAACTGCGCTATCGCCCTCATTCTAGGCATCACCGGTCACGCCACGGACCCCTGCAGGGTCCTCTACTCCACCTCTGGGATGCAGCACCCCGGGCTAGCAGAAGCTGCCAGAACAAAATACGAATCGATGGGGAAGGATGACCGCCACTAAACCTCCTCTCCGAAGAGCTTGATTCGGCCAGAGCTTGTCCCGTCCGCTGCCCAGTCCCGTACCCCAGGCTGCTGGGGTCCCTGCCTGCCTCCCCCATTGTCACACCACCCAGGTTAGGATGCAGAGATGCGGTAGGATGGCTCAGCGAGGAGAAGACAATTCCTGGGCTCTGCCTCCAACATTTCCATACTCGGCCTGTGAGAGTGGGGGACAGAGGCCGCTAGCCCCTGCACTACGCCAACCACCCCAGGAAAATGCCCGCTGGCAATCCACAGAGGCTGCTCGGAGCCCCATCCCTGTGCCTAGTCTTTGGTGCCATCCGCCGAATCTGTGCTCAGCCGCCACTGCTGTCTCCCTGGTCCCAGATAAGGAGTTGGGTGATCTCAGGAAGTAAGAGTCTCTCAGGCTTCCAGGACCTTGGGGATTCCTCACTCTGGCCTGTCCTGCACACGCTGGGACACCGAGGCACGCAGAAAGGAAAGGAGTGAGGAGCTTTCTGAGTTGGTGGCAGAGTTAGGACCATGCTGGAATTTGCTGACTCCCAGCTCAGTGTTCTTGCCAACAGTCCAGTTGCTTCTTAAACTGCTACAATAGAATTTAACAATTGGTCCACCCCAATTGTCTCATTTTACAGATGGGATAGAGAGGTACAAGAGAAAGAAGGCTTGCCCCAAATCATGACACAAGACCTTGTCTTGGTGATTTCTGTTCATGTACTTCCCTCCTGAGCCTGTGAGCACCATGAAAATAGAGTCCTTGCTGGGTCCGTGTTCATACCTAGGAAATGACTGGCACACAGCAAGGGCTCAGTAAAGAACAGTTCAACGGAAGCTGGGTCTGAGAACAAGTGAACAAACACATCGATCAGTGGTAGTCAGCCTGGTCCCTACTGCCCACTAGTGGGCGTTCCAGCTTTCATGGTGGGCAGTAGCGGAACAACCAGAGTTTAAATAAAAAGATAGATTTAACTATAGTAAATTGTTTTATAAAGATTTATTCTGCCAAACTTAGCTAAAATCCGACATAAAGTACTTGGTAAGTAATTATTATTATATGCTTTAACTTGCTGTCACTCTGCTTTATAAATTTTATAAAGTAAAGTTACTTCCCTACTTTATAAATCACCATTACTGTGGAACCAGTGGGTGGTTAGAAAATTTTACTACTGACAGAGATACAAAAGTGGGCGGTAGGTATAAAAAGGTTGACTACCCCTGACATAGATAAATGTATAAGTAGATGAATGAGTTAATAAATTAATTCATCTCCCTTAGGGTTTTGGTCCCAACTTAAAGTTGTCTTCGCTCATGAGATCAGAGTTCAAATCAGTTTCAAATATTTTCCCAGGCGTGAGATCTGATGAACAGAAACAAGCAGTCCACATCAGCATGGGGAGCTGGCTGCCTTTTACTTTCCTCACAGGGTTATAAAGGTTTCCTCAGACCCATTATCTCATTAATCCTAAGACAGCTCAGTGTGGTATATATATATCATGCCCACTTCATAGATAAGAAGACTGAGGGTCACAGATATAAAAGAACTGTCCCTGGGCCATTCGGATCCCAGCGTAGTCAGGCTTGGCATCAGTTTCCCTCTTTGCCTGCTGTGTTGGAAAAAGCTGAGAATATCTTGTGCACCATTTAAACCAAGAACAGCTTGCACTTTCTCCAGAAAGGAATCTGAAAACAGCTGGTGTCGCCGTGCTGGGACCCTGTGGGCTCGGAAAGGATTAAACTACAGCTCCAAGGACCGCGCTCATTTCTCACCCTGTCTCATTAGGACTGGCCATCAGCGCCTGCAGCAGGGAGCCCGCCTGTCACCCACTCACACCGCCTGCTCACGGTGACAGCCCCACCGGCAGCTCCGTCCCACGTCAGAGGCCAATTTCTTGGAGACAAATCGTGGGGCTTTTTCTAAGAACCTAAGATCTGCTGTTTGTTCAACCAACATTTGTTGAGCCCCCTGCTGTGTGTACCCGTGTGTGCCAGAGGCTTTGGGAAGAAGAGAATGAACAGTCTGATTATGCGCTAAGCATGGTCCTGGAAAGCTTATATACAATATCTTCTTTATTATAATCATTTGTTGTTGCTGCTGTTGTTATTATTTAAGGCTATGTTTTACTGAGCATTTATGCTGTTTCAGAATTTTACAGACACTACTTTGCACTTCGGATACAATGATGACGATGATTGTATAAGGTTGAATACTGCTCCCCTCTGCCCTAAAGTTCATGCCCGCCCAGAATATCAGGATGTGATCAGATTTGGAAATGGGGTCTTTGTAGCTGTAACCAAGTTAAGATGAGGTCATACTGGATAAGACTGAGACCAAACCCAATTACTTGTATGCCTGGTAAAATGAGGGAAATTTGGACAGAGAGAATGCCACATGAAGACGGAGACACCAAGGGAAAGCATTGTGTGCAACAGGCAGATTGAAGAGATGAGGAGACGCATCTGCACGCGGAGGAGCACTGAGGGCTGTCAGTGATCACCTGAAGCCTGAAGCAAGCAGGGAGGGACTCGCCCCGAGCGTCGATGGGAGCAGAGTCCTGCTGACCATCAGCCTCCAGACCTGGGAGAGAATCCGCTCTGTTGCTTTAATTTGTATGGCAGCCCTACAAAATGAATACAGTGACAGACTTAGCCTTTCTTGAGCACTTCCTATGGAGAGAACTAATAAGAATTTTGGGCGAATTACCTTATTTCATCCTCATATTCAATCTGGAAGGGGGTGATTCCAACCCCGTTTGTGTACAAGGAGCAACACGCTCAGAGAAGTAAGTTGACTTGCCGAAGGCTCACAGATGACTGAGATTTCCTGACCACACAGTGGGAACAGTGTCCACACTAACCAGACTCTTTAAGCCGGAGCTCAGAGCGGTGCTCCACCCAGCCCTGGACCACCTCACCAGAGGAACTCTAACTGCAGAGCTACGTGCAGTGAGACCATGGGTGTCAGGCACAAATCTCAAAGGTCTGGCACCCCAGTGATGTGGCCTGGAACAAATGACTGTACTTAATCTCTCTAAACTTCAATTCCCTCATCTACAAAACAGTGATAACAGTATGTATCTTACAGAATTACTCTAACAATTAATGTGATAACGGGAAGTTTATGGCACATAATGCAATATATAACATTACTATTAATTATTTATATATTAAATAATAGTACTAATAATAGTACTAATAATATTATTCAACCAAAAATGGAATTATTCTTACTCATATTGTCTTTGTGAGTCCCAATTTTTCTCCTTGACACCATTTTATTTTCTAAAACACCTTTGCCCATCATCTTTGCATATGACAACCATACAGATTGTCCAAGGCCAAGTTCAAAGTCTTCCTCTTCCAAGAAGTCTTCCTAGATCTCTCAATTAGAAGCAGCCTCTCCCTCCTCTGACAGGGCAAGACCATATACAAACCCTTCCCTTAAATGGCACCTGTACTTCCTATCAGTGTCACTTCCTTCATTTTGGATGACAGATGGGAGACTGTATTGTCTTTAGTTTTTAACTAAAATTTCTTGAAACTCAAAATTTCCCATCCTGTGGGAGTCCCATATCTCAAACCTCGGGAATCTGACACAGCCTCTACATCCCTGTATAGCTATCTCTGTTTCCTTCTCCTTGCCAAGGTAGGCTTTTCGTTGTTTTTCCTCAAGACTTTGTTCAAGATCTGCTCTCCTCCAGAGCATGGGTTATCACTAATTGCACAGCACACCACCACCGTCTTCCTCCATCCTCCCGGCACCTCTCCATGAAGCCCTTCTTCCAGCTCTGACACTCAGTCTTTACATCCAGCAGACTCATCAAATATTCCTCCAAAAATTCTGGTTGCATGCTTAAAGGAAATCTATAAGCCAATAAGAGTTATTTTCTAGTTTATTGCAATTGACTATGTTCTGAGCACCACTGCAATGGTTTTGCATGGATTAACTAGTTCAGTCTTCACGGTAATCATTATCTGCTGTTGCTCATTTTTATAGTTGCAGAAATTAAATACCTTGCCCAACATTACCCAGCTAATGGGAGGCAAAGCCAGGATTCCAACCCAGATTTAACTACAATGCTATACTCCTAAAGAGCATAGAGGTTTCCTCTTATTCACTTGGTATCTATGTCTATCTCTCACCTCTCCTCGGACTTCTAAGGAGGTGGTTATATTGATGATCCCCCCGCCCCATTGCCTAGAAATGAGCCTAACACTTACTTGTCAGCGGGACCGTCAATGTCGGCTCAATGCTAAAACACAAAGCATTTCTCATCTGTGCATTGTGAACAGTCATGCCTGCCACATTTAAGACCTGTGAGAACGCAATGACAGATGCTGAGAAAGTGTCAGTCCTGCAACTAGACAAGAGCCAGTGTTGGCTGCTGAGGATGCAGGACACACAGGCCTGCCCCCAAGGAACATGTCTTCAGAAGGCGACAGCTATTTGGAAGGAAAAGTTCACTACAGGATAATGCCGAAAGCATCCTTAAAATTAGATGGAAATTTGATGACAGTGATGGTTGCTCAACTCTGTACATTTACTAAAAATCATTAAAATGTACACTTAAAACGAGTGAATGTCATGGCATGTAAATTACGTCTTCGTGAAGCTTTTGAAAACAATAGGATGGAAAGACTTATGGGAGAAGGTGACACTGATGTTGCTATGAGCTGGACCATTTTAACCACAAGAACCTATAGGTAAAAGCCTGAGGCCTGCGGGGATTTGCAAGGATCCATGAGGTGGTAGAGGAAGGAGAATATTAGGTTCAAAGTATACACTAATACAACCTGCATAATCAAAATCAATTCACACAAATGCAATCTGTGTGCATCGAAATCAATCGTTTAATTAAATGTCTCTAAAATGTAGCGTTGTATCAACTATGTCAACGACGGTTCCATCTTGACGGTTTTAAGAAAATATATTTAATGTAGCATATGAAGGTATTTCACAGAGTTTCCCGAAGTAAGAGCATCCAAGGTCTACAACACCTTAAAACGACCCCAGCGATCACACAGCCCTAGCCAAGCGTACCATGAATTTCTTGATATAGTGCAGAGGTCAGCAAACTTTTCCTGTAGATATGTTATATTATAGCTTCATGGGCTATCTGGTCTTTACTGCAATCATTCCGCTCTGTCATTCCACCCCGAAAGCAGCCACAGACAGTGTGTCAATGAAAGGGCCTGGCTACGTTCCAACAGAACGTGACAAAAACAAGCAGTGGGCACTTGAAGTGGTCAGATCTGGCCCGCAGGGTGTAGTTTGCTGACCCCTGGCACGGTGGCAGGAAAATGGTGCTGTAAGTCTCCTGGTTCCACAACTAACGCACTCCATCAGGGTAGCCACATCACTTCTTCAGACATGGTTTTCTCATCAGAAAGGAGGGGAGGGGTTTACTTTGAAAATGCACCTCCTTCAGATATTGGGAGACTGCAAACCACCACCTTGCAGAGGAGCAAGAAGGGGCCGCCAGAGGACCCTCCCTCTCGCTCTCCCCCGCACGTGCAGAGCAACCTAACTCGCTCTTTGCTCCCTCCCTCTCGCTCTCCTCCACACGTGCAGAGCAACCTAACTCGCTCTTTGCTCCCTCCCTCTCCTCTCCCAGCCCCAAGCGTCCTCTGCTGTCCCCTCTCGAGCAGAACCCGTGAGGACTGCTCCAGCCTGCATGTGTGCAACACTCTCCGGCAGCACGAGTCACCACCAAGTCCTTCACTTCCTGGGTTCCTCACAACTGCGGTCCCAAGGAGAGAACCCGGTTGGCCGACCTCATCGTGAGTCGGCGTGAATCTGGGGTCACCCTGGAACATCAGGAGGCGTTGCCTTCCACTCAAGGGCACAGTCATCTGTCGTCTGGAGTTGCGGGGTGGGGGGGAGTAAGGAAAAAGGTTAAGTCTAAGACCTCAATGTTTAGGAGATCATCATTAATTCACTCTGGCTGATATTATTCCATATGCCAAGAGACCCTAAGGTTGAGCATAAAAAATATGGGCTTTATCAGGATGAACGGGTGCTATCATCTAGTTGTGTTTCTGCTTGGTGACTCTAGTAAGTCATATAAACTCCCTAAGCTTTAGTTTCTTCATCTATAAAATATGGATAAAAATTTTGTTAAGTGAGTTTATTGAAAAGGAGATATACTGTGGCTATTTACTACATAGCTGCTTCTCTTACTATTATAAAGATAACGCTGTCTAGCTCATCTATTTGGGTACTATAATTATTAATTTGAAGCAATTTAGTTAAACATTTATTGAGTATTGACTGTGTACACGAGTGTCATTATTCATGAAATGTCTCTGAGAAGTATTCAGCCTGGACACGTGTCTGAGTTCGGCTACTGGTATTATTATTGTTATCGTCCCGTGTCTGATGGACTGGCTCCAGACAGCTGGGCCGACAGGGCACAAAACAATCTGAATTAGACATTCTTGGCAGGCAGGCAGGTAGAGCCAGAGCCCCACAATGAAGGGAACACAACTCTAAATAGATATCCAGGGGACTTTTTTCTATATTAAACTATTGATTTTTCATAAACTAAGAGTACAAAAGGCCAGTGAAAACAATTGAATCCCAGAGCAGGATGTCAAAAGAATGAGACAGCTTTTTGTCCCTTGTTGGCCACTTTCATGAAGTGACTCTTTTAGAGAAAAGATAAAACTCCTTTATTTTTAGGAAGTAAAAGGAAAGAAGGAAGGAAGGAAGGAAGGAAGGAAGGAAGGAAGGAAGGAAGGAAGGAAGGAAGGAAGGGAGGGAGGAAGGAAGGGAGGAAAGAATGGAAGGAGCAAGAAAAGAAGGGAGGAAGGAAGAAAAGAAGGGAGGGAGGAAGGAAGAAAGGGAAGTGAGGGAGGGAGAAAGGGAGGGAGAAGGAGAAGAAGGGAGGGTATAGTATGAAAAAAGGCAGTGTAAAACCAGAACACAGGACACCTTAGTTCCAGCCTATCCCAGCCACTGAGCAAATCCCTCCCTTCCTTCCAGATGGGGAGGTAACACTCAATGCTAAGTTGGGACATCCCATGAGTCTACTATAGGAGGGGGGCAGGGAGGAGAGAAAGGATGAACGATGGCAGAGACGACCTGAGAGAAGCCACAACAGACCGATGAGGACAGTACTGGTTGGCCTCAGTCCCAGAGAATGTTCTCAAGAGCCTTGGCCCCCCGCCAGTAGGGAATCCTAGTAGTGGGCACTGGAGTTTGCTCAGTTGCGAGAGGAAGCCCTATCGATGAAAATAAGCCAAAGTATGAATAAAAAATTCTGGAGCGTGGGAAGGCTGTGCAAGTGAGAAACTGAAGTACAAGCTCATGAGCTTCAGAGCGAATCCTGCTCCACCCTGGAATCACGCCCTGGGTGGAACTGGGGAGACCACTCTGGGAAGGCTGCCGTCCATCTCCCCAAGAGCGGCACCCCTCCTCCATCTGTAGACTGAGGTTTAATGGCACTTTTTTTTTTTCTCTCATTTTTCTGAAGCTGGAAACAGGGAGAGACAGTCAGACAGACTCCCACATGCGCCCGACAGGGATCCACCCGGCACGCCCACCAGGGGCGACGCTCTGCCCACCAGGGGGCGATGCTCTGCCCATCCTGGGCGTCGCCATGTTGCGACCAGAGCCACTCTAGTGCCTGAGGCAGAGGCCACAGAGCCACCCCAGCGCCCGGGCCATCTTTTGCTCCAATGGAGCCTTGGCTGTGGGAGGGGAAGAGAGAGACAGAGAGGAAAGTGCGGCGGAGGGGTGGAGAAGCAAATGGGCGCTTCTCCTATGTGCCCTGGCCGGGAATCGAACCCGGGTCCTCCGCACGCTAGGCCGACGCTCTACCGCTGAGCCAACCGGCCAGGGCTAATGGCACTTTTTGAGCATCAGTTTGGAGCTCCACATGCATCAGCTCATAGAAATCTTCACCTGGGAGTGGAGATCATGGCTTCTAATTCATGGAGATGTTGGAGGCAAGTCACTCCTCTAAGAACTGAGCCTAGCATTATTAGGGCCTGAGGACAAGGTCACCTTTAACTGCTAAGACATTTTGTTCCTTGGGGTCATATTAATTGGTCGTTTGTTATGTGCCAGGCACTGTGATGAGATTTTCAGATACTGTCTCATCCACAACTCATGACAGTCCCAGACCCTAGGTATTATGACCCACATGTGAGACATGATCACAGAGGTAGTCATATCTGATGGATCTGCACTCCAGCTGATCTCTCTGCAATCAGGATGAAGATGTAGAGTCTGGGCCTCTGCCTTTTCCAGATATGGCCACTCACCCAGCCCTGGCTGGTGGACCAGGAGCTCAGAGACATGCAAAGACCTGGAGCCCCCTGTGAGATGTCAGCACAGTTGTGGGCCGCACAACTCATCTGCTTGCTTTCCATGTCGCGGAAGGAAGAGAACTGGATTTTGGAAGAGTAGCTTCATGAAAGAAAACTAAACATCCAGGCAGATTCAATCCGTCTACCCTGAGCCCTGGTGTCTTGGCTGTGTCCTTCCCTCAACCATGACAATCCCGCCACATGTTGGCACTCTGCAACTAAGGAGACACCGGAACTGTCACGGTTAAATGTGGACTCAATTCTCACCATTTCCAGAAATCCTCAGCCTAACAACTCTCCATGAATTTTCTTCCTTCTGACATCCTAGGCCATTCTTCCACTTTTTAAAAAGAATGTATTTTACTTATACATGTGGTCTCTGAGCCTCATTTAAGAAAAAATTCTCATGCTGATTGCAGTAACTCTAAGGTGCCATTATGACGACTAGTCTCTGGGCTACTCTAAATGGCAACCAAGAGGTAAGGATTGGAGTACCAGTGTTTCACTCATGTGGGGACGTAAATCCCAGTAGGGAGTAGGGAGGTGAGGTGGGCAAAGGAAGGCAGCCAATACAAGGTGGGGTCTGGAGGAGGATCTCCTTATGCAGGGGTCCCCAAACTTTTTACACAGGGGGCCAGTTCACCGTCCCTCAGACCGTTGGAGGGCCGGACTATAAAAAAAACTATGAACAAATTCCACACCGCACATATCTTATTTTAAAGTAAAAAAACAAAACGGGAAGAAATACAATATTTAAAATAACAAACAAGTAAATTTAAATCAACAAACTGGCCAATATTTCAATGGGAACTATGCTCCTCTCACTGACCACCAATGAAAGAGGTGCCCCTTCCAGAAGTGCGGCGGGGGCCAGATAAATGGCCTCAGGGGGCCACATGTGTCCCGCGGGCTGTAGTTTGGGGACCCCTGTCCTTATGGGAAGTCAGGAAGCTAGCACAGACCTCAGAGGCATGCCACCCAAGGAGCAAAAGAGCTGGGGATAAGAGACATGTACCAACACCTGTTAGGCGTTGTGCAGTGTGGTTATTTCCGTCCCGTTGTATACATGGGAAAGTGGGTTTCGAGAGAGAAAGATCTCGGTTGTAAATCAGGCCCGGAGCAGTGAAGTCAGGGCGAGGGGAAATGGGCAGGACCCCAACCACTTCTGCCGGGTACCCACCTCCCTGGCCTATCTCCGAGGGTCAGGTATCTGAGCCACAGAACAGATGGCGGAGAAAATGAAATGAGCACTCATCACACGTGTAAGTTGTGAGCACATCTTCAGCAAGTAAAAAACGCTGGCTGCCACTATTTCCTTTCTAACAAACACTAGGTCTGTGTCTGAGAGACTCAAGGCACTTATACTTCCTAAGAATGGGAAACCAAGGCCCAGAAATACCCACTGACTCTTTGGAGGAAGGAGACAGCTTGGCAGTGGACTGTGTGTTACTCTCCCAGGTGTTGAATCCAAGGTCACAGGTATCCTCAGCTCAACGTGCCCTTCTCCGTGCGAAGGTCCCGCCCAACTTGAGGTCACACAGCCGTGCAAGGCTGTCACCGGTATAAGGTGGAGAGAGACCCTGATGTGCAGAGACTTTGTCAGTGGAGTCTCATCACTGTCATTCCTTCTAAGAGAGAGTGGCCAATGAGTGCTTTATTTATATGTAGGGGACAATTACTTTTCTCTTTAGTAGCTCAATAAACAATGATTTTACTTAGGATAGGACTCTGGGTACGAGTTGTTCTTGCACAAGTGACTTTCTGGTAGATTTTGAGCAAGCTCATGAGCCTTTTTGAGCCTTAATCCATTTCTTTTTCTTTTTAAGTATATGTATAATTGAAATAAAATTTACATTTAATAAGATTCACTTTTAGGTGTAAATTTTTATGAGTATAGGGCAAACATATTAAGTCATATAAACACCACCAGCATCGAGAGATAGATATTTCCAAGTTCCCTCCTTTCTTCTATAGTTAATTCCCTCCCGACCTCCAGTGCCAGGCAATCACCGATCTGACTTCTGTGCCCATACTGATGCCTTCTCCAGAGTGTCATAGAATGGAATCATATAGCATGTCGCTTTTTGCTTCTCATGTCTTTCACTTAGCATCAAGCTTTTGAGACTCATTCATGCTGTTGCTTGTATTAGGAGTTCGCTTTTTTTTTTTTTTTAATTCAGTGAGGAGGGGAAGCAGAGACAAACTTTCACATGTGCCTTGACCTGAATCCACCCAGCAAGTCCACTAGGGGGCAATGCTCTGCCCATCTGGGACGTTGCTCTGTTGCTCAGCAATTGAGCTCTTTTTAGTGCCTGAGGTGAAGGCCACGGAGCCATCCTCAGCACCTGAGGCCAACTTGCTCTAATTGAGCCATGGCTACAGGAAAGGAAAAGAGAGAGAGAGAGAGAGAGAGAGAGAAGTGAGGGGTTGGATCTGGAGAAGCAGATGGGTGCTTCTCCTGTGTGTCCTGACTGGGAATCAAATCTGGGACTTCCACATGCCAGGCCAACACTCTACCACTGAGCCAGCCAGCCAGGGCAGGAGTTTGTTCCTTTTCATGGCTGAGTAACATTCCATTGTGTGGATGAATCACATTTTGTTTACCCATCACTTGTGATGGACATTTCCAACTTTTAGTGATTATGAATAAAGCTACGATTATCACCCCCATGTCATTATGTGTACATATGTTTTATTTCTCATGGATAAATACCTAGAAGTGGGATATGCAGAGTTGTAAAGTGTTATGAAGTATGTCTCCCCATAGCTCATATATTAAAGCCTTCACCCCCCAGAACCTCACAATGCAACTGTTTTTAAAGATAAGGCCTTTGAAGAGGTGATTAATTAAAATGAGGCTGTTGGAGCACATGCTAATCTAATTCGATTGGTGCTCTTATAAGAAAAGAAAATCGGAATACACAGAGAGACATCGGGGATGTGCACACAGAAGCATGGCCAGGTGAGGACACAGCAAGAAGGAGACAACTTGTAAGCCCGGGAGAGAGACGTCAGGAGAAACTAAACCTGCTGACACCTTGATCTTGGACTTCCTGTTTTCAGAACTGCGAGCAAATACATTTCTATTGTTTAAGCTACTCAGTCAATGTTATTTGTTATAGCAACCGTAGAAATAAATGCAAGTAAGTGCATGTTTAACTTTATATGAAATTGTCAAAATGTTTTCCAAAGTGGCTGAACCATTTCACATTCTCATAAATAGCCTAAGACTCTTAGTTTAACCACCTCCAACCCTCCTGACATTAGCTCTTTCTCCCCATTTTAATAGCTGTAGCATGATATCTAATTGTGGTTTTAATTTGTATTCCTTCAGTGACTCGTCATGTTGAGCTTCTTTTTAAAATGTGTCACCATATCTCTTCTTTGGTGAAATGTCTGCTCGAAATTTTTTTGTCAATTTTTTAATTAGTTTATTTTCTCATTAATGACTTCTGCAAGTTCTTTGTCCACTCCCAATACATGTTCTTTATCAGATATCTCCTTGTCCCCTGACTCTGGCTTGCCTTTTCATTTTTAATGGTGATTTCTGAAGAGCAGTCATTCCCATAAAGTCCAACTTAGGGTTTATTTTCTTTTATGACTCATGCTTCTTGCATCCTAGTGTCTAATGGGAGGCAATTCCTCATTGTTGAGGGCCTGTAAGTTTTCAGCTCTTGGACGGGGTAGGGACAGGTGAATCTATATAATTCAGGGATGAAGGAATAGATGTCCCCTTGGCTAATGGACCTAAAGCCACGTTCTCTTCCAGCATTACCATTAAATGATACTAGCCCATTGGCTTGTGCCAATCTCATCTGGCTCTGAAGCCAGGCATGGCAGAGAAAATGCCGTGTGCCGAACTCTCTCAACCGCCACCATCAGACAGAGCTGTGAGCGAGTGGAGGAATGAGATGGGAGGTAGAGACTCGGGAGGAGTGTGGTGAGAGAGAAAGCAAGGGCCAGCTCAGAAAAGCTTTGACCACAGCATGACAAAGCCTGGCCTTGACCTTCAAGTCACTGCAAAGCCACCCAAGGGCGCTGGAGAGAACATAATCAGATTTGTATTTTAGGAAGATCATTCTGGCTTCAGAGGACAGAAGGAATTAAAAGGGAGGAAGAGTAGAGGGAGGGAGAGCAGAGAGGGACTGTTGGAATAGTCTTGACAAGAGATGGATTGACAGCTGAGAGTAGGCAACGTGAGTGGAGAAAACCGCATTGATTATCTTTAAGCCTCTTTATTATTTGGAAATTCTCTGGGTGCTTCATAAACTCTATGTCCTTAACAAAAACAAGAGAAACAGTAATTGCTCCTGTTAAGGCTAAGCCATCCTAGACCCTTCTTTCTTCGATACAGTTACCACAATAGATAATTACACTCCAAAGTCACAGTGCCAAACGGACAATATGAAAATCCCAGTATTTACACAGCTCCCATCTCAGGAAGAGAGGAGCATGGCTAACAACCAGCAAACAACCCAGTTCTGTTTCCTGTGTGATCAACTTTAGACAAAGAGATTTCTTGCCCCTGTTTGAAGAGCTGCAAGTTGGGCAGAAACTTCAGGAAGTGTAATATTGTATGTAATAATATTATTCTCAACATTATTGAGAACGCACTATGTGCCAAGCACACTTTACATGCTAGCTCATTTAATTCTCATAGCAGCCCTGTGACTGAAAGTGGGATCTTGCCAACCTAGAGGCTCAGAAAACTGGAATGCAGAGGTGGAGTGACTCTTGCAAGCCTGGACAGCTAGGAAATGGGGACAAAGTGGGGTTTGACCCACATGCTCAATAAAAAATGATATTTTATTCCCGGCAACTGAAAACATTCTGCTTCCCATCAATATGTCATACTCACACAGACAGAACTAATAACTTTTGGAGACAGAGAACTGAAATTACTTAAGGGGATTAGCATTCTTATGTCTCGATGTTGGGATTTTTACACACGTCTTTATTAACATTCTCCTTAGGGAAATATTGATATGTTTAATAAAGAAAATGCATGGGTATAAAGGAATGGTGCCTCATCTGAAAGCCACCAAGAATCAATCCATAAAATGTTAAGACAATTAAGAGAAATGAATTGAGCCTGGAAATTGTATTTAAGTGAACAACCCCATCCCCTGGACTTAACAAGGGAAAAAGCGATTTCTGTTAGCATCAGTGGTTTTAAACAGCTGAAGTGTTAGGAATCTCTTAAAATATGAGGGGTCGTTACAGACTGTCTCTTCCACAAAATGTACAAAATATAAAATTTAGTATGTAATTTCAAGAGTTTTAAAGAACTTCCCTGATGGCTCCTCTCTATAAACCCCAGATTCCAAAGTATTACACCAATATAAATATTAGTATTTTGTTTGCATGGCTTTTTACTGAAAATCTAGCACAGAGAATCAGGAAATCTGGGCTCCAACCTCAGTTCTGCCTACTTACCTGCTGACGTGTAGTGACCCCAACTCAGCGGCTTACAACAATAGGAGCCCTGTGGGTCAGCTGGGGAATGGCCACTTGTGGCTGGACTTCACTGGGGGATGTCTATTCCCCAGGGCTCTCGTCCTCTGGAACCAGTGGACTAGCCTCAGTACACGCTTCTGACGAGAGTGACAGAAATTCAAGAGAGCAAGCAGGAATACAGAAGACCTCTGAATGCTCACGCACAGAACCAGCACACACATTTCTGCCACATTCTGTGAAGCAAGTCGTATTAGTTTTCTGTACTTTGCAACCAATTGCCATAAGCCATAGTTTAAAAGAACACATATTGGCCCTGGCCGGTTGGCTCAGCGGTAGAACGTCGGCCTGGTGTGCGGGGGACCCGGGTTCGATTCCCGGCCAGGGCATACAGGAGAAGCGCCCATTTGCTTCTCCACCCCCCCTCCTTCCTCTCTGTCTCTCTCTTCCCCTCCCACAGCCAAGGCTCCATTGGAGCAAAGGTGGCCCGGGCGCTGGGGATGGCTCCTTGGCCTCTGCCCCAGGCGCTAGAGTGGCTCTGGTTGCAGCAGAGCGATGCCCCGGAGGGGCAGAGCATCACCCCCTGGTGGGCAGAGCGTCGACCCTGGTGGGCGTGCCAGGTGGATCCCGGTCTGGCGCATGTGGGAGTCTGTCTGACTGTCTCTCCCTGTTTCCAGCTTCAGAAAAATACAAAATAAATAAATAAATAAATAAAATAAAATAAAAGAACACATATTATCTCCTCGTTCCCATGGTTCAAGTATCTGGGCAAGGCTCAGCTGCATTCTTGGAAAGGCTGTAATTAAGGCTCAGTTCTCATCTGGAAGCTCCAACACCAATGCACTGACTTCCAAGCTCATTCTGGCTGTGAGGCAAATCTATTTATTAGTGTCTGTAAGTGCAAGACCTTCAGTGTCTTGCTCAGCTCTGAGATGCCACCCACAGTCCCCTGCCAGGCAGACTATTCCAACAGGATGCATACTTCCTGCATGGCAGCTTGCTTCTTCAACGCCAGCCATGCCGGGGCAGCAGGTCAGCTGGCAAGACGAGGTCTATGTAATGTAATATTATCACATAATTTCATCCCTCACCATTGCCATATTCTATTGCTTAGAAACATGTCACAGGGTCCTGACCACCCTTAACAGGAGGGAATTACACGAAAGTATGAAGATTAGGAGGTGGGATCTTGGGGACCACCTTCCAGCTTGTCTGCCACAACCCCTTCAGAGTGAGATTTGAGGCCCAAAATCAATGCACTGTCATTTTACAGAGCGGCAGGAAGCAATGGAGAGCCACGGTAGATAGGCCCAGACAAGAAGGTGGCTCTCCGGAAGTCACATCTGGGCAGAGGCGTGAACAAATGAAGAACGGTGTTGCAAAAACACTTTGACATTTCTAGAGTTTTGGGAACTGTGGAAAACATACTAGAATTGAGAGCAGGAAATACGCTTTAAAATGGACTACTGCTTTAGTCTATTCCCCAGTGATGGCCCAGATACTAGGTCTTTCCTAATCTTCCAATTAAATCGACTGCTTAAATTGCCGTGCCAGGAACCCATGCGCCAGACAAAGGGCACTCAGTGGCTAATGAGGTGAGGAGGCGACCATGAGCGGGAACGCCGGGAGCTGATGCCAACGGAGCGCTCCTCTATCTGTGACGTGCGTGGGAGCAGGGGGGGGGAACATGTAGAAGGCATGGAGCTGGATGGAGCCTCCGGGGACAGGGAGGGCTGCAGATCACGGCGGGTCACGGCATGAAGGAGAGGCTGTGCTCGGCCGGTGGTGGATAACGGAGTTGCAGGCCGAGGTACCAGGTTAATTGACTGAAACAAAGAATCTGACAACTGCTACACTGAAGAAGCAATTCGTAAAAAAAAAAAAAGAGAAAGAAAGAAAGAAGAAAGAAAGAAAGAAAGAAAGAAAGAAAGAAAGAAAGAAAGAAAGAAAGAAAGAAAGAAGCCAGAGCACTCAGACAGACACAGACTGTCTGCCTTCGGACTGTGAGCCCTCACACGTCTCCAAACATCAGAGCCTTAATCTGTGAAATGGGAGGACTGAGCTTCAGTCTGGGGCTCAAATGGGTGCGTGCCACGGGTCTTCTGGGAAACAGTAGGAATTAATGATTTTTCTTTTCTATTAAAATGCATCTTGTGCTTAGTTATGCTGCCATTTAAAACACTATTAAATTGTGTTTTTTTAATGATCAAATATACATTGATTTGTAGCCCCTAGGAGACAGTTCCAAAAGTCTTTTCCAGCTCCCAGCAAAGGGCTTTGTCACAGCCCTCGGTATATGGTAAGGTTTCAATACAACAATTATTATTATTGATTATTTAATTATTTTCTTCAAGATATTAAAATGCAACATACTTGGAGAGGCAGTACATTAAAATGCCATTGTCCATTAATCTTACAGACAATTTAGGGAATTCCTATCAAAAGTCTAAGGAAGATAAAAACCCTAACTTGTACACGGCAGGAGCCCCAATAACGCACGTGTCGATCAGCGAGAACCAGCTACATGTAAGTCTCATATGTTGGCTAATGCCGAACAGCAATTTACAGTCTGTGTATAGAAACGTAAAATATACTAAGCACTCTGCTATTGATGATCTCATAATCTCTCCACACTGGCCCGACAGGGAGGCAGGTGGGGAGACTGGAGGTTAGACAGGGAGATTTTTCCAAGGTCTCCCCCATCCAAGTTGTAGAATCAGGAATAATATACACACCATGCCTTCCAACATAACTCCTGTGCCCCACCCACAGTATCACATAGAATTTGTTGAACAATGCCAATGTCCAGAATTCTAAATACTAATTAATTAATCAATAAGATGGAAATATGGTCCTGGCAGTTAGATTATTTTTTAAATTCCCAAAGTGACTCTGATGAGGGGAAACTATGACATTAAACTCTAAGCTCTGCCAGGGCAGGGACTTCCGTCTTGTTCACTAGGGTGCAATGTCTGGCATGGCCAACTTAATGCATATCTACTTGGGGAAGGCATACATGCATGAATGAAGAAATGAATGAATGAGCACATGCCTTAGCATTCTGGAGGCTAATGAAGGGCAATGGGCTTTGGGGCACGGTGCAAAAACTGAAAAGACAGTGAGAGAATCATTAAGTTCAAACTTAAAGTCAGCGTTATTCTGTGCCCTTGCTGTGTAACAGAAACAGCAGTGGGAAAAAGGGAAGAGGTGAATAAAAAGCAGTCCTCCCCTCAAGGTGCTATTAGCCTGGTAGGGGAATAAATTGTGTACATTGATATTTAGAATGCAAGGCAAACAATACCAATAATGGATATGCCACTGGTTGGGCACCTTGCATGTACGCTCTTATGTCTAAGTGCTGAAGCAGAGATCAAAAGCTGTAGAGTCACAGAGGAGGAGGCATCCTTCACTTCCTTCTCAGGTTGTCTTTGTTCACCTGCACAAAGAGCTGTTCTTTCGGGGAGAGAATGGCTCTTTGTTGATACAGAAGCAGGCACTCTCTCAGCCTCTTTCTGAGAAGCCTGTGATCAATCACCAGGTGTTAGGGCAATATTTGTTTTCAGGTGGAGAAACTGAGGCAAAGAATTTACAATAGGCCTGGTCTTTTAAAAAAATTTCTCATCCAGAAGGAAGAAAGTCTCATAAATCTCTGATTCTTCACTTCACCATACAAATCATCTGACAACACCAATCCCCATTCCCCTTCCTGGATTTTTATAGATGCCTAAAACTCAGCAGAAACTTCTTTTCACCTTTAGTAATAACATATGACTCAAATTCTTCTAGCCTCTTAATTCCAGTTAATATCCCCTTCTTTTCACCTCCATTATCTTTGTTCTGCTGACTGGCAGATTGACAAAGCACAAAGTGGACATCAAATACCTTGAAGGACTATGGCCAGAATGGTAAGGGTTGACTATCTCTTCTCAGCCCTACTTGGTCCCCTCATCTCCAGCTCTTCTTACTTCCAATCTATACTTTGGACTCTCAACTTCCAATGAAGGCTGGATTCTATCTGTCTCCAAGAGTGAACATTCATAAACGGTGGGTAGGTTAGTGGTCAAGAGAATGACAACATGAAGACCACTGTGTAATCTTAACAGGTGGGGGACAGATAGTACTGGCTGCATCGATTTTTATCACATCACAACAAAGAGAAATACCTGCAAAATATCCTTTGATGCTGATAAACTCATAAGCACATCTGCAAGGCTGTGGTTTTTGTCCCC